>NC_042616.1:126511429-126822262 GCF_901001135.1 Rhinatrema bivittatum | reverse complement strand
TTAGACTATATTTACATAAGTAATGGATTTACTGTCATAGGATCTTACAAAGAATGTGTACAGAGAAAGTCGGCACTGAATTCAGATTATTGGCTGTATTTTGGTATAGCACAACTGGTAGTTTAAGAAATACCCTGCATAACTGAGTTGTATTGTTTGATAAACACTCTAGTATATCAGATCAAAAACCATATAGATACTCCTGCCCGTTCGCTGTTAGAAATAATACTTACGTGCCGTTCTGGTAAAGCAGCAGAATCACATACTATAAGTTTTGTTAAAATCGGAAGGCAACATCTTCTGCCCCTCCGGTTAAAAGATCTAGGAAATTATTTTGTTCCCATGTTTCTCAGAATCAGCAGAAAAATACTAGAATAATTTTTTTGAAGGTTCAGTTTAAATATGGTTGCCAGTGCACTTTTCCCAGTTTTTCCAGTTTGCAGCCATACCTCTCCTTTTGCTTTATGGAATGTTACTTCCTATTATCTAAACATCAAGAATGAGGTGAAGCATCTATGGCCATTGCAAAGGTACTGAAAAGAAACGGAAAAGACAGGGTGGCAGTCTCAGACCTTAGCAGGACTGATCAAATAAAGAGAAACACTCAAATTAAAAATGCAATTAAATAAAGAAAAGAAAATGTAGAAAGATTCTTCAGGGGTATTGAACAGCTTAAGTCTAAGATGCATCTCTGGGAGGTACTTCAGCTTTAAGCAATGAAAAAAAGATCCATAACACAATGTTGATCAATAAAGGTAAAACATCAAAGCTCAACTGAGGAACTAGTTTTGATTACTGTAAACCAAACTGACCATTATCGGCACTAGTTTTAAACTGCCATTGCTTGCAGATACCCTGCAAAACTTACACAAGATTATACCTGTGTCAAGAAAAATAGTACAAGAGATAAAATCTTCAATTTCACAAAAAAATGCCCCAAAACTACCACCATCTAATATTCTTTTCTACAAAGTAAACTTCAAAAGATAAAAGCTATTATTCACAGCATGAGATTAATAGTTAGCTTTAATTTTTTTTCACCAAGAAATCCAGTGTTTATACTAGACTTGCAGTACTCTTGCATAAAGGTAGTCCAAACTGTACTTTGAAATAATCAAGAAATGCATAAAACAAAAGTGTGAAGAAACCATATTAAGAATTGCAACCAAAACAAAAGTCCAACAATTCTTTCCAAAACAAAAAAAAAAGTGCAAAATTATGCCGATGCTTGGTCCACAAATGTCAGTTGCAAAATTCCAGTCATTACAGAAATATTTGCCTCCAAGGAATAAGATGACCACACCATTGATGAAGGTTTTTTCTTTCAGGAAACTCAGCATCCAAAAATGGCATAAAATTCCTGTAGAATTAATTCCACAATCTGATTCTGGTACACAGTGTGAACTATGTTGTTACTAGTCTCTTTCTCTGGCCTCAGCAGAGTGGGACCAAAAACTATTGCTAAACTTTGAAAGTTCATTCGGTTCTTTTCTCCAGTTTCATAAACCCTGAGGAAGAAACAGAAAGGAATATTTAATTATAAATCAAGTTAAATTCAGCTATTTGGTCAAGTTTTCTTTAACTGCAATGAGCTTAACAGTCAGACTGCTGCCCACACTGAAATTTAGAAATCCTTAGCTGAAGACAATAGCATCTAAACACATCTATTCAAATGGAATAAGAAAAAAAAAAAACAACCCCCAAACAGTTGTGTGCAAAAGTTTACATACCCCTAGTTAAAATGTATGTTTCAATAAATGTAAGTGAACAGAAGCTGACAACTTTTATATGGTACAAAGTTAAACACAATAAGAAGAGAGGCCTACACCACAAATATCAAGGGAACCCAGAAGCAAGACGTATAAAATTAGAATACAGAACAATGCACCTATGGCAGCGAAAAGTCTATATACATATAAGAATAATTATTTAATGCAAAAAAATTATAATAAGTAAAAATAGCAAAAATAAATTTAACAAATTTTATTACAAAACCACAATATCTATTAGACAGCGGTAAAACAATTTAATAGACTTTACCTATCTATAAACATTAACCCGACATGGTCATGCTTCAGCTAATTGCCTGTTTCAGAGATAAACATTTCGCGGATTATAAATACAGATCCTCATAGAAAAAGGAGAGGAGCAGCATGTGTCATCAATTAATACTGTATTCAAAACAGGTTTGAAGGGGATCCTAGCCTGATGAGTTCATCAGTGGACATCCTTGATGTGAAGGTATCCCTTCATGTTTGAGTATCAAATACCCACAACAAAATCCCTTCCCTCTTTCCTGCAGTAGTAGAGGTTCAATCACTCTGGTCTTTAAGGAGGAGGAGATTTCTTACCTCAATAAATGGGAGTTTATTGGGAGGCAAAACTCACTCTTTTGGGCACTTTGGTGGCAAAGCCAATAGACAGGTGCTTTAGATAATAATGTAGAATTACTGACTGTAATTCTACAATAAGGCTCTGGTCAGTCTTGAACTGGTGGACTGCCATTGTGACACTTATTGCCCTTGAGTCACTGAGCATTCCTGTCAAACTGCAAGTGAGCAAGCCTGTGGAGCCCAATGGTAATTTGAAACTCAGACCTGCATGTCCACCCCTGAGGTGGACATGCAGATTTGTCCTCGGGGTTTTTAAAGGGATGCTGGGATGGCAGGAATGTGCTTTTGGCAACTAAAAGGTTGAGAGCAAGCCGAGTAGACCCAAATGAATTGTGAGTTTTTTTGAATCTGCGTAACTTATTTAAACCTGCAAGTGCGAGTCTTGACATACATTTGCAGTCTGCTAAAAAGTGTACTAAAAATAAAGCCCAGTTGCTGAATCCTGGACTGAATGGCTTGCTTGCAAGAGGCTGTAACCTGACACTATTGAAGATTATGATGGGCTAATGGGTTCACATACAGCCTCAGCCTCCCTCCCAAAGGGACTGACTCTGGAATAAAGCCTAGAGTACTGGCTGTATACACTCTGGATTCAGAAAAAACACTAATCCTAGATTTTGACTGGATACCAGTTTGGGGCTCAGGGCTTCTATCTTCATATTGATAAATTCTGAAGCCCTGATAATGGGAGTGAGTAAATTCCTGAAACCATTTTCTTTATTTACAGAAATGCTTCTTGGGTTCATGACTCTAGTACCTCCTAAAGGCCTGGAGGTTTATTTATTTGTCAATACTTATATTCTGCAGCTCGAAACAATATTCACTGCGGATCACAAAAAATATTCAGAGTCTTCAATAAAAACAAATACATGTTCACAGCTAAAAAATTAAAAGCACATTTAAAAAGATAAGTCTTCAATCGTTTTCTCAAAAAAAACTTTACCTCTGACATACTACATACTTCCAAAGGCATAGCATTTCAGAATGTTGGGGCCAGCTGACAAAATGCTCTAGTATGTGTTCTTACCAATTTATAAGACTGTACAGGTAGTATACTCAACCAGAGAAACGACGGCAGAAGACCAAATGGCCCATCTAGTCTACCCAGCAAGCCACAAGCTTTATCCTTTTTTTTTTTTCCCTTCCTTTTTCTCTCTCCCACCTGCTACTCTTGGCTTCCAGCACCCTCCAGCCCTATCTCCCCTCCACCCAACCACCAATGCAGAGAGCATCGCCAGATCTGCATCCAAGTGAACATCCAGCTCAATTAGGGGCAGCAACCTTTGCAACAAGCAGGCCACACCCCTGCCCCTGTCCACCCAGACCGTACGATCCAGACTCCGTTGGTTGCCGTCCATACTCAGATCCTCCCTTACACACTCCCCCTGCCGTCGAAGCAGAGAGCCATGCGTTGAAAGAGAAGTATCAGACTCTCTCCCTCGCCGAAGCAGAGAGCTACACTGGTCATGCATTGAAAGTAAAGTATCGGCCCAGTTACACCTCGCTTCCCTGTGAATACAATTTTTTTTTTTTTTAATTTTTCTTCCACATTACCTCTTGCCATTGAAGCCCAGAGCTATGATGGAGTCTCATCAACCTTGTGTGTATGTACACTGAACCAGGGTATTATCTCCAGGTAGTAGCCTCATTTCCGCAAGAGCCGCATTAACTATCAACAAATATTGAACAAGCCTAATAATTGGCAATACCTATAGCCTATGACCTCACCATTAATTTTACATACTCTTACCCACCCCTGGTTTTTTTTTTTTTTGGAGATGGCAGCCCTCCATCCTTCCGCTCCGTGAAGGATGAACACCAACCACTGGCATCCCGCTCCGTGAATGCCTCTGTGGCTACTGCCGCTCTGTGCAGTGTTTTGCATCTTGAGAATGTAACAACTTTACTGGCATATATCTCAAAATAGTGTCAACCAGCAAACATGGACTTCTGTATGTAAAAGTTTAAAAATTAAAATTGCCAGTTTAAACTAGGATCTATACTTAATTGGTAACTAATGCAGCTCATTGGAATATATGATCCCTAGTTGACACTCTGTGGAGAAATTACTTACCTGATAATTTCGTTTTTCTTAGTGTAGACAGATGTACTCAGGACCAACAGTTATGTGCTCCCCTGCCAGCAGATGGAGACGGAGTCAGGTTTCAAAGCTGAAATCACCTTAGATATACTCCTGCAGTGACCTCAGCCATTCAGTATCTCTCAGTCTCCTAGCAGCACTGGTGTTTAGCGGGATTGCATTACCAGTTTGAAGAAGAAAATTTACCTTTAAATTGGAGAAAGATCGAGCCCCGCTCTCCTGCGGTGATACCTAAAGGTCCCTCCCCAGTTGAGAATTCCTGAGGTGATTTCCGAGATCCCTCAGAAGTGTGCCTTGGTCCAGTAACAGGCTCTCGGCATGCGCTTTGCTGCTGAAAGGCAGCGGGTGCAGGAAGCAGAGTGCGGTGCTGACAGCCTAAGCCCTCTCCCTGAGAGAGACACAGTGGACAAATGCTACCATTAAATCTTTCGAGGATCATCCAGCTACTTGAAGTGGGCAAAAAGATACTGTAGGATCTCCCTTGACCTGCAAACTCTATTGGAACGGCCTTAACCATTACAGTGATAATTCTTTAACATCACACAAATTAGCAGGCAAAAATGTACACAAGTTGTACCAATTTTTTAAGTGGATGCATGCGCATAAGTCCAATTTAAAAATTATTCCATCAAACTACTCACACACAAACGTGCTAAAACATATGCACAAATTTCTTAGGAAATTTTACACACACTTTTTAAAATCAAGATGTATGCACATAAATGAACAGCCCTTTCCAGTACCATCTCAGGAACACCTGCGCTCAGTCTAAGTAAACTTATGCATGAATCTGCACATTGGGTGGACAATTTTGTAAAAGGTCATTTCTGTGCACATAAAACTGCTTTTAAAAATTGCCCCCTCTACCTGCACAAAATTGGAAAAAGAGAGGTCAGGTCAGTAACTGTTTCTACACTGTGGAGGGGGAGGGGGGCAGTGGGAAGATCACCCACATCAAGAATTCCAAATCTGCTCCTTGGTACTCACCAGAACTAAAGGAAATGAAACAAACAGGTTGAAAACTGGGAGCAACAATGGCGGAAATCAAGATCCCAGACAGAAACACTGCAGGAGACACAAGGCAAATCACCACAAGGCAATCACAGAAGCTAAAATTATATACTTTTCCATGACAATAGCCAAAGTAAAACTCTCAGCAAGAAAACTTTTTACAGTTAACTTCTGGGACTCATCACTCTACTGTTCTCTCTTAAAACAGAGTCCTACTGAAATAAGCAAGCCAAATTCTTCACTGACAAAATTAGTCTCATAAGAAAGGAGCTAGCCAAGTTCACCATAGCATACCACCTTCTCCCATTCATGACAATTACAATCTACACCACCCCAATTCCCTCACAGACATCTGTTCTCTACTGAATGACAAAGTGTCAGCTTCAAGCTAACAACACACACAGACTATCCTGGTCTCTCCTGGCTCATCAAACAAGTTGAACTTGGACTACTAAACTATCTCTAGCTTATCATCAACACTTCACTGTCAAGAAGGCCACCTACTAAAATCCCTAAAAGCATTTTTGGTTAGACCCACCTTAAACAGAGGTTACATTCACATGACCTGAACAACTAACACCCAGTCTCTAACCTTCCTTTCCTTAATAAGATCATTGAAAAAGCAGCCCTACTACAACTAAACAAGTTTCTACATACCACAAACCAATTAGACCCATTCTAGAAACAGCTCTAATTAGTCTAACCAATGAACTCTGGCTTTGTTTAGACCACAAACAAATGCCCTCCTGATTCCCCTGTATCTCTCTCTGCATCAGCTGTCACCATAAACCATGAAATGCTCATCATCCGCCTGAAAAAATTCTCTTAAGTCCAGCCCTTGTATACATCAAATCTCCAAAACTATACAGAGACTGTGTCCCTTGGACAGGCATCTTATCATCCTCACTGCCTCCCATGTGGTGTGCCGCAAGGATCCATATTCTCCCTATCACTATTCAACATCCATATGGACCCACTTGCAAACCAATAAGAGACTCACAAAGTCTTTATTACACCTATGTAGATAATATTAGGCTTCTATCTCCTCTAGGCTCAGAACTTGATCAATCACTAACTTGAATAACTGCCTCTAAAAGATCTAACCAGGTCATTCATCAAAATGCATTATGGCGTTAATGCCATATCACGTGCGATAATAGAGCTAGCACACAGCGCGAATGCAAATTTTTGGAAGGGGTGGGATCAGGGAGGAGTTTGGGTGGGATTTAGTAAAATGAGGGGCAATATCGCTCCGTGCGATAGCATAATGCATGCTATTGCATGGTTTTAACGCTGGAAATGACTACACCTTTTTTCCAGGCATTAGGCTGTGCAATATGCCTGAAATGGCCTTAATGCAATTCGTAATAAATTTTTAGAATTGCATTTTGGCCATTTTTGTGCTTCGGAGAGGACGAAGGGGAGGAATGGAGTGGAGTATACAGAGGGTGAGAGAGAGCGCCTCTGGAGAGGCCCTTACAGTGAGCAACTATTTATCTCTCTATAGGAGGGCCATCTAATGGGTCGAGGTGAGGTGGTGGTGATGGTTTAGGGGCCAGTTTCTCATGTACAGCGAGTTGTACGAACAGCACAGTACACCTTGGTGAAGATTTGACATCATTTGGAGTGAGGGAAGTTTCACAAAGATGAAATTTTGTACTATGTTATCTCACCCTTGCTTGATGGTAATCTGTTATAGAGTCCATCAAGCTAG
Organism: Rhinatrema bivittatum; assembly: GCF_901001135.1. Taxonomy (NCBI): domain Eukaryota; kingdom Metazoa; phylum Chordata; class Amphibia; order Gymnophiona; family Rhinatrematidae; genus Rhinatrema; species Rhinatrema bivittatum. The sequence continues at coordinate 126,815,043 of NC_042616.1, read as the reverse complement.
TGTGAGAGAACATAGTAGAAATGGCATCTTTGTGAGACTTTCCTCACTCCAAATGATGTCAAATCTTCACCAAGGTGTACTGTGCTGTTCGTACAACTCGCTGTACATGAGAAACTGGCCCCTAAACCACCAACACCTCACCCTATTAGATTGCCCTCCCATAGAGAGATAAATACTCGACTAATATGAGGGCCTTGTAGATAGGTGCTTTCTTTCTCACCACAAGATGCGAAAATAGGGTTGTGAAGCAGTATGTTATCGTGTGTTGCGGTAATTCTAAAATTTCCCTAAACACGCCCCTTTTTCTTATCGTGGGCGTAATCAATGCGTTACTAACACATTTTGATGAATCTAGGGATAAGATGGCTAGACTGCAAGAAACTAAATTTAAACCCTCAAAAAAAAATAAGGGTACATGGATTAGAAAGAAAAATGACTGTAGCAGATCCAGCTCCAGAGTTACCTTGGAAGGAACAACCCTCTCCTTCAGCCACCAAGTCCATAGTCTAGGTTTCATCTAGACTCCCAATTCTCCACCGAAATCCAAATACTAAAAGTAACAAAAAACTGACCTCCTTTCAATTATGTCAATTGCAGCACCTACAAGGCCGATGTAATAAGCCATGCTGAAATTTTAACTCTAGTTTTAGCATGGGTTTTTGGTGCTAATCTAACCCTGGTATGTAACAGGGGTTTTAGCACCAGAAAAACCCATACTAAAATATCCACAGAAGGATCAGCACATCTCATGCTAATTGCAGTGTAATAAGCCTTATTAGCTATATTAACCTGCAATGAAAGGAGGCATGTTAGTGAGGATACTGCCTAGTGCACCTCCTTTTATCACAGGAAATTTAACTTCTGGTTAGTGGCAAAAGTTAAACATCACAGTAAAAAGGTGGGCACCCAAAACCCACTTGGGGATGACAGGCTGGGTCGGCTGGGTGAGTCCTCCTTGCCCTCCCAAGTAGCTGAGCTATCAAAACCAAAAAAAAAAAAAAAAAGTTGGGCCAAGGTCAGGTGCAATCCAGTAAGTCCTCATTCCCTCCAGCCCCAGCCCCCTCCACTCTGGCAGGCCTGTTCCCCCGCTGGCAGCAGACTGGTCCCTCCACTGTCCATGTCAATGAAAGGACCCATCCCTTTTCAGCCTTCTGAAAGGGAACTGATCCTTTTATTAACAGCTGACAATGGAGGGACCAATCGGCAGACAGTAAAGGAGTAAATAAATTGATATTAAGTGCTCAATATCCTTTATCAACTCTTTGCCTCCCAGTGACCAATGTAGCCCTGTCATCCTTTTGTTTTAATGGCCCTGAAACCAGTTTTGGCGGAACTGGGCTTTTTTTCAGTGCAAGGGCCTGAATCCTCTGCTTGGAGGACTTGATGGGTCATGGCAACATCCTTGCACAGATGCTGCAGTGGGCTAACATCATGGGCCTCACTCAAATACTTGTAGCATGGCTTGTAGAGATCTGTAATGGATGTATTCTGACTACAATTTGGGCACTTCTTGAAGCTGCTAGTTTTTCTCTCTGACAAAACCAAATTGAGAAACTCTTTTGGATAGTAGAAGGACTAGGGGGCATTCCATGAAGTTAGCAAGTAACACATTTAAAACTAATCGGAGAAAGTTCTTTTTTACTCAACGCACAATTAAACTCTGGAATTTGTTGTCAGAGGATGTGGTTAGTGCAGTTAGTGTAGCTGGGTTCAAAAAAGGTTTGGATAAGTTCTTGGAGGAGAAGTCCATTAATGGCTATTAATCAAGTTGACTTAGAGAATAGTCACTGCTATTACTGGCATTAGTAGCATGGGATCTACTTAGTGTTTGGGTAATTGCCAGGTACTTGTAGCCTGGATTGGCCACTGTTGGAAACAGGATGCTGGGCTTGATGGACCCTTGGTCTGATCCAGTATGGCAATTTCTTATGTTCTTATGACTGCTTTGAAGAAAAATAGCTTAGAAGAGAGAAAATTAGGGGCTTCGATGGCAAGGCATGTGGAAAGCTGTGAAAAAATGGATTTGATGCAGGAATGCTGAAAATAAAAATACTTAAACACAGAACCTAGTTTGGAACTAGGAGGAAAAATGAAAAAAAATCAAAACAAAAACAAAACACTAAGCTGCACACAGAAACCAGGAGCAAATTTGTTTAATTCTGAATGGGCTGCTCTGAGGGGCAGAAAATATGTCTAAAGGAAACCATAGAAAAAAAAAAAAGAGACTGAGGCATGCTGTGGGTGCACAGCTGCTAGGAAATGCTGTGTATGCCTAGTGGAATTAAAGAATCTTCTGGAAAGCTCTGGAAAAGTCTGTCTGGTTCAACACCTTCTGGATGACATCACCCAGTTGTGTGATGGGTGAACTGTTTGTCTTTACAGAAAGCATAATATAGTAGTTCTCAACCATCAACTTGGGATCCCCTCTAATTAGTCTAGTTTTCAGGATATGTCTAATGAATATGCATGAGATATATTTATATAAACTGGATCTAAAATAAGTTGATGTATACAAATATAAATAGGAGCAGGCTAACGTACTAAGTGGTCTTACTCTGCCAACATAGTTTATGTTTCTACACCACCTCAATACTAAACCGACTGGTTGTGACAAATAATTTCTATATTTATAGAGTGCACTATATGTGATCCAGGGCTCAACTAATAGTTACCTTGTTAAATTTATTTTGCTAAACTTCTGTCATCTGCCCACTCAGTTACCCAAGTTTCTCAACCCCTGTTCATTGTAACGTATCTCCTTCTTAATGTTAATGTTATAATACCCCTGTTCCATGTAAACCGATATATGATATGATATGTGTTTCATGAATGTCGGTATAGAAAAGAATTAAATAAATAAAATAAACAAACTAGGCAGCCTGTCACTAGATTTGCAACTGCTGGCTGCCAGGGGGGCTTGAGAGTGTGTACTGGAGCTTTCAAGGGTTTTGTGTTAACAGGATGTGAGCTCTTCCCAAAGCAAGACTAACTTGTAAATGGAGTCTGTAAGGGCCTCAAGCTGACAGAAGTGAACTGGTAAGGCATTCTGGGATTGTACTTCTGAAGCGGTGAGAGTTTACCATCCAGGTGAAGATAACTGAGCAACTGAAATCTATTTGAGAAAACCTCAGGCTAAGCAAAAAGCCCAAACTGCCTATGCTCAGTCAGAAGTGGAAGAGACATGAATATAAAGGGTCTTCAGACAACGACAGTCCCTGCAGTGAGCTAAAGGCTCTGGGGCAATAACAGTTCTCTGTTCACTATCGGGCCAATACAGTAAAAGTCGCGGGAGAGCGGGCGAACACCCGCTCTCCCGGCGCAAGCACAGGCCACTGTCCTGGGCGTGCGATTCTGTATTCAAATGAGAGCCCGCGGCAGAAAGAGGCGCTAGGGACACTAGCGCGTCCCTAGTGCCTATATTTTGGACAGGAGCGGCGGCTGTCAGCGGATTTCACAGCCGACGTTCAATTTTGCCAGCGTCTGTTCTCAAACCCGCTGACAGCCACGGGTTCGGAAACCGGACGCCGGCAAAATTAAGAGTCCGGTTTTCAACCTGCCAGCCGCAGGCAGATTTCAAATTTTTTTTTTTTTTAAACTTTCGGGACTTCAGACTTAATATCGCCATATTAAGTCGGAGGGTGCACAGAAAAGCAGTTTTTACTGCTTTTCTGTGCATTTTCCTGGTGCCTGGAGAGATTAATGCCTACCTTTGGGTAGGCGCTAATTTCTGAAAGTAAAATGTGTGGCTTGGCTGCACATTTTGCTTTCTGAATCGCACGGGAATACCTAATAGGGCCATTAACATGCATTTGCATGTTGCGGGCGCTATTAGGTTCGGGGGGGTTGGATGTGCGTTTTCAGCGCGCTATTACCCCTTACTGAATAAGGGGTAAAGCTAGAGCGTCGAAAACACACGTCCAATCGCGGGTTAACAGTGCACTCCACTGGAGCGCACTGTTAACCCGCGATTGGCCTGTATATAATTGGGGAGCGGGGCGAATTAACGTATGTGGGCTGGAGTTTATACTATAGAAAGTCAGACAAGTCTAGAGCTGTAACTTTCCTGTCCATTTGAAATGCTCACCAGATTAAGTTATGAAGGGAGCATATATGCTGATCAGTAAAACTCCTGACTAGAAGCAAGCTGTGGAGCAGCAACTTGTAACTCTTTATTTAGAGTGTAAAATAGTACGAGTGTTGTGTCTTGTCTTTCTGAAGAAGAAAAGTTTCAAGCTTCTTCCCCAATGAGCTAACAGAAACCAGGCCATTACACTGGGGAATCCTGAGAAATGGATTTGAGAACCACAGATATAGCATTTGATCTACAGGTAGGAAGGAATGTGGGAGAAGATTATTATTATTATTTTTAATTTTTATATACCAGTGTTCCTGTATGACATACAAATCACATCGGTTTACATTTAAACTGAGAACAACAAGTTCGCCTGGAGGCGGTACATGGAACAAGGGATACAAACTGGGATGTGGGAAAACTATAATGTAGAAAATACAATTAACTACATGAGGAAATGTGCATAATAATATTGGGTAGTAAATGGGAAGTACATCTTGGGAGAGTAACAGTCAATGTGTTGCCGAGGAGAATACGGTAAGGGTCCAGCATGCCACCCAGAGGTCTTAATGGAAGATGTGGAAAATACCATGGATTCTGATTATTTCCTGGTAAGAGAGATAGGAAACGGTAAAAAGAGAAGTCTTGCCGAAGGGGGTGGGGGAATAAATCCTCTTAAAAAAAAGTACCACTCAGGTCTGTGCAAAGCAACATGACAAATAAAGTCACAGTTATGTTTATGTCCAGACATATATCTTTGTGTGCTGTACTAAATATGCCACTGCTCTACTCATCCATAATGTCCAAGATAATAAGCTATTGAAAGCAGCTGGCCTCGTGGCTGAGTTGGTAAGTGCTATATGCACTGGCATTGTAGAAGGCTCCCAGGCTTGATCCCCAAGTCAGGTCTTCTGCTCCCTGGCTGGGGAGGGGATGCTGCAGATGCATAGTCATTGCTTAAGGGTGACACCTGCTGGATTCAGGGTCCCAGAAGGAACAGTGGTGCATAGGCCCCTGCTCAAGATTGCCACTTCAAGGACTGGACTAAATTATAAATTGGCAGGGGAACTAAAACAGGGGAAAATATTCCCAATATTCCAGTCCTAATTCTGATTTGAGTTAGAAGTAAAAAGTGATGTGAGGAAACTACCAGGTAAAAAAAATATATATATATTTTTTTTAATGTTTCTAACCTCTTCTCATCTAGATATTTAATTTTAATAATTCGGTTTCAAAACCTTAACATGTCAGATTATTATATTTACTGCTCACTACAAAATATGCACTACTTACTTCCTGAGATGTCTGAAAAGCACCTGCATGGTTTCCTGGTTTGGCTTTGGCAACTGCTTAATTAAGTCTTTGACAGCCTGAACACGCTGCCTAGGATCTTGCTCTGAAAAAGAATCAGCATTTACCATGAAACCCTTTAGAATTTCAGAAAAAGGAGACACAGTTGTGTTGAATTCAATAGTATTCTATTTAGCAACAAACAGCGCCATCATGTGGCTAAACAATTAGCTGCAGAAAAATTATGGCTAGATTTCCCAAAATACAAAACTGATTCTTAGTTCTATTGTATCCTCTATTTTTTATTCCAATCCTCTTTTCATACCTTAGAATATTTTAAAGTATATATTTTTATACTTTATGAGAAACAATATAATCATTTTACTATGGCCATATCCTCTTTTTAAAGATTTCTTTGTGATTCCAGTTATTCATTCATGTTACATTCGTGCTTCATGCATACCACTGTGAAATTATTGCAGGGTTTGGGTAAAGTCCAGCATAAGGGTGCTCTGATGTACTCAAATTCAAAATAGTAAAGGTAGTGCAATACAGAAAGATTTCAAAAACTTAAAGATTCTATTATCTCCTAAGAATGAAATAAAAACTAAAAAAAAAGATTCAATTATTTTAACTGCCAGCTGAAGAATTACTTTTGTTAATTCTGGTATTTTAAACAATTTAAAATTGTTCTTATATATACAAATCACAATTAAGACATGTCTAACAGGTGGCCTTGTGTAAATCTGAAAGAATATAATTACAAAGATTTATACCCTGTTCAAAACGTGCACAAATGGGGAACACATTTATATATTACCTAGGAGTTACAGATTAATTAAGGAAAGAGGAAAGGTGCTTGAATAAGAGTATGCTCTACAACAATGTCTCCCAACCCTCCCTGGGGGCACACCTATGCAGTCAGGTTTTCAGGATTGCCGTAATGAATATGCAGGAGATACATTTGCATGTATTGGGTCTTCAATTTATGCAGATCTCTCTTGCAGATTCATTATAGATATCCTGACAGCCCAACTGGTTAGGTATGCCTCTAAGAGAGGGTTGGGGAGCACTGCTCTACAATCTACTATGATAAGATTACAGCCATTGCAATGGTTTACTCACTAATTGCATTGACAAAGTCGTTGAAGTGGTTATAAGTGAAGAGAGGTTCTGGAAGTTCTCGAAAGAACATCTTTAATGCTCCTGTAATGACATGTATATCTTCCCATTTACTATCATTCAAGTCTAGTTTCTCATCTGAAATGTAAAGCAAAGAACATAAAAATATAAGGAGCAAACTGTAAACAAAATACTTAATCATATTCCAATAAATGCTTTTTGTTTTCATCCGTTTTATTGTGGTATACAAACTAAAGTTCATGCAAAAGAACCACTGACAGGATGGAACAACTTAAAGCAGATTCTGTGCACACTTCTAACTGTAAGCTGCTGCACTGGAAAGAATATCAGTAAAATGATTATGCAATAAACGAGAGGTACTAAAAACTGCATTAGGAGCAAAACAGAATTTGTATTCTGCATATTCAATTTTTATGCTTAAATAGATTTTCCAGGAACTTTTCAGCGTTTATTTTCTGAACTGGGTGACATTTGGGTATAACCAAGTTGTTAAAATCGATGGCAAAACTACTACCATATAAGAGCACAGGTTCAGATCAATATATCATCAATACTTATACCATGAATAAAAAAACAAATTTGTAATGTGAACACAGCATATAAACACCGCACTCTAAAGCAGTGGTTCGCAACCTTTTTTTGGCTGGGACACACCTGACAGATGGTTCTCACATGTGTGACACACTGAACATGTGAGCATGTAAACATGCACTCTGCATCCACAGGAACCCCCTCGATCCCCAGCAATGAGTGCAGAACAGAACTAGGGCATTACCCTGTACAACTCACCATACAAAAAAAGATATTCTGGTTCTGATCACATCTCAGTAAAAGCAAAACAAACTCTTTACTACCAGGCACAATAGCCTTCCTTATGAAAAGACAGTAATTTACCTCTAATGCATATCCTATTGAGAAAACACAACAAATAAGATTGATACAAATGCCTACATGCTAGTGAAATACCTCACCTCGGTCACACACCCAGAACTTTCCTTCACCGAGTACAGAAAGACCACAAATTATAAATATGGAGACAAACTGGAATGTGAAAACCAAAAAAGCTACTCTGCAAGCAGTGCAAACCTGGAGAAATGGAAAGAGAAATATAGCACCTACCATAGTCCCAGGTCTGCAATAATACACACAAAGTAACCCACACAAAGTTACACCTGTATTATGGGACACATTCAAACAGTAACAACCCTATCTATGAAAAGGCAACACTACAACTATTAAAAACAGGCCCTAAACACTAATACCCCTCCTATTAGGAAAACAGAATAAGCCAAGCTGCTATAGAGCCCCACACAGAAATAATTGTAAAGCCATACTAATAAATGTTACAAAACAGCTGATGAACAGAATAACATCCATCAATTAAAAACATAAAAATTATTAAAACATGTCCAAATATCAATAAAATATTTCAAAACAGCAGAAATCACATAATACCCAATAATTAAAATGGCAGACAATCAAGAAAAATAAATTTAAAAAGCCACCTTTACTTACCCTCTCCAGCAACTCTTTTACTCCTTTCCCTTCCAGGCCAATAGCACTCACCAGAAGCAGCAAGGGCTGCTGAAGCTCTGTCCTCACAGTCCTCTTCCTTAGCGCCCACAACCAGTCACTCACAACCCCCCCCCCCCAGTCTCGGCCTCTCACACACCCAACCCACCAGTCATCTTTCTGACCAGTCACATACACACACACACAGAAACATCACCTCCCTGACCAGTCTCTCTCTCATTCACATACAAATGCTCTCGCACCCACACACACAAGTTCTCACCCAGGCATCCATTCACACCCACACACACACAAGCTCTCACCCAGGCACCTATTCACATCCACACACACAAGCTCTCACCCAGGCACCCATTCACATCCACACCAGCTCTCACCCAGGTACCCATTCACACCCACACACAGCAGCTCATACAGCCAAACCTCTTCTTCCTTCGCTGCAGGGATGGGCTCCAGTTCTGCTGCGTCTTTACGCTGGCTGGCCTTGTTTTTCGCTGCCACGGGGATGGGCTCCCGTGGCGGCCTTGCTTGGTCAGGTTTCTTCACCGCCATGGGGATGAGCTCCCATGGCAGCCTTGGTCAGGGTTGGGTTTCCTCTTCGCCACCATGGGGATGAGCTCCTGTGGCGGCCTTGCTTTGTCAGGGTTCAACACTGCCATTCCTCCAATCCCACCCCCGGGCTATGCGATGCCCCTTCTTCCCTGGCCAAAGGCTTCCTCCCTTCTTTCTGCTCCCACTGGCAGGTAGAAGGGAGGAGGCTTCCAATTGGCTTGCATGGGGGCAGAAAAAATGAAGGAGGCTTCCCATTGGCATGCAGTGGCTGTAAAAAGGGAGAAAGGAAGTACAACTGGGGCAGTGGGACACCGGGAGCTGCGCCACACCGGTTGAGAATCCCTGCTCTAAAGTGCAATCTGCAGCCCATTGTAGGCAAGAGATGGTAAACAGTGTCAGATATAAGGCTCTCATTCATCAGCTGGTTCAACAAACATGTGTACAACTTTGAAAAAGCAACCCAAAGAAATGGACTGGTGTACTTAGCTCAAAACAAACCACTTTGGAGTCATAACGAAAGCTGCAATCAATACAAAATGCTCGACTGACATGTGATTCAATTGATCTAATTACATTATTATTTATTATTTATTTATTTTTTAACTTTTATATACAGACCTTCATGTATAAGAATACATATCAAATCGGTTTACAGTGAAACTCAAAAAATGCAAAGAGCAATACAAAGAACAGGGTTGTATGGAACGGGGGCAAAATCAAAAAGCCATGGGAAACATTAAGTAGCAAGAACAATTCAATACATATTACATTATAAATGCGTCCCTGACAGAGGGGACTATCCCAGGACTTTAAAAACAGAAAAAAAAATAATGAAGTCCATGGTTCATCTACTTTTTTTAAAAACCTTTAACTCTAATAAGCCTGATAATTATAGGCCTGTCTCTACTCTCCCTTTTCTAAACAAACATTTAAAAATAGTGAGTGGTTAGCTTCAAAAGTTTTAGATAGTACATTCTGGCTGGACCGAGCTTTAGGCCTGGCTGCAGAATAAAGACCATTTTGGTGGTCTTAATGGATGACCTGCATCATTAATATTTCTAGCTCTACCTGCTGCGTTTGATACAACTGGCCGCAACGTTCTCTTAAATTAGCTAGTAGAGCTTGGTTTAGGTGGCGTTGTTCTGAAATGGTTTACTTTTAGAAGCAGCCAGTTTGTGGCTGTGGAAAATGCATGTTCATGCACATGCTATCTTTTTCATGGCGTGCCACAAGGCTCCATCCATTTCACCCGCTCAAATAATTATCTGAAACATCTAGGAGACATTATCAAAAAAGCCAGCGTTTCATACTATACTTATGCTGTATTCAGTTATACTGTTCAATAGGATCAGACTGACAATACCTTGCGGCAGTGCTTGATTCCTTTAAGTCTAATAGATGTGCAAGGGTGATTGAAATCTGACCTATGGGGTTACTCTGATTAGAATGATTTAAAAGCAAGTTAGCTTTTTCTTAACTTTTTTTTCTATTTAGCTCTATTTTGCTTTATGATTCCTCGTATTTTGAGGACTGTGAGGGAGTTATATTAGTCTTTTTGTCGATGCTAAATTGTATTGTCATTTTATGTATGTATCATTACTTAATTCAAGTTTGTTCTTGAAATAGTTACACTGTATAATTGGAAATTAAATAAGCCCTAATAAAACTGAAGTTTAATGGGTAGGCAACCCAATATTGCAGAGTATAATCCCTCAAATTAGAATGGAAGGGGTCTCTGTACCTTTTAAGAATCAAGTGCACAGTTTGGGACTTATTCTTGAATCAGATTTCAGCATGAAAGCTCAGACTGCAGCAGTTGCCAAAAGCTTTTTCACTATTGCAGTAGATTCGATAATTAAGACCTTTGCTAGATAATGCATCTTTAACCACAGGAAGCCATGCTTTAATTAAATTTGGATATTCTAACACCCTGTATAATGGTCTACAAAAAAAAAAAAAAAGTATGAGAAAGCTACAATTCAGCATGTGACAACTCATGTTCTGCCAAAAATCAACTATTGTGAAAGGAATAGCCAACATTAAACAATCTACATTGAAAAGGAAGTATCTTCCTCACCAGGCCTATCGATCTTTCTTGAAGACTCGATAGACCTGATTAATAGCAGAGCTACCTTGATAGTTTCGTTTATAGCGGAACAGGAAAAGGAAAAATTGTTAAAAAAATTCTTTGCAGTAAAAGATATATTATTCTGTGGACATCGAGTCCAAATCTTTCCTGATGTGGCTCGTGCCACTCAGGTAAGGAGGAGGATCTTTTTGACCCTAAAGCCTAGAGTGTTAGCAACAGGCGCTACATTTTTTCTGAAATTTCCCCCTCTGTGTTTATTGAATTATAAAGGAAAGAGATATGGATTTTTAGATCCAACTCAATTGGAAACTTTTATATTAGACAAAAGTCAAGTTTCTGTATCAGAGATATGAGCCAATTAGAAAAGTATTAAACCTCACTCCTGGTATTACTGTTATAATTATATGTTAAATATATTATGAAGTAATCGTCTCCTCCAGTTATGGGGTTTAGTGGTATGTGAATTGAATGATTATGTTTGACTTAATATCGAAGGATATTATGAGAATGATATCAGAATTATGTTGTCACATTAAGTCACTAATTTCTTTTTTTTCATGAAGTGTAAAAACTGCTGAAAATTTAATAAAATATAAATTAAAAAAAAACAAAACAATCTACATTGGTTATCAATTCAGCTTAAAGTTTTTGTCCTTTGTTTTAAGGCTTTAAAACAATATCGATCCAAAGTATCTAGTTTACCACTTTATATATCTATGCAGGGTTTGGGTTCAGCTCAAGCAGCATTTCTTTATGTACAATCTTTACCTGAGATGAGATTAATAGGAACACAGAACAAGAGCTTTTCAAGTTCTTGTCCCAGTTTATGGAACGTTATCGAAGAAACACGATTATGCCTTTGTCTTTTAGATGTCTAGCTACAGCCTGGCTTTTTAAAATGAAGGCCTCAAATGACTTCTGTATAGAATGAAGGTTGATCAATCAAATTGTTTTAAAATCAGGTTTATGACTCTTATTCCTTTTAAGTTTACCTTTTGGTGTAATTTACCTTACTGCTGTTTCAATAAGATTCTTACATGTTTATAATGCAATTTTTATGTTTTTATTTATGACTTTGTTTTTTAATTGAGTTTTATATTTTTTTTAGTGCATCACTATATTTTTTGATAGATTGTACTGTTTGCTGTTTTTATCTCCTTGCTTTATGTTAAATGCTCTTGTTCTTCGCCTTGAGCTTTTCAAGAAAAGTCAGGTAAACACTTAGAAATAAATGGTTGAGAGCAAGATATTGGTATGCACAGACCTGGACAGAAACCTTGAAGTGACTGTATCTGATGATCTCAAGGCAGTAAAACAAGGTTGCCCAAACTTTTAGCCAAGTAACCCCATTTTAACATTTGAAAATTCACATGATAACCAACACAAATTAGCAGGGGTCCAGTATCCCTCCATCACTCAACTCTCACCTTACCCATGCTCCAACTCTCAATCGCCATCACCTCTCAACTTCCTCTCCGGCAACTGATACCCTAATATTTCTCAGCTCCTCACTCTTCCTCAACCTGTCCTCTCACCTCATCCAGCCCTTTTTGCATCCTCCGCAGCTAATCCCCTTTAACCTCCATCCCTTCTTATAACATAGCAACATACTAAATGACAGCAGAAAAAGTTTGAAATGGCCCATCTAGTCTGTCCACTAAGATTTTTCTGGTTAACTGCTGCTCTGTGCAGGTTATCCCCATGCCTTCTGTTTATGGTTGTAACTGTCATCCTCTCCCTCTCACCCCCATCCCCACCTCACCTCATCCCCTCCAAACCCTTCTCTCATCCCTTGGTGTATCCACCCCCTCACCCTCCTTAGCCAGTTCTGTATCACCACACTTCCTGCCAGCTAATCCAATCCTTAAACTCTTCATATGATGAGATCCCTCCCTTCAAACAGCCCCTCCATCCAAACACCCCCTGGCCAAGGTCAACAGCAACATTTTTGTTTATGCCTGGACCAATGGTGTATGATGGTTAATAGGAAAAGAAAGCAGGCAGACGATAGGGTCAACATTTTTCTCTTGGGTAGGTTGAATGATTGGCAAGGAGAGAGAAGAGCAGTGGCAATCTTCATCAACCCATGCAGACAGAGCCTTTCCCTTCTCCTCACTGTTGATCTCAAGCCCCACAGTGACCTACAAGCAGCAGCAGCATTAATAATGAAAGCACAGGGTGTGTGTAACTCCAATCCCTCCTCATGCAGAGCTTCCTGTTACCACAAACTCATGTGAGGCCTAGGCCACTACAGGGCCTGTAAGTACATGCTTGTTCCCAGGCCCCATACTGACTTCTACTACTAACGTTTCTACTGTTAGCACCTTAAGAGTGCTGCCTGAGGTAATTGTGACCATAGCTGAAGGTTGTGACGCTCCATTTGGGGTCATGTCCCACAGTTTGGGAAACTCTGTAGTAAAATATTATACTAAGAACTTAGCCTGAGGTTTACTAGATTAAGTACTACAAGGAAACATGCCTTATCTGTGAACAATCTACCTTTATAAATTCAGACTACATCTGATTATACCATTTTTATAAACTAGCCAAGACATTTTACTCAAGCCTTAACTTGATTTTATATATTTTAGCAATATTTTCTGTTAGTATTTTCTGATTACTTTAACATTGTACATTAATTTATGCAATATTTGTATTTATGCTATTTTTTAAAATCTTTTTATGGTTATGTTTATAAGTATTTGATTGTATATTATTTTGCTATCATACATAATTAAGAATATTTATATATTCCTGAGTAATAAGTCTGAATACACTTGAAATGGAAAATTAGGGGAAGTCAGATGAGCTGGGATCTCTAACACTGCATCAGGACTGAATGTGGGCAGATTATATACTGTAGGCCTAATGGTCCTTATCTGCTGTCATATTATATGAAAATGGGAGGCCACTAGTCTGGTAACTGTTTAGATTGTTATAAAGCTTTGTGGTAAGTCATGGGTGGTCGGGAGGTGCTGGCTATTGGATTAATGAGGGATCTTGTATGGTCATAACAAAATCCCATTGAAATCGCAGGAGCTCACATAGTCAGGTCTGTCTGGCAGGCTATTTAGGGGATCTAAACAGTTCAGTCATGCTCATATTCATAATTTACATTTTTTAAATTTTTGTTAATAGACATGAGAAAGGAAGCAAGTTAGGTGTGAAAATTGGGATTGTGTATGCACATCAGCCTAAAATGGTACAGTACAAATGAGGAAGATGAAAGCCTGTCCTTAGTAAGGAGAGAGATCTTACAAGTGGTCACGCTCTATAGCTGGCAGTTGGGATATATCCTTGCACTGCGGCCAGAAATAACTGAGCAGACAGGATGGATTGGTTTGGTCTTTTTCTGCCATTATGTACTAAGATACTATATATTACAGCAAGACTTATATTCATAAAATTCGTCATTCTACACTGTTGTATCTCAACTGAATAGCAGCTCCCGCTAATATGCATCATTAGCACATTTTTTTTTAAAGTAAAGTTTTGCTTTGTTTCTTAACTTTGTTAAAAAAAAAAAAAAAAAAAAGCCGGCTTTTTATTGATGTCAATTTTCTTAATTTCTAACCACTGATTTATTTGCACTAAGTGAGATACAGATTTGGACCCATGCACAACTTATTTTGTGTTGATTCAGTGCTATGGCAAAAGTAAGCATTACCAGGCAGCCCACGTCTCAATGCTGAGCACTGCCAGGCAGAATGTCTGCTGTTCGATCCTTGGGTTGGGGCCTCCTACTCCCAAGATTGATTGGGACAAAGGATGCTGCAGGGCAGCAGGGAGTAATGGTCGTAATTCAAGAGTAATATTTAGTGACTGTTTTAGGGACTGTGAAAGCAGGGGGTCTAGAAGGAACTTCAGTGCTTGGTTCCCAGTCAATGACTGTCACTGAAATGGCCAAGCAAGATATATTGGAAGGAGTTACTAAGGAAGGAGTTTCAAAAGAGGAGAAAAATTCCTGGTATTAATGAAGACTTATGTTCTGATTGAGCTAGGGGCCCAAAAAGAGCAAGAGGAAACTGCTGGGCCAAAATAAATAAATAAAGGAATCGTTACCTTGATAGCATCTTAATATATTTATGATCGGTTCAAATAAAGAACAGTTTGATTTCCTGCCTCCACCATGGAAAAAATACTGAATGAACTGAAAAAAATGGGTGTAAATTTGCAATGTTTGTTTAAAGGGGCAATGGATGTTTTATTGGGTGGAAGTAGAGGGTTAATTTTTAATTTTTTTGAAATATGTGCATGTACAGTGCTTTGATTTTTTTTTTTTAAATCAGGAAAGCGGTATAAAAGTATTTTATTAAATGAATGCCTGTGATGAAAAAATCTGCAATGATGAGTACTGCATTTAATTTACTGCAATGGAATCCATTTCTATTATTTCCATAACAAGCAATTTGATTGGATTATTAATTGGGAATTATTTCAGAACAATTACATACCAGTGAGATTACTGTAGCAGAGACAAATATATACATATAGGCAGCATACTCATTTATCTATCTAAAGTATATAATAAGAAAAGAATGTTATTTTCGTTTCTCGAGGATGATTATATTAAAAATAGAAAAGCAATGTTTTAGACAAGGGCAATAATTACATTTTAAAAACTTTGACCATTTGGTGATTTTTTTTTTTCTTATTTTTAAATTGATGATACCTACCATGGTTAACTGCAAATCTTAGCTTTTGTATCACTGCAAGGTTGCCACTTACTCTGTATAAACCATCAATTTCTAACCCTAAAAAACAAAAATATTGCAGAAAATATTCATGTTTTTCTTTATACATACGTTAACTTTTTTTTTTTTTTTAAATCTTACAATGAATTCCAAACATTCTTCATATCAAATACAGGCAGACAAAACATTACAATAAAGAGCTGCAACAGAAAAAGCAGAGTTGCTTACCTGTAACAGGTGTTCTCACAGGACAGCAGGATGCTAGTCCTCACATATGGGTGACATCATCAGGATGGAGCCCAATCACGGAACACTTTTGTCAAAGTTTCCAGAACTTTGACTGGCACTACTGAGCATGCCCAGCATGATACCAACCCTGCATCCAGCAGGAGTCCCCCTTCAGTCTCATGTATAGTAAAGTTCGAGCGAAAAATAAAATAAGAAAACATAACGGACCCAACTCTGCAGGGTGGCAGGCGGGTTCCGTGAGGACTAACATCCTGCTGTCCTGTGAGAACACCTGTTACAGGTAAGCAACTCTGCTTTCTCACAGGACAAGCAGGATAGTAGTCCTCACATGTGGGTGATTAGCAAGCTACAGGATGCCCGAATGTGATAGCCAAGCAGGATTGGCCAAAGATGGAAGCCTGTCTGCCAGCTTTTTCAAGACAGTAATGAGCTGCAAAGGTATGGAGGGAGCTCCATGTGGCAGCCCTACAGATGTCCGCAAGAGGAACAGAACGGAGGTGAGCCACTGACGTTGCCATTGCTCTTACAGAGTGTTCTTTAACATGGTCTTGAAGAGGAAGAGCTGCTTGATGATAGCAAAAGGAAATGCAATCTGCTATCCAGGTGGAAATGGTCTGTTTCCCTACCGGAGTACCAAATTTGGTTTTATCGAAAGAGATAAATAATTGGATGGATGCCCTGTGGGCTGCAGTACGATCTAAATAAAAAGCAAGAGCACATTTGCAGTCCAAGGAGTGGACAGCTCGCTCACCTGGTTGCGAGTGAGGTCTGGGAAAAAAAGTTGGAAGAGTTATATACTGATTTAAATGAAACTCAGAGACCACCTTTGGCAGGAATTTAGGGTGAGTACAGAGCACTACGCGGTCGTGAAGGAACCTAGTGTAAGGTGCATATGTGACTAATGCATGTAACTCACTGACCCTGCAAGCAGATGTAATAGCTATGAGAAAGATCACCTTCCAAGTGAGATGGCAAAGTTTGCAGGAATGCAAAGGCTCAAAGGGAGGCTTCATAAGTTGTGCTAGAACATTAAGGTCCCAGGTAGGAACTGGAGGATGAAGGGGAGGTTTAAGGTGTAGTAAACCCCTCATGAAGTGAGCCATGAGTGGTTGTGTTGATATCAGTGTTGTCAATACCTTTGTGATAAGCTGCGATAGCACTAATGTGTACACGAATAGAGGAAGTCTGTAATCCAGATTCCGAAAGATGCCAAAGGTAGTCCAGGAATTTTTCTAGGGAACAGGAAAAAGGGTCTATTTTCTTTGTCTCGTACCATGAGGAAAATCTTTTCCATTTTGTACAATAGGATCTCCTGGTGGAAGGCTTTTGTGAAGCTACGAGGACTTGTGAAACACTGTCGGATAGGTTTAAAGCTTGCAAAGTCAAACTTTCAACATCCAAGCTGTCAGGGATAGTGACTGGAGGTTGGGATGACGTAGTAGACCGTTGTTCTGAGTTATTAGCATTGGGTCTGTGCCCAGGCGAATGGGACATTGAACTGATAGGTCACAAAGGATGGGAAACCAGACCTGACGCGGCCAGGGAGGGGCTATGAAAATCATTGTTCCCTTGCCCTGCCGTAACTTCACTAGAGTCTTGCTGATGAGTGGAAGTGGAGGGTAAGCATAGAGGAGACCCACTGACCCTGAGTGGGTGAAGGCATCCCATGGGGGAGCTTCGTGGCTAGGGTGGAGAGAGTAGAAAGTCGTTACTTTGTGGTTGTGTATTGACGCAAGGAGGTCTACTTGCGGATGGCCCCACTGGTGAAATGTGTTCTGCTACCGTGGGGTTCAGGGACCATTCGTGGGGATGAAAAGTGCAGCTGAGATTGTCCATTACATTGCCCACATCTGCTAGATAAGTCGCCCTCAGCAATATGGAGTGGGAGAGAGCCCAGGCCCAGATCTACGCCGTCTTCTAACATAGTAGATAAGATCCTGTGCCCCCTTGTTTGTTTAGATTCCACATTGCAACCTGATTGTCGGTTTGTACAAGGACTACTTTGTTCGATAGGCAATCCTGAAAGGCAGAGAGGGCATATCGAATTGCACGGAGTTCTAGAAAATTTATCTGATGCTTTGACTCCACCTTGGTCCACAAACCCTGGGTCTGGAGGTTGTGGACGCGAGCTCCCCAACCCAGGGTAGATGCATCTGTGGTTAGTATAATTTGGGATTGTGGAGGCTGGAAAGGTAGTCCTAGAAGGAGATTGGACTTCTGTATCCATCAATTCAGGGAGAGAAGCAACTGATTGGTGACGTGGATAATGTGAGACATCTTTTAAATTGACTGGGACCATTGGGATTTTAAAGTCCATTGAGACACACTCATGGCTAAGTGGGCCATGGGAGTTATATGAACTGTGGACGCCATGTGGCCCAGTAAGGTCGTGATAAGCCACAGTGGTCTGGCGAGACTGAAGGAATCTTGCCATGATGGATAAGGATCCTGCCCTGGTCTGTGGGCGGATCGTTTTTGCCTGGAGAGTGTTGAGATCTGCTCCTGTGAACGAGATTTTTTGAGATGGAGTCAGATTGGATTTGGGGTAGTTGATAAGGAACCCCAGTGATTGGAGCAGATCGATTTGCAACGGAGTGACTGAGATGCTCCCCTTTGAGTCTGAGCCCTTATAAGCCAATCGTCCAGGTATGGATAGACGTGGACGTTTTTGCTTAAATGGGCTGCTACAACTGCCAGGCATTTTGTGAAAACCCTTGGGGCTGATGCCAATCTGAATGGTAGTACACGGTACTGAAAATGAGACTGACCTACTATGAATCTGAGGTATTTGCGATGAGGCGGATATATTGCGATGTGTGCATATGTCTCCTGTAGGTCCAGACAGCAAAGCCAATCTGTTCTTTGAATCAGTGGGAGGTTACCATTCTGAATTTTTCCTTTTTGAGATATTTGTTTAGGGCATGCAAATCCAAAATAGGACGAATGCCTCCTGATTTTTTTGGGATCAGGAAGTAGCAGGAGTAGAACCCTTGACCCCAATGCTGTCAAAGTACTGGTTCTACAGCACTGGATTGTAGAAGGGTCAAGATCTCTGCTTCAAGAAGCGAGGAGTGAATGTTTGGATTTGTGAGAGGAGGGAATAAGCCGTTTGGCGGTACAGTGAGAAAGTTTAGATGGTATCCTTGGCTTATTACAGAGAGTACCCACTGATCTGTCATGATGGTGTGCCATAGAGTGGAGAAGAGGAACAAGCAGACCCCATTGGAATAGCATGGGAAGGAAGAGATTGGCTGTTGCTCTCTAGAGGAGAGTCAAAAACCCAAAGCTGGCCCTGTTTGTGGAGCATGTTGGGTTTTTGGTGTTCTAGTCTGATGAGTCTGTCCTCTTTGGGGAGGTTTAGATTGTAGAGGATGAGATTGAGGTGGATAATACCATCTGGTTTTATATTGAAACCGTTTAGGATCTCATCTGAAAGATTGCTTTGTAGTGGAAGGATAATCTGAAGGAAGAGCAGACAGTTGACATAGGGTGTGTCATGGTGCTTTTTTTAATTGTGCAACTGTTTCTTGGATTTTGGTACCAAATAAGTTGTCACCAGTATATGGCAGGTCTGTGAGACAATCCTGAACCTCTTGTCGCAAGTCAGAGAATTTAAGCCATGCCCAACGTCGTGCACTGATGCCTGCTGCAGAAACCCTGGAGTCTGTGTCAAAGATATTTTTGGCAAGCAATTGACCACTTAGACCTGGTAACTTGATATGCAGGAATATTAGCAGAACACTCTGGAAAAAAATTCCCTTTCCAAAGAAATTCCTAAATAGACCAGCATATACATGTTCGGCTTCCACCTCTTAAGAGCTGAATCAACCATAATGTTCTAGTGAGGGAGCTTGACATGGTCAAAACTAGCAGCTGCCTGGATGCAATATTTATGTCTGATTAACAGGAAGTGCCAAATATTAATGTTCTCATTTTGTATTCATGGTATCCTGCAACAGAGCGTACAAAGACACTTGGGTGTATCCTGTTACTCCCACAGCCAAGCAAAGGTGCCCTGGGCTTTCCTGAGATCTGTAAATAAAAAAGAATGACCTTAACCATAATTCGAACAAAACTGGAAAAGAAAAAAGTTCTTTCATGGGATATAGTTTTCTAGCAATCTGGGAAGTTGTTCCATCTCAGAACCATTGTCCGTGCAACTATCAATGATAGTGTCTATGAACTCCTCTAACTCTGACTCTTCAGCTTAGAGAAAAGTGGTACAATATGAACTGGCAGGGGAGCAATTGGCACCAAGGAAGAACCTGGCATAGGTTTAATGATAAAATTGCCAGAGATGTCCAACATCTATAATGAAGTCACTGGAGGCAGACTACTCAACAAATCCATAAGCATCAAGAAATACCTATAGTACCTGACTGTTATGCGCTTTGATGTGTCGAAACGCGGAATATAAAAACCTAAATATATAAATAAAATAAGAAGCAGGCCACAAGAATCTTTGTGCCCTTGAGGAGTTAGCTGAATACGTCTATAATCATTCTGTCCATCTCTGAATGGAATGCCTCAAGTGACAGACATCCAGAAAGACCAAGCAGAGGAACAACTCAAAGCTTGGAGGAATGACTTAACTGGAGCAGACTAGCCTCAATGCAGGAAAGCAGGATATCCTCAAGGTGCAGTTACTTTGGAGCTTGGGACACTGAAGTCCGATGGGAAGCACCAAGATACCAACAACTCTGGCTCAAGACTCAAAACTCATTTGTTTTGACTTGAGTCAATTTCTTCAAGCTCTGCTGAAATTGATTTGATTGATAAGAGTGGAACTTTCTATTCTCTAGGGCAATCATCAATCACTTCAATGAGTTCTGGCCACTGGTGTGACCAGCTCCATAACCCTTTCACTGGGCTTCAAAGCCAGTGTTCAGCTGGACTTACTTGCTCCAGTCCAGTTCGCTTAATATCTGTCCAGCCTCAACTACTCATGGTGATATCCTTAGATAGAAGCCACATATGTGGAGATGATGTGTGATTCACCCAACACTTGTAGCATGCCTTGTAAAGATTTATGAGGCATATCTTCTGGGAGCATTTTAGGCACCTCTTACTTCTCATCAGTGGCCTATAAAATAGTCTATGAAGAATTACAAATAGCAATTTTCAAGTAAAGATGACAATGAGCAAAAAAATAAAGCCTTAGACAAAAGGCACCAAACAGTGCAGTACAGCAAAAGATGTGATCAAATGTTAAGAGAAAAAAAACTTTGGAAATGCGAAATCCTGCCCCCACCCCAAAAAAAGACACCCATCTACTGACACTAACATACAAAAATAATAAAAACCGACTGAAACAAAAATGTGGCAAATCCACAATGCAATTCAACAGGCCTAGCTGAAATGACCAGGCCCAATAATTTTCTGGTTAATGTTGTACTATTTCTGACCCCCTGAATTATCAGATGCACTGGCTCCAATAACTCTTCAAACGAACAGTTTGCACCCTTCCATCTTGTAATCCTGCACATAGGTATGAGGACCAAAACATCTTCACTTCAAAGTGTCAGCCATGGGAAGAGGCTATGTAGATGAGAGCCATAACTGTATAATGAGACTTCAAAGACCAGCAAAAACAGACTTCTCCAGACTAACACACACACACACACACCCCTTCTCTCTCTCTGCTGCATAGGTTTTTTGTAAAATACATACTTGTACTAAGCTTATATCTCTTAAATAAAACATTTGTATTGAATGAGTACCTGCCTTTGTGTGCACCTTGTGCTATTATATTCACTGCCTCTGAAAAGTGGATTCTGACCTTTACTATTCAATATTTCAAGCATCAAAAAGGCCAAAACCCAATAAAGACCTAAAATGGTGGCAGCAACAGTTTAATAGGGTGTCACTCTCCTTTAATAAGAAAAAACAAGAGCAACAGACCAACAATGCATGGTAAACATCATGCGCATAGCTTTCTAAGAATGTTCTGGAAGAGCCCTCTGATTGACATGTTTGATCCAAGCCACATGATCCTTTTATGTAGATCATTTCTTCTTCTTGCTATCAAAAAGATCTTTATAACCACTTTTCTAAATATATGTATGCAGTGTTTCTTGTGATAATTTGAGTTATGAAAATATTTGTAAATTGGAAATATTAAGAGATGTGAACATTTGCAAATTCTTTAAATTTAAATACAAATATTCATATTCAAACCAAGTCCTAATTTTCAAAGCATGTGAATACAGAGATTCATGTCAAGCCATGACCAGCTCAATTTTATGAAAATTGATTTGTGGTTAAATCCTTGCTCAGTTGACTAACTAAGATCTCCAATTGCACTCCACCTCAGATGGATTCAGATTTAATGAATTCCTTGCCTTAGGTAAATACACTAATATTTTTAGAGCATTAGAATATAATAGCACCAAAATTGGAGTAGCCATTATGCTGTCCTATATAACAGACACTGAGTTACATATCTGCAGCTATGAAAGTGGAATGCAGTTTAACCTGCAATAGAAGCACTGAGTAGACACTGAATTTTTCAGCAATGCTTTTTCATATATCTCACACCTCAGGCATATATCTCGCCCAGACCCAAATTGGTCATGGTGATTACAAATATTTGCTCTGCACTAGCATGCAGAGACAAGTAAAAGCTTCCTAATATAGAATGACCTGGGAGAGTAAGTTAAAATAACAGTCCTAGATTCAGATCTTGCTTCCATCACTGACACGCATCATGACCCTGGGCAAGTCATTACCTCATTTGCTTCAGGTACCTATTTAGATTGTAAGCTCCCTTGGGTGAAGGCTCATTGTACCTGTATATAATTTATTGCAATATACCCTGCTTTAGAGCAATAGATAAATTTACTTTATCATTTTTATTACTCTCCTTAAATAAAAATAAAAAATTAAATACAGAAAATACATATACAAAAACAGAGCTAAAAAAAAATCTTTCCCCTTCTAGACAGTACAGCATATAATCACTACACTAAAATCTTAAAGACACTATCCAAAAACTTGAGAAAAAAAATAGCAAACTTTTGGCCCTCTTCCTAAGCCTCACATAACAGTTTCTCGCTTGTGGAATAGCATTCTTCAGGGCTGGGCAGCAAAACTAAATGCCATGTACTTATGACCTGGCTTGGCCATTGTCAGAGAGCATTAAGCCCAGCATTGCATTTTTGTTCTGTCCCAGTATGGCATTTCTTATATTTTGTACATGCCAGGCGCTCAGCTGATAAAGATGGCAGTTATCAACAAATTTTGTTGAGAAGATCTGAGCTGACTAGTAGGAACGTAACAGGTCAACCTATTGGCCAAATATTTAGGCTCCCTCTATGCATGGACATTTAAAAGTCAAACATAGTATTTTAAATGCTGGAATCATCATATTCACAGGAAATGCGATTGCCCCCCATGTTCCTAGTCAGTTCAAGGTTATTCTAAAAATAAATCTTCCACCTAAGCAGAATTTCAGTCTATTTAGAGGCATATCATGAACTTTTCCTTTTTCCTTTTTAATTTTATACTCTCCTTTTTGGCATTTCAAAGCAGATTACATTTAATTTTATTGCAAACAGAATACATTCATACTAGTCATATTGAAAATGGCCTTTTTTGCATACCATATTCTTCGACATGTTGAATGCACATTATCACAAATTTTGGCACAGTAGTGTTCTCCCTTTGACATAGACTGGTTAAACTTGAACCAAATACTTGATCTGAAATGAAGAAATAACTGTATCTGTTAAGGAGACAAAGTATAAGGCATTGATCTCTTATATTAAGAGCTAATTTATGAAATAAAGCAATAGATACCAAGCTGTTGGGAGCAACAATAACTATTGTGGTAAAAAAAAAAAAAAAAAGGGAAGATAATGCCAACGACAGGCTGAGATACAGTTTTCCATATGCTATTTTACACGCAAATGACATTACTTAAGTAAATTTAAAGTTGAAAATCCTTAAGCATAAATATTTTCCCAGACTGAAAGTTGGCTATCCTTTCCATCCTAGCCAAACAGCCTAGCTTCCTAGGTAAATGGCTCTTGAAAATTGCCCATTCTGTAAGTAAAAGGATGTGTGTGAAACAATATACTTACTTTTATCTGGGGGGGAAAAGTAGGTGGGCTCAAAGGCAGGATAAGGATGGAGAAGGCAACATGCGCAGTTTTGCATTTTCAAAACCACTCACATTGTTTTTCTAGGGCAAATATATCTGCAGAAAGAGCAGGTGCAAATCTCTGTGGGTACTTTTTCCCTATACAATTTTCAAAGGGAAACACAAGCATTACTTTCTCTTTCAGAACTGATGCAAAGTCTGCAGGTAGAAGTATCCGCAGACTATACAATTACCCGTGCAGTTTTAAACACAACTTCTTTCATGTCCAGGTAGAATACTGCAGTACAGTTTAAGGTTTTTTGTTTGTTTTTTTTGCTTTTTTCAAGCCTACTGATGTTTACTGAATGTGGGTGTGATCCATATATGAGCAGTGAAGTTTGCAGTAGAACAGTGCCTGGACATGTGAATACAACAATCCTGTCAGACTTCTTTAGTTGTACATATCCATTAAATTATTACAACTCTTATTGTGTTTCACATTTATTTGATTTATATTCTTTCTGGCATTTCAAAATGGATTACATTCAGGTACTGTAGGTAATAGGTGGGCCAGGGCCGGATGGCAAGGGACCACCCAATAACGAGCGCGCCACCCCTCGAGGGAGTCGGCCCGCACCGGGGATGGAAAGGGAGAGGGAAGGGAGAATATAGAGCGTCATCGGAGGGCGCCCATGGCGCCAACCGATGACGTAATCGGGCCGCTTAAAAGGGCAAGGGCGAATAGATACCGCCCTTTTGCATGCTAGCCAGCCAAGCGAAACCCCACCCACCCACCCGGTAGGAATAAGAGCAGAAAGATAGCTGAAGGAAACGGAATTACTTGAGGGTTATATCAAGGATGTATAGCGAACATTGTTAAAAAAAAAAAAAAAAAAATATTATTAATACTTCTGTATTACATGGTTAAGGTTAACGTCGCAGCTTGGTGGAGGGCGGTTACCCGGGCCGGTGGAATATCGAGTAAGGGGTGCCGGCGGCAGCACCAGACGGAGTGGGAGCCGTCAGCGCCAGGGGAGGCGCCGTAAAGGCGGGGCGCGTTGAAAAGCGCCAAGGGCGGGGCCCCCGCCGGTGTGAGGTCACGCAGTGGGGGATCCCGGCTAACGGACGCCTGGCTCGGTTTACGGCGGGCGGTCAGAATCAGATTATCGGCTCGGGTACACCAGGAATATTATTGCATATATTAAATAAATAAAAGCTGCGGCCTTTTTTACACCAAAGAACAGTTGTAAGGTGTTTTATGTCACGATTCACTATCACAAGGGTAAGCAGGCGGGGGGTGAGAGAAAGGGGCAAGAAGGAGGACGACGACGCACGGAGAGTAAGTGGTGGCTGAGAACGTTATTTCCCTATCCCCACAGGGCATGTGCTGAAACTATCATAAATACAACTATGAATTGCTTCCACTGTATTGCCTACTAAAAAATGTCTTTATATGGTGATTAACATACAAAAATAATATACCAAGTTTATCATATGAAAACTTCTATGGCTGTTTCTTGCTGTGTAGGCAAATTGTTTAAAATGTGTAGAAGAGACTGCACATCAGTGGTTTCCTTACTATAATTTCTGGCTGCTGCAATATATTGTTTACTTGAAATTTTATTTTTGCAGTTTTTGGTTAAACAGGGGTTTAGATTTGCCTTTAAACTGACCTCCAATTTCTGGAGCTTTTTAAAGTTTAGAAAAACAGCTTTTGAGAAAAATAAATGTTAACCTCTTACTAAGCTGAGGAGAGTTACACTTTGGAAGAAAATATATTGTTTTAATGGTGTAAGACTGGTAAATCCAGAAACTCAAAATTGCTCTCAAGATGAGTTACAGTTCATTGCAAGAGGGAACCAAAATAATCAAACATGTCTTCCATCATGCAATGCAATAAATGAGTTATTGCCTTCGGCTATGGGAAAACACAGCAAGAAGAGTTGATCTCTCAGTCTACCTGCATGGCAATGGAAAACAGGAAACAGATAAAGAAAAGTTTGTCAGACATCAAGACCCCAAGTCAAAGACTGGCTATGTAGAGAATATATAGAAAAGACAAGGATGCAAATAGGACACGAATTAATAAGCATCACCATCACCGAACCTGCAATAAAAACACAAAGTAGACAAGGCATGAAAGCCATTTATAAAATCAAACTTTCAAACTATGCGTTTTGTGATTAAGTCTGCGGGTACTTATGCCCAGCATACATTGACCCAATTTTCAAAGCAAAAATATGTGCATACTTTCACTTTGAGACTTGACATGGGTACTTTTGTGCCCCCAGACATTTTGCACCTGCTTTTTATAAAGGTACTTATTTCATGCAAATTAACACAAGTATATTTGAAAATGCAAACTATGCACATTATTTTCCTCCTCTGACAAAAACATGTCTCTATGAATATCTCCTTTTAATGCGGCTGAAAGTATGTGCATGGCTGAAAGAATATGTATTGTAGAAAACTGTGTATACTTTCAATCACATTAAGAAAGGACAACTTTTAGATGCTATTTACACAAGCAAATGGCTTTGAAAAATTGTCCAGCTCATGGGTAATTATGAAACAAACTAGGACATGGCCTTGAAGGACAAAGATGGCAGACTGTATCTGATAAGTGACATAAGATCACAAGAAGGGAAGAACACTTTCCAAACACCTTAAGCGCACAACTAGGAAACAACTGATATTCAAGAAGTGCAAGATCATCTGGATGTCAGCCTAGACTGTATTAGTGAAACTGAACTTAGGGAATACATTAGGTATTTAAAAATGGAAAAATTCTGGGTGATAACAGATCTGTCCAGACATGCTGAAAGCTGAAGAGGAAAACACAACCAATATCCTCTGCAAGATTTTCGAGTAGATATGGAATACAAAAGTCACTCCAAAAGAATGGAAAATTTACACTGCCCATCACTAACCTGAATTTTTTTTTTTTTTTTTTAAATAGAACCATCCTCAGAAATATTTCAGCAATAGTTAACAATGTAATCTACAAGGATCAAGCTGATTTCAAGAGAGATCAAAGTTTCATTTGACTAAGTGGACTCTGTCCTCGAAAGCTCATGTACAAATTGGTTAGTCTAAAAGATGCCACCTGTGTCTTTGCATTTTTGCTGTGCCAGACTAACACGACTATCCCTCTGAAGATTGATCACATTATCACTGATAAGCTAGCCTAATGGACCACCACCATTTTCATCAATTTTAAAGACTCTGAAAAGCAAATGTTGCTTACCTGTAATGGGTGTTCTCACAGGACAGCAGGATGTTAGTCCTCATGAAACCTGCCTGCCGCCCCGCGGTGTTGGGTTCGTAACGCTTTCTTATTTTATTTTCGGCACTACCTGTAGCTTTTTAACAAGACTGAAGGGGGACTTGCCCCAGTAGGGGCAAGTCAAAATTCTGGAAACTTTGACAGAAGTTTTCCGTGATTGGGCTCCATCCTGTGATGTCACCCATATGTGAGGACTACCATCCTGCTTGTCCTGTGAGAAAGGCTCTTTGAACATTTACATCAGGAACCTGAAGCTTAAGGGTTAAGGGTCATCATATGAATCTGAAGGGAATGAAACGCCAAAAGAATCACCTGGGAACAAAATAAGCCTGAGGGAGCTCCATGTTATGGCAGCTAGAAAGAAGTCCCATGCATGGTAGGAGAAGCTTTTTCAGGCTTTTCCCAGAAATTTGTTACCACGTCATCATCAGACGGAATCACCCACTTGTGTGTCTGATTAACCCTGCTTGTCCTGAGAGAAAATAGTGAGGTGGGGGCCATCTGGAACAGATTTTCCAGCAGAAATGATAGGGGCAAAAAACAATGTAATCCATTTTTAAGTGCCAAAAAGCAGAATATAAATCAAACAAAAAAATGGCAGAAGTCAAGACTACATGGGATAGAGATGCAAAGGGACCTTGGTAACAGGAGGAGGGAGGAAGAAGTTGAGAGATCATAGTAAGACCTGTGACAGCACAGCAGACAAGCACAAATGTATATTCATATGAAATCTCCTAGAAGATGGTGTACCTCTTAAAACTATTATACAGAGAATTAGAAAGGATGGTTACAAATAACCTTGCAATCAGACAACTTTCCATCACTACCACAGGCCACATCTTGTCACTGTTTCTTTTCATTAGCATGTGAAAAAAAACCATAGTTGATTACGGAAGAGGAATCTGATAAAGACACCTAGACAGACTAAATCAGCCAGGTGGTCCTTAATCTGCTGTCATCTACTACATTACCATGTTAGATGTGCCTCTCACCTTCTGTTTAGAGGAACTACATTATGCTGACATCAGCAAGACTTGCAAGAGAAGACAGACTGAAGCTGCTGAAAAGCTTGGAATCAAAGTGACCACCAACAAAAGAAAGCTGGTACAAGCAAATCAGAAGACCATGTACTAGTGAGAGAGTTCAACTATCTGGGTGGAAATGTTACAACAGATGGAAACAGAAGTAAATACAAGAATCAGTAAAGCCAACCTGTTCTTTTCCTTTGAAGAACTCTGGACATCAAAGCAAGTGAGAACAAAGCTAAAGCTAAAGAATTTTAACAGCAACATACTCAGCAGAGAGGCTAGACTACTGTCCACTTGGTCAGAATGAGGAGAAAGACATTGAAATGTTAACAGAAATTAGGAAAGCTAACAAATTAGATAACAATGAGAGATTTCAATTACCTTAATGATTGAGGAAATGTCTCATTGGACAGTTTCTAGATACCATACTGACTGCTTCATGGAGCAGATGATATGGAACAGATTGGGGGAGGGGGGGTGGAACAACTACTCTAGATCTACTCGTTAGCGCGACACAGAATCTGGTGCTAGAAGTAGCATGAGTGGGAAGCTGACTGGAGATGATGATGATAATAATCAAATTTAACAATCACTGAAGGAAGGACATTAAGAAAATACTGCATAAGCATTTAACTTTAGAAAAAGGGATACTATGGTAAAAAAAAAGGAAATTAATTTGTAAAAATTAAAGAGTAGGTGCAAAGGTTAAGTCTGCAAGTAGTGTGGACACTGTTTAAAAATACCATCTTGGAAGTCCAGACTAGATGTATTCCATGCATTAAAAAAAGGAAGAAAGAAAACCAAGCAATTGCCAGCATGGTTAAATAGGGAGGTGAATGAGAACAGGACAAAAAGAATCTGAAAAGAAACTTACCAGAAGCACATAAAATAAAATATTTCAAAGATATTTGAATGAAGAAGCCTTTGAGAGTGTAGGTTGACCACTACATGAAGGAAGGGTAAAGAGGGTACTCAAGGAAGACAAGGCCATAGCAGAAAAACTAAAATTCTTTACTCTGGTATTTACTCAGGAGGGAACTGGGGAGATATCTATATCAAACATTCTTTTGAGAGTGGTGATTCAGAGGAACTGAAGTCCAATGAACCAGGAAGATGTAAGAGCAAACTGAAAAAAGTAGAGAGTAAAAAGTCACTGGAACTGGATGGCATATATCCCCGAGTTCTAAAAGAACTAATAAATGAAGATGCAGACATGTTACTAGTAATCTCTAACTTCTCATTCAAATCAATACAATACCTGAGGATTGGAGGGGGCCAATGTAATACCCATTTTTTAAAAAGGATTTCAGGGTAATCCGTGAAACTACAGATCGGTGAGTCCGAGATCAGTACAGGGTTTAACGGAAGAACATATTCTTAATAAAAAAAAAAAAAAAAGCCAATCATCTGGACAGTTTTAGTCTAATGAGTCAGAGTCATCATGGATCTAGCAAAGGAAAATCTTGCCTTACAAATCTATTATTTTTTTTGAAGAGATTAAACATGTGGAGAAGGGTGAGTCAGTTAATATTGTGTATCTATCTGGATTTTCAGAAGGTATTTGTCAAAGTCCCTTACAAGAGACTCATCAGGAAATGCAAAATTCAAGGGATAGGAGACAATGTCATATTGTGAATTGGTAACTGGATAAAAGATAGGAAAGAATAGGACTGAATGGTTGTTTCTCTTAATGGAAATGTATAAATAGTGATATTAGATAAGGTTAAGTTTCTTTAAGTTACCTCCTTACTGTGTCCTCATAACCCAATATTCTTATTTACAGGTCTTGAAATGAATTTTAATTAAAAAAATTCCAAAATAAACTAGCTATATCACTCACCTTTGATGTAGCCCTTTTCACGGACAGCTTGTAGTGTTGGACGTCGAGTGAGGAACTTCTTCAGCTTTGTTTTGGTTTTCTTTTGTTCCGAAGAATCTATACTACTGGAAGTTTTAATTGCTTCAGAATGAAGAAAAATGTACAGTTTAAGAAATATGTAGGAATGTAAGAATTCTACATTAAAACAGTTTGATTTTTTCAATGCAGTACATCTTTCCAATCCTGTTACTAAATAGCTGTGATGACAGTTTGGACGTGTATTTATTTTGTTTCTTAAAGGTAAATAGCTTATTTAGCAACTCTAGCCTTTGGTTAATTTAAAAAAAAGTTACAGTCCACTAGAGGAATATGTATACATCAGTAAAATTTCTAGTCTCTAATATAATGCCCAAGATTAAAACAGCAACAATGAAGCATATCAGAAAAGAGACACTGCAAATTAGGTAAGATTGTATAGTCCTCAAAGGGCGAGTCATTATGGAAAAGCAAGGTTGTTTATCTGTAACATATGTTCAAGGACAGTAGATAGCAGTCCTCCTACATGGATGTCATTGGACAGAACAGTCAGAGAAGTGACTAAAACTTATACAGGTTTCTGACACTCTCTTGAGCATGTGCAGGAAGATTACAGAGAGACCCCAAAACATTCAAGAGAAGTCTAAAGACATGGCTTTTTAAACAAGCCTTTTATAAAGAGATCGGAGAATGGAAAATACACTGGAATAAACAGAAGAGCACCGGCACAGAGCACTATTCTCATAAATGTGCATTACAATATTTTAACAAATTGAGTACACAATGAATGTAATAATATAACACAGTAAATGTGATTTTTTTTTGACCTGTAAAAGTTCCTTCTAGGTACACCTGGCCAGAACCTACATCACTAAACGTTTGTACGTATTTTTAGGATATAATGTAACTGAAACTTAATGGCACATGTTAGAATGTACTATAGTACGCTTACTCCAAACTTACTTATGTGCCTACTTGTAAACCGTTGCGATGGTATACAACTTAGCGACAGTATAGAAAAGACTTTAATAAATAAATGTGACATCACAGCAGTTGAGAAGGGCTCCTCTCAGTTCTGTATAAAGTATAGCTAAGAGTGAGAGAAGACAATTCCTTGGGAAAGTGGGAAGGTCTTGTAAGGATTAATATCCTGCTGTCCTAGGAGAACAGGTAAATCATCTTGCCTTTCTCTGAGAACAAGCAGGATATGTAATCCCTTGCTACAGTTTGCTATCAGTAAGAAAGGAGACAAACAAGAAAATATTGCCAATGGCAAACGTTTTTGTTGGCATCAAGTCATTTTCTATTTTGTAAATTGTTTTTTATTTTTTGGAAGATAACCTGGAAATGTGGTATTATACTTTTATACCACTATGCTCGAACAAGTTCAACCCAAAGCAATTTACATAACAGACCACAAAGGAAATGGAGTTGGATTCTAGACCTCAAAGAGATCTTGAAAGACCACACTTATCGCATTGCATGTCCCAATCCAAACAATGTGATGTGTACTCTGAACTCCATGTCACAACCTTGCAGGTCTCTTCCACTATGAGCCCTTCTGGAGTCAAGCCTGCCATCCAATTAGACAGTACACATTTAGTAATGACAAAACCATGTCTAACAGGATCAAAACAAACAAAAAGCTGGGTAGACGCAAGTGCTTCAGTCCCCTCCAGACAGAAGGCTAAGCTTCTTTTGCAATCCAAATTGTGTTAGGCTTGTTCACTTTTGTGGACATGTGGCCTGGGATAAAACATTGGGAGGACAAATGACTGGTTAAGATGTGAGTACAACTATCTTAGGCAGAAACGTGGGATAAGAACATAAGAAAATAAGATGCCAAACTTGGTCAGACCAAGGATCCATCAAGCCCAGTGTCCTGTTTCCAACAGAGGTCAATCTAAATCACAAGAACCTGGCAAGTACTCAAACATTAAAACAGATCCCATGCTACTAATGCCAGCAACAAGCAGTGGCTATTCCCTATCAATTAACAGTTGTTATGGACTTCTACTCTAGGAACTTATCCAAACCTTTTATTTTCTTGGTTACACTAACTGCCTTAAACTCATCCTCTGGCAACGAATTCCAGAGCTGAATTGTATGTTGAGTGAAAAAGAATTTTCTCCAATTTGTTTTAAATGTGTTACTTGCTAACTTCACGGAGTGTTTCCCAGTCCTTGTATTATCCAAAAGAGTAAATAACTGTTTTACATTTACTTGTTCAAAGTCCTTTCATGATTTTGTAGACCTCTATCATATTCCTCATCAGTCATCTTTTCCCCAAGCTGAACAGTACTAACCTCTTTATCCTTTCCTCATAGGGGGAGCCATTCCATGCTCTTTACAATTTTGGACGCCCTTCTCTGTATTTTCTCCGGTGGAACTCTATCTTTTTTGAATTGCTCACAGTATTCAAGGTGCGGTCTAACCATGGAGCAATACAAAGGCATTATGACATCCTCCGTTTTATTTGGCACTCCCTTCCTAATAATTCCTAACATTCTATTTTTTTTTTTTTTTTGACTGCTGTAGCACACTGAACAGACATTTCAATGTAATATCGACTATAATACCCAGATTTTTCCTGGGTGGTAGCTCTTAATATAGAACCTAATATCATGTGACTAGGCCAGGGGTTATTTTTCCCTATATGCATCACCTTGCACTTGTCCACGTTTCATCTGCCATATGGATGCCCCATCTTCCAGTCTCACAAGGTCCTCCTGCAATTTATCACAATCTGCTTGTGATGTAATTACTCTGAATAATTGTGTCATCTGCAAATCTGATCACCTCACTCATAAATCTTTTCAGATCATTTATAAATATTAAAAAGTCCAAGTACAGATCCCTGAGGCACTCCACTGTTTACCTTTTCCCTCTGTTGAAACTGGTTAAAAGACCTCCTATCCCATGACTTTCTTTTTTTTAGTTTTCTTAGAAGCCTCTCATGAGGGACTTTGTCAAATGTCTTCTGAAAATCCAAATACACCATATCTACTGGTTTGCCTTTATCCATGTTTATTCACCCCTTCAAAAACATGTAGATTTGTGAGGCAACACTTCCCTTGTGTAAATCCATGCTAGCTATGCCCCATTAAATCATATCTATCTATATGTTCTGAGATTTTATTCTGTATAACTTCCACAATTTTTCCCAGCACTCAAGTCAGGCTCACCAGTCTATATTTTCTGGATCACCTCTGGAGACCTATCTATATAATCGGGGTTACTACGGCCACCTTCCAGTCTTCAGGTACAATGGATGATTTTAATGGTAGATAACAAGTTACTTGTAATGGGTCTGAAATTTTATTTTTTAGTTCTTTCAGAACCCTGGGATATATACCATCTGGTCCAGGTGATACTCTTCAGTTTGCCAATCTGGCCTACCTTATCTTCCAGGTTCACTGTGTTTTGAATGCATGTGCAGATCCACCCTATTACTAAAAAAACTTTGTATAGGGCAAATAACTGACTAGGCCCTGTAGCTCTGTGTGTGCCAAAGTGGCTGCCACTTAAAACATGATCTTCCAGGTCAGGTACTTCAGCTCACAGGCATCTAGAAGCTTAAAGGGAGCTTTTATCAGCTGAGTCAGTAAAGTCCCATGACACAGCTGGAGGCTTGCTGAGAGGCTTCAACAGAAGCAAGCCCTGCACTTAAGTGAAGCCCAATAGAATTAGTCTTGAGACCTGACTCAGATTTAAAAGGTATTCAAGCGGTTTTTGTAGTGAGGAAAAGAAAGGATCTGGGTCCTTTTCCTCAAATTAAAAGGCAAACATCTTCCACTTAAAGGCATGAAACTTTGCAGTGAAATAAATCCATGCAGCACTTAA
Organism: Rhinatrema bivittatum; assembly: GCF_901001135.1. NCBI lineage: Eukaryota > Metazoa > Chordata > Amphibia > Gymnophiona > Rhinatrematidae > Rhinatrema > Rhinatrema bivittatum. Next base: position 126,781,332 of record NC_042616.1, on the reverse strand, counting down.
GTTGGATTCAGGGAATCAAATACTATCCTCAACATCCAGGCTGGGTCAGTCCAAAGGTCCATCAAGCCCAGTATCCCCGTTTCCAACAGGGACCAATCCAGGTCGCAAGTACTTGGCAGGATCCAAAAAGGTTGGCATATTCCATGTTGTCTAATCCAGGGATAAGCAGGTTTACCCAAGTCCATGTTAATGATTTATGGATTTTTCTTACAGGAAGTTGCCCAAAACCTTTTTAAACCCAACTACATTAACAGCTTTTACTACATCCTTCAGCAATGAATTCCAGACCTTAATTACACATTGAGTAAAAAAATATTTACTCCTATTTGTCTTAAACATATTATCTAATAACTTCATTGCCGGTCCCCTAGTCTTTGCATTTTTGAAAGAGTACACAACCAATTCATGTTTACCCATTCCACTACACTCATTTTATAGACATATATTTCCCATCAGCCATTTCTTTGCCAAGCAGAAGAGCCCTAACCTCTTTAGCCTTTCCTCATAAGGGAATCGTTTTATCCCTTTTATCATTTTGGTCAACCTCCTCTGTACCATTTCTAATTCTGCTATGTCTTTCTTGAGATGTATTGACCAGACTTACACACAATACTCAAGGTGCAGTTGCACCATAAATTGATACAAAGATATTCTCCTTTTTATTCTCCATTTCTTTCCTAACAATTCTTAGCATTTTATTTGCTTTCTTGGCTATTGACACACACTGAGCAGAGAATTTCAACATATTCACAATGATGTCTACATCCTTTTTCTACTTAGGGTCTCCCAACGTGGGATCTAACATTGTGTAACTATAAATTTGGGTTGCTCTTCACTACATGCATCACTTTGTATGTGTCCACATTAAATGTCATCTACAATTTGGAAACGCAGTCTCTGAGGGTCCTCTTGCAATTTCTCACAATCTTCTTGTGATTAAAAACTTTGAAAAATTTTGTATCAGTAAATTTGATAACTTTACTTGTTCTTCCCATCTCTAGATCATTTATAAATACAGGTATGCTTATAAGTTTACATACCCCTAGCAGAATTTGTAAGATGTTTAGCATTTTAAAACACATGAATGATCAGAAAAACATCTTATTTTTAATGTTTCAAATTAAACAATTATGCATCACAGACCACCACAATCATTAAACAAACCATCACAATAAAGGAAATAATAAAATGGTCCTGTTCAAAAGTTTGCATACTCTTAGTTCTTAATATCATGTATTGCCCCTTTTTTGATCAATGATGGCTTGGGGTATTTTGTGATTGGCATTTTCAAACCTTTGGATATCTTTTTATATCCTTTTCCTGATTTATCAAGTTGAACTAATTTTGCTTACAGATCCTTTGACAGTTCTTTTGCTTTCCCCATGCTTCAGTAACCACAAAAGTCAGTGCAGCCTTCGATGACATGCATAAGGGTTTCTCAAGAACTAAGAAACTATTTATAAACAAACACTATTTACAATCAAACAAGGCACAGGTGTGGATACCTATCCTTTTCTGACTTCTCAACCTGTGTGTGTCAACTTGAGTGTATATTATCAGCCCAAACATTCAAGGGTATGCAAACTTTTGAACAGAACCATTTTATTATTTCCTTTATTGCTGTGGTTTAAATGATTGTGCTATTCTGTGATGCATAATAGTTTAATTTGAAACATTAAAAATAAAAGTGTTTTGTCTGATCACTCATGTTTTCTTAAAACGCTACACATTTTACAAATTCTGCAAGGATTACAACTGTTAAAAAGCAGTGATCCCAGTACAGATCCCTGAAGCGCTCTATTATCATCTTGATCTATTGAGAAAACTGACCATTTACCCCTTATCTCTGTTTTCATCAGTTCTCAATCTATAATAGAACTTTGCCTCCTATCCAATGACTTTTTAATTTTCTTGAGTCTTTCATGAGGTACTTAAACTTTCTGAAAATCTAAAAATACTGTATCATCTGGCTCCCCTTTATCCACATGTTTATTCATGCCTTCAAAAAATACAGATTAGTGAGGTAAAACTTCCCTTGGCTAAATACATGTTGGCTTTGTCCCATTAAACTATGACTATCTATATGTTCAGTAACATTTTTCTTTATAATAATTTCAACCATTTTTCCCAGCACTGTCAGGCTTATCAGTATGTAATTTCTTGGATCACCATGGAACCCTTTTAAAAACTGGCATTATGTGGCCACCCTGCAAACTGCAGAACTGTAGCTAATTTTAATAATAGTTTACAGATTATTAATAGCAGGTCTGCAAATTTCATTTTTCAGCACTCTCGGATGTACACCATCTGGTACAGGTGATTTACTGCTCTTTAGTTTGTCAATTTCCTTTATTATAATCCTCATGTCTTCTGTTAAGGGTAGTAATCTAGGACCTTGCTCTCACTTCCAGATAGCAAACTTCCTTCATTTAAAGCACATAAGATCTTCTGGTAGATGCCTTTCTAGAAACCAGGACGACATGAGACTTCATCAAATGTCTAAGGGAATGAACCAGTGAGCTCTCTACATCCAGGGACAGAATATAATCAGAATTTGTGAATTGCTGACTGTTTTCCAACAGATAACTCCCAAAAGAATGAAAGCCAAACTTGCCTTGGACAAAACTGAACTTTGAGATTCATATTACTTTGCCCCTTTTCAGGGAGAATAGGTATATAGAAGATCTGTCCCCCAGTGAAGGAAGAAAGCATCTGACACTAGTCTGTCTTCTAATCCTCTTCTAGAAATTAAGTTCGGGATGTTTCTGTTCAGCGAGGTTGTGAAGAGATATAGTTCTTTGCTCCCCACTTGAGAAATATCTTGTTTGATGCTATCTGAGCCACAGATCATTTGTAAGGGTCCAGGGGTTGACAGTTTGTCTACCAGTATGTTTTCTCTGCTTTCCAGATTTGGAGCTTAGAGACCTCCCTTGAGAGGTGCCCTAGTTCCACATACCGATAACTTTTTGATACACAAAAAATGAATCTGTTCCATGCTTGTTTAGATAGACCATTGTCTGTTTATATAAGGCCAATTCTGATGACCATCTGATCTCTGAAAACCTTTAATAGCGTTCATTACTGCCTGTAGGTCAAAAAGGTTGATATGATAAAGCTATCCTGAACAGACTAAGGACAGTAGATGTGAAGCCCTTGCACATGAGCTTCCCAGACCAGGTTGGAGGTATCTGCTGTCAGAATAATTTGGTATGAAGGAATTGGAAAGCTAATTCTTTGGCTGGATTGGTATGGAAGCCACCAAAACAGAGTACCTCTGAACTGCCTCAACTTTATCCAAAAGTTTCTTGTTTACTGAGTGGGTAGAGCAGAATAGTTCAACGATCCTGGGCTTCCTCTTAGATCCCAGGTCAGAGGATGCCAAATGACTCCCCTCAACAAAGACTGTACCAGTTTTTAGTGTGGCTCCTATGTCCTTCAATACCAATGTCTTCAGTGTAGATAATAGTGCATGTGGCTTCTGTGTTGAATGAAAGATATCAAGCAACTTTAATCTTCAAAAATTGACGGCTCTAGGTGAAATATTTGTGATGTCATAATCATGATGTAAGCCCAGCGATTACTACTACAGCATATGCCATGCCATACAAATGCACACAGACAGTTCCTTCTCATTAAAACTTAGCCTGTATGCAGTCCTTATGATTAGTCTTGGCCATTTTTCAATTTGTACAATGGGCACCCCATGAAGCTACTGGCTTGCCACTGTGAGAAAAACCAGACAAGACTAAATCAAATGCCGAAATCTGTCAAAAAAAGATGACAACTAAGGTAATTGAGAAGGTCTTATTGGAAGAAGAAAAAAATTATGAGGCCCAGCATTAGTCATCTAAAAAAGAAAATAAGATGCATACTTGATGTGCCAAAAATCCTATCTACAAAGAATAGGAAGAGGAGGTAAGGGGTAAAATGACTGAAGCACCAAAATCGCACAACTTGCAAGTGCTACAGAAAATCTAACTAGATCCACAGACAAAATGAAATTGAAGGGCCCAATTGGGAGCTGCAGAGTGGAAAGTTCATGCATGTCAGATAAAGTCTTCTACGCTTTTCTATAGCTCAGTGCCATCCTATGACATCAACCACTTATATAGCTGATATATCCTGCTTGTCTATGGAGAATAATCTTAACTGAAAAATGAATCTAGTGGAAAAGCCAAACAGGTTATACTTATGTCCAGGAGCCCAGAATTATTTTTGTTCTTTTATAACCAAAAAAAAAAAAATCAAGCTTCATACCTGTACAAAAGTATAAGCTGGTTGGCTTTTCCACTAGAATCACTTTTCAGTTAAGATTATTCTCCATAAAGAGATGACATGATCCAACAGAATCTGAATACCATAAATTTAAAAAACTTTGAGTTTATGGAAAGTATCGAATCAAGTAGATACGATCATGAACATTCGTTTCTAAAAGCCCTATTTTCATTAACACTGCGCCTCAAAGATATTAAAATATTTAGAGATAATTCATATTGTACAGTGCACTATTTATATGGCTTTAGTTTACATCTGAAAACAATGGAGTGTAAAGTAACTTTTTAAAATTATCACTTACCATAAATTATCACTTAACCATAAATTAAATAATTTATCTCAATGTACAGTACTTAAAAGCAAAACTGGGACAAAACTTCCAAATCTTTCTGAACAAATATTTTGTCTTTTACATATGAAGTGTGGACTATCCACATCAGTCAAACACCATAAGCCATTTAACAATTCTCTGGGTACAAAGTAGGCAACAAATTTAAATGTTGAATACTGCTCACTTTTTTGCTAAAAGGGAACAATCTGTTCCAAATCTATCAGGAGAACATCCATAGATAGCAATAGCAGCCTTTTCGTGAAAAAAGGCAAAAAAGAAAATTAACTAATCCTAATCAAAGTCTTATTGAGATAAGAACTTACAACGTGATTTCTTGGAGTCTCTGTGATCCTTCTCTTTGTCATGTTTTTCAACTCCAGGAGAATCTGGCACATCATCCTCAAATGCTTCCTCAGACTCCCCAACCTATTAATTTAAAAAACAGAGAACCACACAGTTTATGTTTAAGAAAGTCAGTTTTAAAATTATTAGACCAGTGCATGTAATCAAGATAAATACAATAAATAGAAAATGAAAATATTCTGTTGCTTTTTAAAGTAGTTTCATTTATTACATATATTTCATTTACTACAATGATTGCATGCATTTTGTTTAGATGGAATATGCTACCTTGCACAAAGAAATCTATTTACATGGACTTATGTTGTGATGTACAAATGAACTTGATATGTCCTGTCAGCCGAGAATACTGTGGTTTATGATTAAGGCTTCTCATCCTATGGGCTACAATTGTAAATTTTGGGGTTTATTTTTCAGGTGATTGCTTTTAGGTGTTTTATGGGCACTAAAAAAAAGAAATTGGTATATATTGGTGCTTTCAGGGTGCAAATTAAAATTTTCAGTGCATTTTTAGGTGGATTTAATAATGGATACATCAATTTTCAAATTTTTACATGCTTTTATTAAGTTAAAACTGCAAAATGTAACTTCATAAGGCTATGTAGTGGGGATGTGTGCATGTGAATTGAGTTGGGGGTGGCAGGGATGTGTGTGGCTGAGTGGGATGGGGATGACAATGTGCATAGCTAAGGGGAAGGTTGGTGCATGACTGAGCTGGCCTCTTCACATTGTACTCATCCCCTTCTCCATAGCATTCCTTTCTTCCTCTTCTCCCCTACCCCTCCTCGCTCTTCTCTCACTTCCTTCTCTGATCCTACCTCCTATCAGCTCCTATTCTTTCCTGACAGGCTGGAGCTCCCTGCCAACCTGCTCTTCTATCAATGCCTCTTCTTGGACTGGCAGGGCTTGGGCTTCCTGCTGGCTCACTTTTTTCTTGTGCCAGAGGGGCTTCCTGTTGGCCCACTCAGATACCATTTGGCTACTGCATGCTGCCTCCTCTTGATTTGAGGCAGCTGGTTAATCTCATCTGAGCGCCTCACAGGTAGGCTTATTTTTTGAGGTTTTTTGGTTAAAGCAAAACCACCAATTTCCCTATCAGGGTTGTTTTATCAGGTTTTTTTTTTTTATTTAACTGAAAATCAGGAACCCTATTTATAATTTATGTGCATTAACAGAAAAATTAAGAGAAGAACTATACCACGACATAAGGCATACAAGTCATGTTCTGCCATGGTTTACTCAGAGCTTCATTCTGAAATCTAAACACTGGGAAGTTATTTTAAAAGCATTTCATTAAATTGCAGGCAGAGGCCATGTTATTGCACAGCAAGAAACCGACTTCCCTAGAACATACATGTTTGTTATAAAGTAAGAAGCAGTACAGCCTCAAGTGTAAAATTGATGCATACAAGAATTAGATGGCTGAGTACAAAATACAAAAGCGTTTCACTAGGTCTATTTTAAAGAAAAATGTCTTGCAAACTGCAAATAAAAATCTTTAGCACCCTCCCCCCACTGCAGCCTCCTACCTCCAGTCACCTTAGGTATGTTGTTACATTTTGATGCCTTTTGGTACAGTAACTAGTAAAGCTTGAAACCTTGGAAAGTGCAGACAATATCCTTTTTATAACGTTGAGAAAAAAAATGTTTCTGAATAAAATCCTCTATGTTTATCTGCGATAAGAATAAATGATTTTGTTATGTACCACTGGTTCTACTTCAGTAAAGGGAAGAAATTACCACCAGTTAGGAAGCCCATTCAACAAAATGATGCCGAGCAAGATTATCCTAAAGAGAAACAAACCAAGAGAAACATTTTTAAACTATAGCTTACTCTATTCTATGATTAATTTTATTTTTATAATTGTCACTAGTATTAACTGCATTGGATTTTTTATGACCGTATTTATTATTTTGTCTTTTTATCTATCTTGTGTGGATTTTTATTTTTGATATATAATAAACCACACACTGAGCACTTAATTGTAACATGTACTAAATAAGTAGGTAATTGGTAATAAGTTACAGTACTCCTGTAATAAAAACTTTTTTTTTTTTTTTTTTTAGAATGGTACAAGCAAAAGGAGCAAGAAAACCTGTTTCTAGAAGCTCAGGAAATATTAGGTGGCAGACCTAGCATCTTCTGCTATCTTAAAAATGTAAGATACACCTCAGTCCATTTTACACCTCTTTGTTAAATCATGGACCAGAATATCACTTGGTGGCTGCTTGACAAACACCTATTTAAACTATATCCCACTCTTTGAGAGTTTGTCTCACACACATTATATATTCTGGTATCAATGAGGTCCTGAGGCCCATGAGACTGGTGTTCTCTCCAATTGCAGGAGATCTTTGGTTGTTGTTTGTTATACATCGTTCCATATATATCTAGTTTGTTAGTTTAACTGGGGACAGGCAAACTAGTTCAAATTAAACCTGAACTGGGGTTTGGATAATTAAGAGTTAAACCAAAATAAATTACAAAGAGACTGGATGAATCATGACCATCTATGGCTTGGCTCAATTGGAATCTGCATTTTTGTTTCATTTGGATCTTTGACTCCGTTTGTATGTAAGACTCAAAGATGGAGGGGGGGGGGGGGGGTATGAAGAGGCTGACTAGGAGAAAATTAACAAACAGCAAGCCTGCTTACCATAAACTCTGCTCTCTGTAGATGGCAGGATGAATGGGCCATGACATGTGGGTGATGTCATCAAGTGGCAATGAACTGACCCCTCTAAGGGGCTTAATTCACTAAGGTGCAGTATTTCCCTGAGGGAAAAATACTATGGGAGTCACAAAGCCGTGATAAGTGACCCTGCAACTTTGACACATGGTAAATTGATCTTAGAATGTGTGATGGCGACCCTGGGAATGTGGGGCCATCATCGTTTAAAGGAGACAAAGGACCCTAGAAAGCTGCCCGCCAAAAGTACTCAAATAGCCTGAGGGTCTGCATAGATCCCCTGTCTCTCTCCCCCCCCCCCAGGCAACTGTAGTGACAAAATATTTTTTAAAAGTTTAAAATTTGGCAGCAGGTCCCACCCCCTCCATCACAAAAATCAGAGTCCAGGAAGCCAGGACATCACCCCCCTCCCATTATTCAATAATAATCTTGCCAGTGATCTAGTGGGGGGTCTGGACACCCCCTAGGCTTCAGGCCCACCCCCCAATGCCTCCTTTCCAAAATTCAAATTCAGCCCTTGGAGGCCAGGACTCTTTCCCACAACTCACCAAATTCACTCTCGTGGTCAGTGGGGGCCCTAGACAGGGAATTAGTTGATTTTTCAAAATTCACCAGAAAATCTAACTGCAGGAGCTGAAGTGACTTTTGCATGACAGTTAGTACACCTTCTCTGGAGGTTGCTGTCACAAGCCAGTCTAGGTAAGGGAAGACTATTGCCCTATCATTGCAGATGAGCTGCTACTGCAGCCAGGTACAATGATGCTGCTTGGTGTAGGTGGGTATATGAGTATAAGCATCCTTTAGATCCAGAGCACACATCTACTCCCATCTCTGGATGAAGAGGAGAATTGTGAGAGATAATTTATTTTGAATTTTTCCTAGAGTATATACTGTTCAGGTTTCTTAAATCCAGGATGTCTCAATCCCCCAGTAGAACCAGTGACCATAGTGGTGAGGTGAAACAGATTTCATCCATTAACTGAGGAATGATTCCACTTCTAGGTGGAATTACGTCAAGTGAGACGGATCTGGATTGAAGGCAGAGAGATTAGGAAAATGGGAAGCCAGAAGAAACGCAAGGTATATCCAGACTCCATAATCTTGAGAACCCAGTGATCTTTTGTGATCTTGCACTACTCCTCCAGGTAAGTACTGTATTCTCTCCCCTTCCAGAGAGGATGGTTGCTGGGTTTGTACAGTGGTCAAAATCTTTGTCCGGTTTGGGTTAGACCGGTTGCGTTGCTTTTTGTCACTGGCGCTCACGCTGTCGAGCAGGAACCAAAAGTTGCTGCTGTTGTGGAAGTAGGGGATGGACCCAGTAATGTTGGAGGGAAGTAAGGGCAAAAGACTGTTGCACTGATCCCATGGAAGAGGACTGGGCCAACATTTTACCTCTGAGGCACAGTTTGAATTTTACTCTAAAGAGGTGATCACCTAGACAAGAATGTCTGCCAACTTGTGTACATCACTGCACAAGCTACTGGCTCTCAAACAAACCATGAGGTGTGCTCTGATGAAGACTGAAGAAGTACATGCCATGGCATTGAATGCTTCATAAACGGATCAAATAAGATGGCATATACACTCTTCAACATCTAAGAGTGGCTGAAGGTAGGCAGATCCTCCTTCACCAGATGGAAGGCAAGGCTTTAGCTTTGTATACAATCATTGTACGTATTGAACCATTTTTTATTAAATTATCCAGTAGTCTGGGATCTTTCCCTGGTGGAGTATTTGAGAATATTCTTGTTTTCTTCCTTTTAAGTGTTGATTCTACCACAACTGATTGATGAGGTAGTTGCACACAAGGATCTTTGTACTCTATATTTGAGATCTAGTTTTCCTTGCAACTGGGATACAGGAAAAATGATTCTCCCACATTCTTGTAATTCTTGCAAGATATCATGGTCTGTAATGGCTGCTGGCTCTGCTGTTTCCAAAATCTGAGAAAGGGTGAAGATCTTTGCGTAACAATCTTTGTCCGAGTGTTTTGCCAACCAGTCCAGAATTTGGAGTAAGAGGTTTTCTGGCAGAGATGAATGTTCTGGAGGCTCTAGTAGAGGGTCTGAGGGTTTTCCAGAACCCTCTCTGGATCCCTGAGATAAGGGAACACCAATTAAGAGCCACTATAAAGGTAGTGGCTGAGGAGGAGTCCTGGATCACTTCAGAGGGGTATACTCCTGGTATACATCCTCTGATTGGCTAGACTCTGCTGCAAATGGAAAGCCATAGTCTAGAACTACTTTACAGAGGTTCTGTTGGAGCAACCCTATGCACTGGGGATACTGGACTCCTTCTTGAAATAGTAAATTTTATATTCTGGAAAGGAGATATTGAAAAGTACCTTCCTTATCCTTAGCTGCTAGACGGGCAAAGAAATCCTTCACCAACTTCACCACTTGGTCTAAGGGCTATCATGCCCTCTGGCCTAGTGTGAGTGGTGGAACATCTTAGACCAAAATGGAATCTTACACATCATCTGGGCTCTGTAGAATATGTATTGGAGCCCAATTAAAAATGAAAGGTACCAGAAAACAAATGGGATTTGGGGCTCCAGTACCAGTACCTTTGTTGGTGAATGTGCAGGTGCAGCATATACTCTTCTGTCCCTGACATAATTCTCAGCATGTCAACATACAGTTGTGTTGAAAGCACTGCTGCATGATGCATCAGTGATGCAGCAGTCTCATCTGATTATCTAATTATTAATGGTAACGACGCTTGATGCATTTCATGCTCCAGAGCTAGATATTTATTTTTATTTATTTATTTATTTCGGATTTTTATATACCGGCATTCAAGACAGCAGTCACATCATGCTGGTTTACATAAACGAGAGTGCATAATAAACATAAACTAGAACATTGGTGCGGAAAAGGCAGTTACATGTAACAGGGTAGCTAGAACTTGGTGAAGAAGGAAGAGAAAGGACAGTTATTAATTAATAATGGCTAACGCTAGTAGAGATAGCTAATATGCGTCAAGGACTTATGCATCAAGTGGTTAGATTGTACCGATACATTGTGTTTTTTTGGTGCTGGCTGCACAGGCAGCTCCACCAAGTGGCACTTCTTTTTCTTCAATGAATTGGTGACTTTTTATGTTTACTCAATCCTGAAGACTTGGCTTACTGTGCCAAAGGAGAAGATATTTTGAAGGAGATCCTATGCAACTCCCTACCTGGGGAGACTTACACAATTTCCTCCTTTTTCCAGGCCCTTGATTTCTGGGAACACAGGGACATCTGGCCACAATGGTAACAGTTGGCCTGACAGGGTTTGGTCTTGGGCAGTGGTAAGCTTCATGTTTATCAGTAATGACATTTTTTCTACTGCATATACAGAATATTAAGAATTCTAGAGAAAGCTGAAGAAAAAAAATAGAGAAAGACTCTCTCAACCCTCTCCTGGAAGCACACCTAGCCAATTGGGTTTTCAGGATTCCCACAATATGCATATGCATGAGATAGATTTGCATGCCCTGTGTCTCCAATATATGTAAATCTGTCTCATTCATATTCATTATGGGTATCCTGACAACCTGACTGGTTAGGGTGCCTTCAAGAGAGAGTTGAGACACACTGGAATACACATCTGTGCTGATGCTCAGACGAAAAAAGACTGAGGGGGCTCAGAAGGCAATGCCCATACAGGAATAGCTGCACATGCTCAGAAGAGCAAAAACTTTGAGCTTAAAGAGAAAGGTCTGTTTACTGCCACCAGATGTCACCCACGTCATGATTAATTCAGCCCTGCGTGTCGACAGAGCAATGTTCGGTGTTCAATGAGGAAGTGCTTGGAATAAGACCACAAATAAATTCCACTAATAGGAATGAAAGGGAGGTAGACTTTGATCAATTTTCAGACTATGTTCACAAGGAGCTAGCAACTCAAAGTAAATAAAGCAATGGAGAATGATAGGATACATGAGAGACTATTAAGGGAACTCAAGGAAATTCTGGCAGCTTCACTACTGACATTTCAATGCTACTGTAGATTCGGGAATGGTTCCAAAGGACTGGAGACAGGCAGATGTAGTTCCTGTTCATAAAAGGAGGAATCTGAGAACTACAGGCCAGTTAGTATGACCTTGGTGGTGAGTAAATAAATAGAATCATTGCTAAAACAGAGGTCAGTGCAGTTTTTGGAATCCAATGGATTGCAAGATCCAAGACAGTATGGTTTCACTAGAGGCAGGTCTTATTGGAGAAACCTAAATAATTTCTTTGATTAGGTGACCAGAAAGTTAGATCAGGGAGAGCACTAGTACAGATATAAATAGGCATGCTCAGTAAGGCACAAAATTCTAGAAATTGACATAAAAGTTTTGGGCCAGGTGCCATCATTTATGAGGATTGTCACCTTGCTTGCCGGAGTAAATAAGTGCCCTAGATATGGTCTCTAAAGTAATTCGATGGAATAGAAACTGGTTAAACGAGAGGCGACAAAGAATAGTGGTAAATGGAAAAGTGCAGGACTGCTTCTATGCCAAGCTCAAAAACAAAGCACATTCAAGTAGTATTTTCTGAATTATCAAGGCTGCTCATCTCGTAAAAATACTGCTAGCAATTTTATTTATTTATTTATTTATTTATTGTTTTTGTTATACCGAGTTTCATGATAGGCATCACATCAACCCGGTTTACAAATAACAAGGAGTGTAAAGCATAACGTTACGTAAAAAACAATATTTTCAATAAGAACCTTGAACTTTAAATAAAGAGAATCAGATAAAGGGAGAGAGAAAGTTACAATAAAACAAGGAAAATAAACTTGGAACTGGATGGGGATAAATTGAACAGCACAATATTTACATTTCAGCCTATTGATACATTAGAATAGCAAGTGAAAAAAATAAGACTATGAAACGGTACATAGGTAACCAAATGAATTTTATAGAATTTTATTTATTTCATTTATACATCGTCCTGTTATTTTCAATCATGGCGGTTTACAGCAAACCGTTAAGAAACAACTTTCAATTAGCACCTATTAAAACATTAAAATATAAAACAAAGCAAATCAATAAAAGACAAAATACATGTCCAAGAGTAATGAAAATTTCCTGACATTCTCTTTCTCCTTTAATGGATTTGGCAGTTGCTTAGTTTTGATTGTAAATAGTACTAACCTTGCAGGTAACCTGCATGGAGCAATTACTACCCTTAACAGAAAAAGGGGGTTACTTGCACGAAGCGGCATTTACTACCATAGGAAACTTGCTGGGCAGACTGGATAAACCATTTGGTCTTTTTTTGTCATTACTATTTATTTATTTATTTAAAAGTGTTTATATACCGCTTTTACAATTCAAAAGAATTAATCAAAACGGTTTACAACCAAACATACACAATAAATGAACTTGACAAAATAAAAACAAAAATAAAACAATTAAAAGCTAACATAGTGCAGTATATATTCATATCCAGCTATTTTTTTCAAAGGATATTAGCAGAAAGTAAATATTATATGGTGTGAATGTTTCTGAAAGAAGAGAGAACAGTTGAAGTGAATAAGTGTTGAGTTTATGAAATAGTTAAGGTGTATGCTTTCTGAAATAAGTATGTTTTCAATAGTTTTTTGAACTGTTGTATTGATGAAGTGAGACGAATGTGATCTGGAAGTGAATTCCATAAAACAGGACCTGCCACTGAGAATGCTCTTTTTCTGGTAAGTTCAAGTTTTGCTGATTTAACAGTAGGGATATCTAATAAGTTTTTTGAGAGAGATCTGAGATGTCTGGCAGGTTTAAATAGGTCATTTATGAAAGGGGGATGACCAGTGGGGTGATGTAGGGATCTGTCCTCAGTCTGGTTCTCCAACATTTTCATCAGCAATATTGCAGAAAGGCTATCAGGAAAGTTTTTGCCTTTTTGCGGAGAACAGACACTCTAAGATGTGGAAAACATGAGGCGGAATGTAGGGAAGCTTCAGAAATGGCTTAGAGTTTAAAAAATAAAATTTAATGCTAAAAAATGCAGAGTTATGCATTTGCAAAAACCTAAGGGAGCAGTATAGTTATAAAGGGTGAAGTTCTTCTGTGCATAAAACGAGAGGGAGCGATCATAGTCCATGCTATTAAGGTGACCACAGGTAGACAAAATGACTATTTTTATTTATTTAAAAATTTTTGTATACCGTGAATTGGTCAGAATTCTGACCGTCTAGACTGTTTACAACATACATACATAATTAAAATAACAATACAAATAAAAACATAACATATACTACGTTTCCAACATTGACTAATGAGGGCCTATTGACGGAGCAGTAGTGTTACTTTAAAATTCAACATCCTTCTGACTACAAAAGTCAGAAGGATGTTTAGGTGCACAGGAAAAAACCTGCAGGAAAAAGGAGGTGATACTGCCTCCGTATAAGTGTTTGGTAAGATCCCCTTTTGGAGTACTATGTTCAATTCTGGGGACTGCAAATTCAAAAGGAAATAAACCACATGGAGTCTGTCCACAGGGCAGCTACTAAAATGGTAAACTCTATTAATCAAAAAGCATATGGGGACAGACTTAAAAATGTAAACGTATACCCTGGAGGAAAAGAAAAGGGGAGATATGATAGAGACATTTCTATACATCCAAGGAATAAATGTATGGATGGCAAGCTGCTTTCAAAGGAAAGGAGGCTCTGGAAATAGGCATAGGATAAGGGTAAAAGGAGCTCAACTCAGGAGTCTAAGACAGCGTTTCCCAATAGGTATGCATGGATCAAGTATAAGTGTGTTGCAGCTGCAGTCTTCACTTTCTCCTGGCCTGCAGGTTGTCCTCCTGTCAGCAGGGAAGGTTTAGAGCAAGCAGGTTTATCTGCAGCTACTCTTGCTTTCCCTCTGCTGGCTTTCTTCTATAGTAGTCTTGTTAGACTAGCTGGTCCAGTGCAGATTTGATTGCAGAGGGAAGCAGAGGAAAAAGCAGCACTAGATAAGTCTACTCACAGACTTCTGCCATTCCAGTTCATGGGGGGGGGGGGGGGGGGGGGGGGGGGGGGGGGGGGGGGGGAGGGGGGGGCGGTAGAAGGGACAGCTGAATATGCCACAAGGTGAAGAGGGAAGGCATGGTGGTGATGCGAAGGGCCGGGGGGGGGGGGGAGGGTGGGAGAGAGAGGGAAGATGATGAAAGGAATGGGGGAAATGGAAGAAGAAGGAAACTGATGATGCCAGAGAGAGAGGGAGACGGGGAGGAGGGACAGGGAAGAAAGATGATGCCAGAAAGTGAGGGAGAAGGAAGGTGACACCGGGAGGAAAGAGGGAAAAGAGAGGGTGAGGATTGCTGGGGAGGGGTGGAGGGAAAGGCAAGGGGAGAGAAGGTGATGATGCCAGGGAATGAGGGAGCAGGTGGAGGCAGAGAGAAGGTGATTGCGATACCTCGGATTGGGGGAGTCGTGGGGGGAGAGGGAAGGAGATGATGCTGTGTGTGTGTGTGTGTGTGTGTGTGTGTTTTGGGGGGGGGGCAGGGAAGATGATAATGCCAATGGATGAAGGAGAGGGTGGTGATGGTGGCAGAGGGAAGGAGATGATGCCAGTGTGTGAGGGGAAGAAGTGATGGGAGAGGGAAGGTGGTGATGCCAGTGGATAGGGAAGAGAGAAGGGAAGATGATGCCAGGGGAGGGAAGAGAAGGCGATAATGATGCTGGAGGAAGAGGGAAGGGAGGAGAATGGCGCCACCAGGTGGGGGCAGGAAGAAAAGATGATGGTGCAAGGGGGGGAGAGGAAAAGTTCATGGTGATGCCAGCAAGGTGGGGAAAGAGGGAAGAGAAAAGAAAGTGAAGATGGGGAAGCTGGTGGTGTGCCACAATGACCTGAACCCTGTGCTAAGTGTACCTCAAAACAAAAAAAAGGTAGGGAACCACTGATCCAAGGAATTTTTTTTTTTTTACACACAATAGATGCAGGATGAATTAAACAACTTCCCTTGGAGGTGGCAAGGATTATATCAGAATTCAAGAAAACAGAGGATCTTGGAGGGAGAAGAATGGACTATAAAGCTGAGCAGGAAATGTGGATGGCAGCCTAGATGGGCCCCAAGTTCATTATCTTCCATCTTGTGTTATGCTACTATGAATATTCACAGATTTGCACTATCCATTTCACTTTGTTTCAAATCTGTACAGCTCTGAGTTAATCCAGATTCTTCTTAAAAAATAAAAACACAAAAAAACATTCCACAGTGAAAATCAAGTGTTATCCAAGTAAGTTCTAGCCATGCTTGCTCAATCTTTTATATATTTCCTTCATTCTTTTAGTTTTTCAGCTTTAATATCAATCTTGCCTCATCCCTTACATATTTTACCTCAACTCCCCATCTTCATAGACATTTATGACCTTCACCTTTGTCTACATCCCCAGTCATAACATCTCTCTTCTTGTGCTGTCTTTATAGATCTCCTCACTCACTCATCACAACTATCTCTGCCTGTATGCCTGTCATCACATCTCTCTTCATCACTTGTCCCTGAATTAACATAAGAACATGCCATACTAGGTCAGACCAAAGGTCCATCAAGCCCAGCATCCTGTTTCCAACAGTGGCCAATCCAGGCCACAAGAACCTGGCAAGTACCCAAAAACTAAGTCTATTCCATGTTACCATTGCTAATGGCAGTGGCTATTCTCTAAGTCAACTTAATTAATAGGAGGTAAGACTTCTCCTCCAAGAACTTATCCAATCTTTTTTTAAACACAGCTATACTAACTGCACTAACCACATCCTCTGGCAACAAATTCCAGAGTTTAATTGTACAATTAGCTTTAAATGTGCCACATGCTGACTTCATGGAGTGCCCCCTAGTCCTTCTATTATCCGAAAGAGTAAGTAACTGATTAAGTAAGTAACTGATTCACATTTACCCTTTCTAGACGTCTCTTCTCCAAGCTGAAAAGTCCTAACCTCTTCAGCCTTTTCTCATAGGGGAGCTGTTCCATTCCCTTTATCATTTTGGTTGCCTCTCTCTGTACCTTCTCCATCACAACTATATCTTTTTTTTAGATGTGGTGACCAGAATTATTCCCATTATTCAAGGTGCGGTCTCACCATGGAGTAATACAGAGGCATTTTGACATTTTCCGTTTTATTCACCATTCCCTTTCTAATAATTCCCAACATCTCCTTCCCTACTTCTACTAAGTCCTTCAGAAGTTTTACTTTAAAACTTGATGTGCTGCAATGAAAAGCAAAGGTGTGGAGTCAATGGAAACTTGTGGCTGTCAGAGAGAAGCTCCCCCTGCTACCGCTGTACACTATTCCCAAGATGAACTGATAAAATGAGACTTGCAAACAGCATGCACCTGCAATGGTGTTTGAGAGAGTTGTTAGTCTCTAACTGTTGTGAGAACTCAGCAGCTAGAAAAAAAAACTATTTGGGAGCACAAGCTCTTCAGCAGCTCACCTTACCAGTTCTACCCATAGCATTAAATGTCAAATTGTTTTATTTTATTTCCTGTCTTTATTTTTAATGAAGAAATCCTGCTTGTTTGCCCAATTCTTTTGTATTTTGATAAAGGTGCATCAAAATCTTTACTATTACTTACAAATTACATACCTGATTACTGATTGTGTAACAGAGGGCTTTAAACCATTCATTAATTAAGCTGTCATTATCAGACTGAATTAGAAGTTCCATTCCTTGACGAGTTTTCAGCTGAAAAAAACAGGATACCATTAACATTTTTGTCTTTGCCCAACATTTATTTAAATACAACAAATTCTTCACTGTTCTGAACAATGGAACACCAATGAATTTCACAAACCAAGCATGTGCTCTATCCAGTTGAAGAACAGAAATATACACTCAACAAGTGTCCCCA
This sequence comes from Rhinatrema bivittatum, assembly GCF_901001135.1. NCBI lineage: Eukaryota > Metazoa > Chordata > Amphibia > Gymnophiona > Rhinatrematidae > Rhinatrema > Rhinatrema bivittatum. Next base: position 126,763,863 of record NC_042616.1, on the reverse strand, counting down.
GTTAATTCATGCAGAGCTGACAAACTGATACAGGTCGATCCAGTAAAGTGTGCTCCGTCGGAGCGCACTGTCACCCTGCTCTGGACGCGTATTTTCCCTTACCCCTTATTCAGTAAGGGGAGGAAAACACGCGGCCCACCCGCGGCACCTAATAGCGCCCTCAACATGCAAATGCATGTTGATGGCCCTATTAGGTATTCCCGAGCGATCCAGTAAGTAAAATGTGCAGCCAAGCCACACATTTTACTCTAAGAAATTAGCGCCGCCCAAAGGTCGGCGCTAATTTCTTCCGGCGCCAGGGAAGTGCACAGAAAAGCAGTAAAAACTGCTTTTCTGTGCACCCTCCGACTTAATATCATAGTGATATTAAGTCGGAGGTCCCCAAAAGTATAAAAAAGTAAAAAAAATAAAATAAAAAATTTTGAATTCGGCCCGCGGCTGTCGGGCCGAAAACCGGACGCTCAATTTTGCCGGCGTCCGGTTTCCGAGCCCGTGGCTGTCAGCGGGCTCGAGAACCGACGCCGGCAAAATTGAGCGTCGGCAGTCAAACCCGCTGACAGCCGCCGCTCCAGGCCAAAAGGAGGCGCTAGGGACGCGCTAGTGTCCCTAGCGCCTCCTTTTCCTCGTTTGCACCGCGTCGCCTAATTTAAATACTGGATCGCGCGCACCGGCGAGGGGCCGGTGCGCGCGCCGGGAGAGCGGGCGTTAGTCCGCTCTCCCACGGACTTTACTGGATCGGGCTGAAAGTAAGCATTCGGTGCCAGATGTACTATGCATTTTTTTGCACAAATATAAAAATATATCCTGCTATAGGTGTGTTATTTGGTTTCAACCAAATGATAAAAAAAACTGAGCATAAATAAAAATCAAATCTGATTTTTAGAACATTAAGCATACATACTGTGCATCAGTAATACCCACGAGCAGCCAGCCAAAACATCAAAGAGTTACTGGTAACTGGGAAAGGTAAGCAGGGTAGGCTGTCACACTAAATTCCCTTGTCTTAGCTTTTATTCATTTTTGCAGCCAAGAAACTGCTATAAATCTTTAAAAAATGTACACTTAGACAAATATTCTTCCTGGGCATCCAAAAGGATAACTACATTTAGGGGCGGATTTTCAGAGCCCTGCTCGCGTAAATCCGCCCAAAACCGGGCGGATTTATGCGAGCAGGGCCCTGCGCGCCGGTGAGCCTATTTTACATAGGCTCACCGGCGCGCGCAGAACCCCGGAACTCGCGTAAGTCCCGGGGTTTTCGGAGTGGGCGTGTCGGGAGGCGTGTCGGGGGCGGGGCCAGAGCACGCGGCGTTGCGGGGGCGTGTCGGCAGCGTTTTGGGGGCGGGTACGGGGGCGTGGCTACGGCCCGGGGGCATGGCCGCGCCCTCCGTACCCGCCCCAGGTCGCGGCCCGGCGCGCAGGAGGCCCGCTGGCGCGCGGGGATTTACGCCTCCCGGAGGGAGGCGTAAATCCCCCGACAAAGGTAGGATGGGGGTTTAGACAGGGCCGGGCGGGTGGGTTAGGTAGGGGAAGGGAGGGGAAGGTGAGGGGAGGGCAAAGGAAAGTTCCCTTCTAGGCCGCTCCGATTTCGGAGCGGCCTAGGAGGGAACGGGGGTAGGCTGCGCGGCTCGGCGCGCGCAGGCTATACGAAATCGATAGCCTTGCGCGCGCCGATCCAGGATTTTAGCCGATACGCGCGACTACGCGCGTATCTACTAAAATCCAGCGTACTTTTGTTTGCGCCTGGAGCGCAAACAAAAGTAGGCTGTTCGCGCTCGTCTGAAAATCTACCCCTTAATATTTAACTTATTCCTGATGCTTGTGTTCCCATTTAGGGTTATGTTGCAGCAAATCAGTTATTAACAGCAAAGGTAGGCTACAGACATGTACAAAATTTTGCCACCTGAGTATCCTGCTCCGCAGATGTAAGTTCACTAGGGGGCAGGCTACTGAGGTAGCTGCCTGCACAAGAGGCAAATGAGTAACAAATCAAAGCTCCCTTTTTACAGGATTGTTCACCTGTGACCAAAGGTGTTGCTTGTCAGAACTGAGTTGAAATCTGCCCACACAATCAATTAGAAATATGAGGGGTAAGAATGAAGACCTTTGAGGGCTACAGAGACTCCAAATCTACCTGGTCTTTCCTAGTCATTTAGTATTTCACCAGCTGGAGGAGGATAGATGAAAGTAACTATGAGGCACCATGAGACTGAGGGGCAATGGTCATTAAAGGTACCAGGCAGGAGAAGCAGACGTGATACCACGGATAATCAAAGGGTTGGGGAGTGAGAAAAAGTTTTGAGCAAACAGACTGTTACATGGCCCATAATTACTCCTTGGGGAATTTTGTTCACAAAAATTTAGAATTCTGCATACTTTCTAGTCAAAATAGCTTTTCATCATTACATTTTAAATTATTACTCAAAGATGCAGAGTTTTAAATATTTTGAGTAGAATTCCACTAAGTGTATAATGTAAGTGTCCCTTCTGTCTCTTTCCTTACTCCCCTGTCCAGATCCCTTTCATATTGCCCTCACAGATTCCAACTCTACTCACTCCCTTCCACATTCAACCCCACCCACTCTATCTCCACCCCTTAAGCCCTCCACTCCCAGAGTTTGACCCCTCTCTTACAGTCCCTCACACAGGCTCTCTCTTTTGCACACACCCTCACAGGCTCCCTCTGTCCCTCTCTCACATACACACACTCACATAGGATCCCTCTCTCTCTTGCACACACACTCACCCACCCTCACACAGGCTACCTCTCTTTCACACACACACACTTGCATGCATCCTCACACATATACAGGCATGTCAAATCTCACACACATACAGGCTAATCTCTCACTCACATATACACACACATACCCTCATGTGCACAGTGCCATATACCTCTCTCACACAGGCTTTCTTGCTTCTATCTTTTTCTGCTGTGAGTGAGATGGGCTCCACTAGCATCCCACAGGCGCCTCTCCAAATTCTCCACAAAAAGTACAAATTCTGCACAGGAGGAGAGTTCTGTGCAAATTCTGCACTCCGAACAAGTGCAGAATTCCCCCAAGAGTATATAAGAGCATAAGATATGCCATACTGGGTCCAGACCTAGGGTCCATCAAGCCCAGCATCCTATTTCCAACAGTGGACAATCAAAGTCACAAGTACATGGCAAGTACCCAAACATTAAATAGTTCTCAAGCTACTATTGCTTATTAATAGCAGTTTATAGATTTTTCCCCTAGGAAGTTATCCAAACCTTTTTTTAAACCTAGTTACACTAACTGCCCTAACCACATCCTCTGGCAATGAATTCCAGAGTACATACAGCTAAACTTTAAATCCCCTGCATGTGGGGAAACGGGGGTTACGCGCATGGCTGGGCCTTGCACGCACTGTACGTATTTTAGAATAGGCCCGGCCACACGCGAAATTCCCAATACGCACACAACAGCCAGGCCTCTATCAAGGGGCGAAGAGGGGGGCGAGGAGGGGTGGGGATCTGGAGGCCGCCAGTATCGTGGCAACTTGTCCTTGTGCAGGCGCACGCAACTTTCGCCAGAAGTTGGCATAAGTTCAGAAATAAAGAAAATGAAAAAAGGTAGGGCCTCCAAAGGGGGTCGGGGAAGAGGGGAGAGAGGGTAGGTAGGGGGGGTTAGGAAAGTTCCCGCCTTAATTGGAGAGAACTGGGAGGAAACTGGGGGAAGCCCGATCTCATTGCCACTCGTAAACTGGGCAAATCTCCACCCCTGTGCGCGCCAGCCCAGATTTTATAACATGCATGCGCATGTTATAAAATTGCACGTCCATGTGCGTATTTTTTTAAAATCTACCCTATAACGTATTAATAACAATGGGCTCAAAGTCTGCAGACTCAGGAACATTGTCAAAAATATTTTTCATGAAAAGGTGGTGGATGCCTGGAATGCCCTCTTGGAAGAAGTGGTGAAGACAAGGAATTCAAAAACAGGAAGTTGGAGAAAAACTCTAGGGGCTAAAGGATGGAAATGAAAAACCAGAGTAACCAATGGTAACTTCGTGACATTTCTGTATAGATATAACTTGCGCAGAGTGGCAATTATAACCAGCCAGTGGTGCATTCAAGGGATCCAGCTGGCATAACTTAACTTAAAGTATGGTTGAGCAATCTGGCTGATATTACTTCAACAAAGTTTGATTCAGTTCATGATGGATTGGGCAGGGGTACTCCACTTTTGTGTTTCTATAGGCAGGACAGGATTTCTGTACATTTCAAGAAGGAATGAATAAATAGAGTTGAGAGTTAGAGGTCTGGACATCATGTGCTTTACAGCTTGGAAGGAACCTCTTTACCCTTAGGAGTAACCTGCACAGCAAGAGTGGTTCTATTGTGAGGTGGAGGGAGGCAGCTGCCTCAGGCAGCAAAACTTTGAGAGCGGAAAAAAGTATTCCCCTTCACCAAACATGCCTGTGGCGGCCGCCTCATCTTGCAGGAGAGTAGGGTCAAAGCAGATCCCATCCCTCCATGAACTGAAGAGCAAAGGCCCAGCAAGGCCACAGTGAAGCCCATCCTGCCATAGCCCGAACATGAAAGGCCCTGAAGGACTGTGACACAGCCCATCCCATTGTGGCCTAAATATGTGAGGCTCGGCAGGGCCACAGCCAAAGAAGAGAGGGAGAGGCCCTGAGAAAATGTGTGCACATGTAATAATGAGAGCGAGCCTGCATGTATGTGTGAGACAGCATGCGTGCGTTTGGGAGTGTGTGTATGTGCGAGTGCCTGTATGCATTAGTGTGTTTGTGAGAAAACCTGTGTATGTCTGCGTGCGAGTGCATAAATGCATGTGTGTGAAAGTGAACTATTCATTTTTGTGAGAGGCTGTGTGCATGTCTGCCTGCATATATATGTGAGTGAGCGAGCTTGTATGCATGTCTGTGTGTATGAGATAGATAGGGTGTGAGTGCCTGTGTTGAGATCCTGTATGTCTGTGAGAAAGAAGGAGTGTTTGAGAGCCTGAGTACATGTGAAAATTTGAGAGGCAGGGTGTGTGAATATATATATATATGTAAGTAATTTCTCCATTTCCTAGCTTGTAGCCAGATGGACTCAGGACCAATGAGATGTACAAAAGCTACTCCTCTACCGGGTGGGAGGCTGCCCGTGGCCCACTTAGTGCTGCCCTTGCAAAGGCTGTATCCTCCCTGGCCTGGGCATCCAGGCGGTAGAACCTGGAGAAGGTGTGTAGGGAGGAACATGTCGCCGCCCGACAGATCTCGGCTGGCGAAAGCCACCTTGTTTCAGCCCAGGATGCCTGGGCCCTTGTAGAATGCACCTTGACCTATACAGGTAGTGGTTTTCCTGCCTCTATGTAGGTTGCATTAATTACTTCTTTGATCCAGTGGGCTATGGTCGCCTGTGATGCCGCTTCCCCTTGTTTCTTCCCGCTGTGAAGAACGAACAGGTGATCAGTTTTGCACAAGGATTCCGATCCCTTCAGATATCGGACTAGGATTCTGCAGACATTCAAGTGGCAAAGGAGGTGCAAGTCTTCCGAATTTCTGTGTGTTCATCTGGTGATGGTAAGGATATGGTCTGGTTCATATGGAACAGGGAAACCACTTTTGGAAGGAAGGATGGTAACATATGCAGCTGTATGGTGCCTGGGGTGAACCTGAGGAACGGTTCGACAGGATAATGCTTGAAGTTCACAGATGCGCCAGCTGAGCATATTGCGATCAAGAATGCTGTCTAAGGTCAAGAGGCGTAGAGACAGACCACTTGTTGGTCTGAAGGACTCCCCTGCTAGGAAGTCTAGTACTAGGTTCAGGTTCCATAGAGGCACCGGCCACTTTAGTGGTGGCCGAAGTTGTTTGACTCCTTTCAGGAAGCGAGACACATCAGGATGAGCTGATAGTCTGATGCCGTCCACTTCAGACCTGAAACAGGCCAGTGCTGCGACTTGAACCTTGAGGGAGTTGAGAAACAACCTCTTCTGCATAACGTCCTGTAGGAATTCTAGGATCGTAGGAATCTTGGCTGTCCTCGGAAGGAGGGCGCGGTCTTCAACCAGGCTTCAAATACTCTCCAGATCCATATGTAAGACAGAGATGTGGAGAACTTGCGTGCTAGGAGCAGGGTGTCAATCACGGCTTTTGAGTAGCCACACTTCTTTAGGTTAGACCTCTCAAGGGCCATACCATAAGAGAGAATCAAACCAGGTCTTCGTGGGAGATTGATCCCTGCTGAAGAAGGTCCCTGTATGGTGGTAGATGCAGAGGATTCCCCAATAGTCTTCACAGGTCTGCGTGTACCATGGTCTTCTTGGCCAATCCGGGGCGACTAGTAGGACTAGTCCTCTGTGGTGCTCTCTCTTGTGAATGACCCTGCCCAGTAGCAGCCAGGGTGGGAAGGCGTACAGGTGGTCTTCCTCTGGCCAGTTCTGGACGAGAGCATCGATTCCTTGAGATTGTGATTCTCGTCTGCAGCTGAAAAATCTGGGGACTTGGGCATTGCGACGAGTTGCTAGGAGGTCCATGGCTGGGGGACCCCATCGATTCATTATCAGCTGGAAGGCTGTGTCCGCCAGCAACCATTCCCCCAGGTCTAGGCTCTCTCTGAGATAATCCACTGAGATGTTGTCTTTTCCCATGATGTGGGAGGCCGAAATCCCTTGCAGGTTTGTTTCCACCCACTCCATGAGAGGGTCTATTTCCAGAGACATCTGCTGGCTCTTGGTTCCTCCCTAGCAGTTGATGTAGGCCACGGTTGTTGCATTGTCTGACATGACAGACAGACTTGCCTTGGAGTCTGTGGCTGAATCGCAGGCAGGTTAGTCTGACTGCTCGAGCTTCCAGGCGATTTATGTTCCATTCCGCCTCTTCTTTGTTCCATTGTCCATGGGCTGTTAGTTCCTGACAGGGGGCTCCCCACCCTCTCAGACTCGCATCCGTGGTGAATAAGATCCACTTCGGTGTGGATAAGTTTACGCCTCTGCTTAGTTGTTCTTCCTCTAGCCACCATTGAAGCTGATGCCGAACCTCTGCAGTAGCTGGAGGCGACTTGAATAGTTCTGGGACACTGGATTCCATCGTGACAGTAGGGAGCGTTGTAGTGGTCGCATATGAGCTGTTGCCTACGGAACTACTTCCAGAGTTGATGTCATGAGGCCGAGGACTTGAAGGTAGTCCCATACCTTGGGGCGAGCTGAGTTCAACAGGTTTTGCAATTAGCCCAGTTTCCTTCTCCTTGGAGGGGGAAGATAGACCTTGTCCTGCTTGGTATCGAACCAGACTCCCAGGTATTCTAGTGACTGGGAGGGCTGTAGGCAGTTCTTGGCTGTGTTCACGACCCACTCGAGCTCTTGTAGTAGGTTCTTGACTCTCCTCCAGAGACTTTGCTCTGATCAGCCAATTGTCCAAGTAAGGATGTACCAGGACTCCTCCTTTCCTCAGTGCTGCCACTACTACCATCATAATTTTGGTGAAGGTTCTGGGAGCGGTAGCTAGTCCGAAGAGTAGCGCTTGAAATTGGTAATGATTGCCCAGTATCGCAAAGCGCATGAAGAACTGGTGGTCCTGATGGACCGGGATGTGAAGGTAGGCTTCGGATAGGTCCAGGGAGGTTAAGATTTCTCCAGGTTGTACTGCCATTATAATGGAACATAGGGTTTCCATGCGGAAGAGTGGTACCTTCAGGTAACGGTCGATAGCCTTGAGGTCCAGGATGGGCCGGAATGTTCCTTCTTTCTTGGGAACGATAAAATAGATGGAATAGTGGCCAGTATTTTGTTGAGACGGCACCGGAGCTATTGCCTTCAAGCTGAGTAGTCTTGCTAGTGTGGTTTCCACTGAAAGTCTCTTGGAGTGGGAGTGGCACGGTGATCTCAAATTTGTCTGGGGGGATGCTTTGGAATTCCAGGGAGTACCCCTCTCGAATGATAGTTAGGACCCACTTGTCCGATGTTACCTCGACCCATCTTTGGTAGAAGAGGGTAAGTATGCTCCCTATGTCTTCTTCCTGTGGATGGGTCTGTGTCTTCTCATTGTGGGGTATGGCCAGAGCCTGCCCCTGAGCTTGCTCCTCTCCATTTTTTTTTGAAGGGGTTAATAAACATGTGGCTAAAGGTTAACCAGTAGATGTAGTATATTTGGATTTTCAGAAGGCGTTTGACAAAGTCCCTCATGAGAGGCTTCTAAGAAAACTAAAAAGTCATGGGATAGGAGGCAATGTCCTTTCGTGGATTACAAACTGGTTAAAAGACAGCAAAGAGAGTAGGATTAAATGGTCAATTTTCTCAGTGGAAAAGGGTAAACAGTGGAGTGCCTCAGGGATTTGTACTTGGACCGGTGCTTTTTAATATATATATATATATATATAAATGATCTGGAAAGGAATATGACGAGTGAGGTTATCAAATTTGCGGACGATACAAAATTATTCAGAGTAGTTAAATCACAAGCAGATTGTGATACATTACAGGAGGACCTTGCAAGACTGGAAGATTGGGCATCAAAATGGCAGATGAAATTTAATGTGGACAAGAGCAAGGTGTTGCATATAGGGAAAAATAACCCTTGCTGTAGTTACACGATGTTAGGTTCCTTATTATGAGCTACCACCCAGGAAAAAGATCTAGGCATCATAGTGGATAATACTTTAAAATAGTCTGCTCAGTGTGCTGCAGCAGTCAAAAAAGCAAAAAGAATGTTAGGAATTATTAGGAAGGGAATAGTTAATAAAATGGAAAATGTCATAATGCCTCTATATCGCTCCATAGTGAGATCGCACCTTGAATACTGTGTACAATTCTGGGCGCCAATTCTCAAAAAAGATATAGTTGCGATGGAGAAGGTACAGAGAAGGGCAACCAAAATGATAAAGGGGATGGAACAGCTCCCCTATGAGGAAAGGCTGAAGAGGTTAGGACTGTTCAGCTTGGAAAAAGAGACGGCTGAGGGAGGATATGATAGAGGTCTTTAAGATCATGAGAGGTCTTGAAAGAGTAGATGTGGCATTCATGAAGTTAGCAAGTAGCACATTTAAGACTAATCAGAGAAAATTCTTTTTCACTCAATGCACAATAAAGTTCTGGAATTTGTTGCCAGAGGATGTGGTTAGTGCAGTTAATGTAGCTGGGTTCAAAAAAGGTTTGGATAAGTTCTTGGAGGAGACGTCCATTAACGGCTATTAATCAAGTTTACTTAGGGAATAGCCACTTCTATTAATTGCATCAGTAGCATGGAATCTTCTTAGAGTTTGGGTAATTGCTAGGTTCTTGTGGCCTGATTTGGCCTCTGTTGGAAACAGGATGCTGGGCTTGATGGACCCTTGGTCTGACCCAGCATGGCAATTTCTTATGTTATGTTCTTATGTTCTTAATGTGCCTGTTCCGAAAGAACTGAGACCTTCCTGAAGAACAAGGTGCTTGGGACTGTGTGCTCTTGTAAGTTCTTCTGGGGGAGGAGCACTGATATGTACTTTTGCTCCTGTCTTCAGGTAATCGTTGTACTGGAGCCATTTGTTGGCTAACTTCTCCAGTTCACTCCCGAACAGGAGAGATCCTTTAAAGGGAATTTTTGTGAGGTTCGCTTTGGAAGTAGTGTCAGTCGACCAATTTCGGAGCCATAATTATCTTCTTGCCGCCACTGCGGCGGAGACTCCCCTGGATGATGTGCTCACGAGGTCTGTGGTAGCATCGGTGAGAAAGGAGACCGCAGGTTCCATCGCTTCTCCGGGCGTGGTAGATTCTCTGGAGAGGATCAAACAGGAACGTGCCACCAAGGCACAGGAGGCGGCAATTTGTAGCATCATTGCTGAAACAAAGGACTGCTTAAGGATGGCTTCCAGCCTTCTGACTCGGGCATCCTTCAGTGCCGCTCCTCCCTCCACAGGGATCATAGTGCGTTTTGAAACAGCACAGATCATAGCGTCCACTTTAGGGAAGTGTAGAAGTTCCTTGGCCGTGGGCTCCAGCGGGTTATAGGGCTTCTAGTGCCCGTCCCCCTTTAAAACTGGCTTCTGGAGCATTCCATTCCAGGTCAATCAGTTCCTTGATGGGCTCCAACATAGGAAGATAGCATGAGGCTTTACGAAGGTACACCACATGGGATTCTTTTTCAGTTCCGATGAGGGTTCAGTGCCTGGGAGACCCAGTGTCTTCATAGTTTGGGACACGAGGGCTAATTCATCTTTGTGGAAGAATCGGAGCATGGTCCAGTATGGCTTTATCCCTTGGGGGGGGGGGGGAATTTCCCCTTCTTCCAGGAAGTTGGTTTCCTCATCTGAGGTGTCTGGATCCCCATCCAGGATGCTCTTGGTTAGGAGAGGCATGTCTCGAGAGCCTCGGGAGGTGCTGGGAAGGTCTTGTGCTTCCGGCGGAGTTTGAGACAAGCGGACAGCTGGGGCTGGTTGCGCCTGGACAAAGGTTGCAGCCCTTTGAAAAATTCCACCCAGGAAAAGGTTCCTGAGTCCATGTTGATACCAGGAGGGATTGTAGTGGAAGCCCCTGCGGAACTTTCCTGTGGGGGCGCCGAGCTGGACATAGTTAGGTCCTGGGTGCCATCATCAGTGGTTCCGGATCCCTCTCCTGGCTGTGGGAGGTCTTGATTTGGTTCTCCATGGTTCTGCTTGCACTGCTGGCACAGGAGGGATTCTAATTCAGGCTGCGCAGCTCTCAAGTGGCAGGCTGGGCAAAGGAAGGGTCCCTTGTCCTTCTTGGATGGAGGTGCCATTTTTTGTGCGCGTGTAGGGCTTAAAAACTCATCCGAGCGAGAGTTATGCGCGTAGATGCTCTTAGTTGTGCGCGGAGAGCACAGAAGTTATGCGCAGTACGTGCACACAAGCTGTGCATGCAGGCGGCGGGCTTTGTGCACGTGGCACAGTTATCTGCGCAGTTGTGCGTGCGGCCTAGCTGTGAACGCCACTGTGCGAACGACAGATGCGCGCGAAGTTAAGAGTGTATCCCTACGGACGCGCTCAAGTTAGGCGCCTCAGGCTTCTGGCCTGCTCCGCATGAGGAAGATGGCGTCGACGACCCCGGCGACAAGATGGCAATCCCTCCCAGAGGATCTCCATGTGTGTGGACCCTTGCACCAGATCGGGGCCTAGCCAGAGGGAGGCTGCTCAACCTGATTTAAACCTTGTCGGAGGAAGGTTGGTATGGCTGTTCAAGTTTTGGAGACCGGAGACTTAGAAGTAAGGTTTTCTATCTTACCTGGTCTTGGTACTTACCGGTCGCATGCTGGGCGGTCTCCAGCTGCGGGGTGGAGAGGGAAATATCTTTACCACCACGCTCGAATCTGCACCCCGCTGCCTTTCAGCCACACTGGGGGCTACATCCACGCTGGGAATCGGCCGGCGGACTAAGGCTCACCTCTGAGGGATATTGAATCGACCTCAGGAAAGTCTCGACTGGGGGAAGGGACAGTTAGGTTTCACTGCAGGAGAAGCAGGGCTCTTTTCTTAAAGGTAAATTTTCTCTCTTTCTTGTAAATGTTACACTATTCTTTTTTGGATAGTGTCTGCATCTGCTATGGGAGACAGAGAAATACGGAAGAGCTAAGCATGCTGCACGGGTATATGTAGGCTGTCAGCTTTGAAATCTGACTCCATCTCCCATCTGCTATCAGGAGAGCACAATACCCATTGGTCCTGAGTCCACCTGGCTACACACTAGGAAATGCGTTTTGAGGCCTGGTGTAATATGTGCAGTATTGCCTTTTCATTGGTAGGGTTGTTACTGTTTGAGTGCTATTTTGGTATGGAAGGTTTACTATACTGAAATTGTAAACCAGTTTACTCATGGCTTTCTGAGGGCCAAGCCTACATCCAATAAACTGTACAGTAATTTTAATACCATATGGGTCCCAAATGTCTTTTTTTGTAGGGTTTTTTAGATGGCACCACAGCAGTACAGTAAAAATAATATACATGTAATATTTTTCCTCAGACTATTATGAATATCCTTTTTTATGTAAAATCTATTATAAGTGCACAATTTTTGATTGTGTGCGTTGAGTGCTGGGAAGGAGGGGGGGAGAAGGCAGTAAAGTTCGCCTAGGTTGCCTTACACTCTTGCACTGACCTGATGTGAGTCCACCACACACAGACCCCCACCATTCACTAATCTCCCATTTCTGCAGGGGGAAAATGCTGGGATAACATGGTAGGGTTCTTGGGAGTGTGGCAGAGTTCCCAGCTTCCTAGAAATATCATCACTTACACTATCTTTCCCTGCTTTCCCCCTTCTGCAGCATTTCAAATAATCAAAAAGGCCAGAATCCAAGTGCTCCCCTCCTCTTTTCGTCTCTCAATGATTTGACCTGTGATGTGCCTTTGGGGTGGGGCGGGGGGGCACACCAGCTCATTCCTCACCTCAGGCAAGACTGCTTTGAGCCTCTCCTGCTGCACAGAACAGCAGTACAACCTTAAAAGCCTTGCCGGGCAGACTAGATGGAAAATGTTGGTGTTTATCTGCCAACGTTTACTATGTTACTATATTGGCTGTACTCAGTTAAGGATATCAGTGCTTTAGGTAGGTTGGTAGGTAGCAGTACAAAGTGGAAGACAATTATAAGAGAATATTTCTGTCTTTAAACATTAGTTAATAGATATCACACTAGTTTCTATCTACCCAGTCCTGCCAAGCTGTATTTGCCATTGCTGCTATTTTCCATAGGCACGCATGTTGCAGATATATAAGCCTTAATCAGAATGACAGTGCATCATCTAGTTTCATTTAAAACCATCATTGGACATGTCAGCCATTTCTGGATTCAATTATGGAGGGCAGGAAGAGGCAATAAGAGATAAGACTAACTATGTAAAGTAAGAGAATGGACAGAAGTATTGCATACTAAATGAGCCATCTCTTATGCTTGGTGTCCATGCAATATTCTCCTGACAAGGACCTGTCTTTTTACCCTTAATTAAATGTGAACAGAGGCTTATCAGATGGTAAAGTGTCTGTGTGTTCCAGTTTGTATTTTTGTGTGTGTCCTCCCTCCTCTTATAATTGTAACAATTGGATCTAGCTCCAAACTCTGTATAGAGGTAGGTTTTTGAGATGGCATTTAAGAACCTAAGAAATATCATGCTGGTTCTGACCAATAGTCCATCGAGTCCAGCATCCTGTTTGACCAGGTTGCCAGAAAATATCTAGCAAATCTCAATATCTGTTTCATATTGCCCTCCCCAATAATTAAGAGGTGGAGAAATCAAAGTCTATTTATGGATCTGTCCTCCAGAAAAGTGTTCAAACCCTTTTTAAACTCAGTTATGCTACTAGCCTTAACCACACTTTCTGGCAAGAAGTTCCATAGCTTAATTATGTGTTGAATGAAAAAAACCACTCCTAAATTTGTTTTAAATCTGCTACTTGTTAGCTTCAGGAAGTGCCTCCTAGTCTTAGTACTGTTTGATACTGTAAATAACTGTTCCCTATTAATCTGTTCTATACTATATATAATTTTATAAACCTCTATCATATCCCCTTCAAAGACATCTCTTTTCCAAGCTGAGGAGTCCTAACCCATTTAGCCTTTCTTCATGTGGAAGCCATTCATCCCTGTAATTATTGTCCTTGCCCTTCTCTATACAGATACAAAGGCATCGTCATATTCTTAGTTTTGTTTTCTATTCTTTTCCCAACAATTCTTAACATTCTATTTGCTTTTTTGGCTGGTACTGCACACTAAGCTGAAGATTTCAACATGTTAACTTAATGACACCAAGATCCTTTAGCTGGGTAATTTTGTTCTTAACTATAGTTTTGACCATTTTGCCAGCACTGATGGCAAGCTTATTTGTTCTGTGTTTTTCGGAATCCCCATCAAAGCCTTTTAAAAATTGGCATTACATTGGCTATCCTGGAAGATTTTAATGCTATGTTACAGATTAACAAGGGAAGATCTGCAATTTTATAGTTGAGTTCTTTCAGAACTCTGGGATGAATGCCATCAGGTTCGGGTGATTTGTTGCTATTTAGCCTGTCAATTTTTTCTACTACATCCTCCAGTTTAACAATCATTTGCTTCAGGTCCTTCAATTCCTTACCTTCAAAGAATGGTTCTGGTGTGGGAATCTTTCCAACATCCTCTTCAATAAAGACCAAAGCAAAGAACTCATTTAACTTTTCTGCAATGGTTTTGTCTTCTCTGAGCACCCTTACCACCACCTGGTCATCTAGTGGTCCAACTAACTCCTTCAGAGGTTTCTTGCTTCCAATTTTCAAAGTTGGTAAATGATTTGAGGAGATATAGGAGAGGGGGGAAGATGGCAGTTTTCCATAGGAAATGCATGTGATTTGTATATGTCCCGTCCCCCCCCCTCCCCTTATAACCTTGAAATGGACAGACCTAAATCTAGCAAACACCAAATGTGAGCAAACACTCACAAAGCTGGTGCGTGATCTGGAGGGTGCAGAGGAACCCCACTGTGAGGACAATATTAGCACTTTTCCAAAATAAATGCATGGGGATTGAACTAAGGCTACCTAAAATGTCACATTTTCTACTGGTTAATTACCTTTTCCGGCAGCCACAGAGAAGAAATGGAAGTTGTGCCTTAGTAATCAGTAAGAATTTTTTGAAGGTGTAAATCATATGGATAAGGTTGAGCTGGCTGAAATAGGATATCTAGATTTTCAGAAGGCATTTGGCAAAGTCCCTGATGAGAGGAAACTAAAGTGTCTTACAATATGAAGTATCGTATGATTATAAATTAATAGGTGATTAAGGGATAGGAAACAAAAATTAGAACTAAATGGTCAATTTTGCCAATCGAGAGAGCTAAATAGTGAAGTGTGTCAGGGATCTGTATTGAGATCCATGTTGCTTAGCATTCTTTAATGATGTGGAAAATGGAGCAATGAAAGAGGTGATCAAATTAGATGACAAAATGATTTAAAATAGTTAACATGAGTAGACTGAGGAATTGCAGAATGAATTTGCAATACTAGGGTACTGGTTTATGGTAGATAAACAAATGTGGATAAGTGCAAAATGATGCACATAGAAGAAAACATATAATCAAATATATGCACAATGTTGGGTTTCACATTAAGAGTTACCACTCAAGAAAAGGACCTGAGTGTCCCTTCCACTCGCTCTCCTTACCCCCTGGCCACTTTGCCCTCTCAGGCCCCAACTCCTCCACCTGCTAGTATTTCTCCCCTCCACCTCTAGGCTCAACCCCTTCCACTCTATCGCCAGTCCCAGAGTTTGACCCTGTTCTCAGTATTGCTCCTCACACAGACTCCCCTCTGTCCCTCTCTCTCACACACATGCTCCCTCTCTCTAGCGCACATACACACCCCCTCATACAGGCTCCCTCACTCTCTCACACAAACATATCCCCTCATACAGGGTCCCTCCCTCTTGCATACACACCCACACAAGCTCCCTTTCTTAAGTATACATCCTCACACAGGTTACCTTTGTCTCTCTCTCATGCACCCCTTCACACAGGTTCTGTCACACATACACAATCCCTTCACATAGGCTAGCACCCTCACATACACACGATCCCTTTTTCATACACACCAGCTTCCAATCTCTCACACATACACTCCTTCACAAACTCCTCATATAGGCTCCCTTTCTCTTGCACCCACACTCAATGGTCCCCTCCCCCCCTTCCTCACAGATACATTCACTGTCACTGGGGCCTTCATCTTTGCCGCGAGCGGAGGGTGTCCTTGGTGCATCGGGGCATTCATCTTTGCCGCGAGCGGAACGCAGCCCGCAGCACATGGAGGCTTTCATCTTCGCAGCAAATGACGCGCCGGGGCCTTCATCTTCGTGCGCTCCGTTCGTGGCATGCCGGGGCCTCCTTTGCCATTTTCTGAATAGAATTTGGCAATTCTGCACGGGGGGGGGGGGGGGAATTCTGCACAAATTCTGCGCTCCGCAGTAGCGCAGAATTCCCCCACGACTAACTATAGCCACACCTTGAGAACTGAACATAGTTCTCATTGCACATGTCAAAAAATGACAGCAGAACTAGAAAAAGTGCAGAGGGCGGCAACAAAAATGACAGTACGGATGGAATGGCTCCCTTATGAAGAAATATTAAACAGTTTATGGATCTTCAGTACTGCCAAGAGACGATACAAGCTATATTAGAGGTTTATCAAATTATGGCCTGGATTTATCAAAATGCACTAAATATCGCATGCGATAGGAAAAGGGGTGTGTTTTATGGTAATAGGCAGTTTATTGCAATTTGCGCGAATACCTATGTGAAGTGCTAAGTTACAGCAACTTGTGATAACTTTTTTGCACTTTGTGATAAATGCCAGAATTGTTGTATTTCCTACATACAACCACTGGAGGGACCATATTTATTAAGTCTAAGCTCCTGGAGAGCCAGCCTAGCTGTCAGGGCCCTTCTACAACCAGAGGGGGAGGGAGAGAGAGAGGGAGAGAGACTAGCCATAATGCCCTCATCCTAGGTAGGTATTTGTATCTCTATAGGAGGCTCACCTAGTAACTCGAGGTGAGGGTTAGGTATTAGTGTAGGGGTTAGGGGCCATTTTGACATTCAAAATGAGACGTACAAACAGAACAGTGTTCTCTTGTGAAGATTTGATGACCTTCGGAGTGAGGAAACTCACCCAAAGATGAGATTTGTGCAATGTTCTCTCAACCTAGCTTGATGGAATCTCTACCTGGGTAACATCAAGCTAGGTTGAGAGCACACTGCACAAATCTCATCTTTGGGTGAGTTTCCTCACTCCGAAGGTCATCAAATCTTCACAAGGGAGCACTGTTCTGTTCATACGTCTCATTTTGAATGTCAAAATGGCCCCTAACCCCTACACTAATACCTAAACCTCACCTCGAGTTACTAGGGGGGCCTCCTATAGAGATATAAATACCTACCTAGGATGAGGGCATTATGACTAGTCTCTCTCTCTCTCCCTGTGGTTGTAGAAGGGCCCTGACAGCTAGGCTGGCTCTCTAGGACCTTAAAATGGCATGTGTGAAAAAAATCACAAAGTGCAATAAAGCCTGGTCACACAGCTTTATGTAAATGAAAAAGGTGTAGTTAAAACATGCATTAAAGCCATGCGATACAGCTTCACAAAATAGTGAACCCAAAATAGTGGTCACAAATCACACCCCAAACTCCTCCCTTTTTTCTGATTTGCATCGCACCATGAGTTATGGTGCTCTCTCAGGTGTTAAAGGCGTTTTCGCATGCGTTAAAGGGGCTTACACATGCAAAAACGCCTTATAGCAATTTAATAAATGACCCTATATGTGAGACGTAGAACAAGTTTAATATGGAATAGTTATTGTTATCAAGAAGACCCGGGGATACTCCATAATACCAGTTGACTTTAAAAAAGGTTTGGACATGTTTCTGGAGGGCAGGACTCCAACTCTTATTATTTGGTGTAATATAGAATAGAACATCTTCTCCTATTGGGATCTCCAGGTATTTCCCAGTATCCAGACTGGCCACTAACAGAGACAGGATACTGGGCTCAATAAACCATTAGTCTGAAACAGCTTGGCACTTATGTTCAGCTCATCATACTAACAGGCCAAATTGCCCCGCAAAATAAATCTTAAAAAAACATGAATGCCTATTTCAGTATAGGAGCTGAAACAAATTTTTCTTAAAAAGATGATCTTACCTCAATGACATTCTTTTTGCTGGATTTTTCCTTTGAAGCCCATTCAATAAGTGCTCCTTTCAGGTCTACTGTAAACTCAGGTTTGGATTGATTGCTGCCAAACTTCTGAAAATAAGAGGCCAAAAAAATAGTGTTTTTCTTTTATTAGTTAATACAACTATTCTTAGCTTTGCTTTGATCAAATAATATTTCTCGGGAAAATAGGCTGAGTAGAATTCTAGAATTCTAAATTAATTTGAGATACACATTGTAAACCTGGTAATTATTTCTTTTAAAGCCGATAGCTTAAAACAAAATTCTGGTTTTCAAATGGATCCTGGGGTAAGGAAATGAGTAGCAGGATGAATGGAATATATTAATGCAGTGGAACGTTTATATCATATCAATTACATAACTAGCTAATAAAAACATTTATAAATGTTTAGTGTAGATATTCATCCAGAGCAGATCAGAAGGTACTAAGGATTAAGAATAGAACATTTCCATAAAATTTCAATAGCTGGAACTGTATATTAGTAGTGCTATATTAGTGTACAAAAAATACCACATTAAGTGTATAAGTAAAGAACTGCAACATCAAAGAATATTTTTGTGGGGCTGCTATTACTACAAGTGTTAAATTATCAGTTGAAAAATCAATAAGACATCAGCTGTATCTTCAAGTGATTTTATTTCCAAAATAGAAAAAAAAAAGTTTACAAATAAGTTCTCAAAGGGGAGAAAAATGATTATAAGAATGCATTAGTAGTAAAATAGTAGTGCGAGCACCATATATGATGTTCTCCCTATACACAGAGTAATTTGATTCAGTAATAGTCACAGTGATTGTTAGTGTTGTTGGTTTAAGCTTAAAAATGAGATCCTTCTGCACACTTTAATACACTTGCAGCTTTTTACAAATTCAAATTAGGGAAGGATTATGCGTGGCATGCGCGGGAATCCCCGGTCCTCCCCTCTCCTGCCGCATTTGCATGGCCGAACGTCAGCATGAGGGAGTTCGTGGTGATGTCAGCGGGGCGTTGGGGCAGATTTCTATTTCATGCTCATCGCAAGATCCCGGACTCACTGTCCTTCTCGCGGGCGCCCGGCTCGCTCTCTTTGTCTGGCCGGCACCCGCGTTCCCACCCCACTCACCCTTCACTTCTCTTGCAGTTGATAAAGGCTTGGGCAAGGTTGGTAGATAGAGGCAGATGTTAGAAAGTTGTTTGACCTATGTATATCTTGTTGCAGCTGGAACTGCGGGCGGGTGTGGGTACCCGAGTCAATAGGCCAATTGGGAATGGATAACAGGGGGAGGTCGAACTGCAAGTCCTACGGAAGGGTGTGCTATTTAAAGTGGGCATGGGCTGCCTAGATGTGATGGCCCCTTTGCTTGGAGGCACAGCAGGGGGCCAGAAGATTGTGGTGGTCTTGCTTGACAAGGCGAACGCCGGTAAGACACCCGGACTCGGGACTTGTAGTCTACAGCAGCGACTCGGGTACTGCTAGAGTTGGTTTGGGTTAACAGTTAATAAAAGTGCAGCCTGTTTTTCTCCCAAATCGCATGTCAGTCTTTTATTGAAATACTTATAAACTAATTTACTTGTGCAAAAAAATTATTATTAATAATTTAATCATGAAAAATTATTGGAGAAAAAGAGGTAAGTTTCATATTCTGGGTGCTCACCTCCGCGGCGTAGCGACCTTCTTGTAGTCTAATCATCAACTAACCTCCGTCCTCCTTAAAGCAGAGACTAAACGCTGATTAAATAACGCCGTTGACTCGGAGCTTGTGAGACCGAGAGGAAGGACGTAGAGAGCTAAGCAGCGTTTTCAAAAATTGAATGGGAAAGCCGCGATTTTGCTGAATGCCAGATTGAATAAGAATGGACATGCTCCCCTGATGAAGGAAGAACAAATTTTCGAAACGCAGCTGTGTCGGGAGATAAGTTTATATATTGTTTCATTGATGGTAGTGGCAATTTAAAGTATAAGAGTCGAGCGTCCACAAATTTAGAGATTGGCGTTTCTATTTATAGATTATTTATAGAGCATTTGCAATGAGAAGAAGTCTGAAACCAATTCAAATAATTTCCCCCGAACATAGGACAAAGGAAATGGGACATTAAATAGCAGTATTTAAAAACTGTTTGACAAGCAAATTTAATGATCCGATTATGTAAGGTGGAGAATATATTTGATTTTTAAGAAAATTTATATATTGAAAATCAACAAAAAATTGTTTTTTGAATTATTAAATAAACACATAAAGGAGGACGGAGGTTAGTTGATGATTAGACTACAAGAAGGTCGCTACGCCGCGGAGGTGAGCACCCAGAATATGAAACTTACCTCTTTTTCTCCAATAATTTTTCATGATTAAATTAATAATAATTTTTTTGCACAAGTAAATTAGTTTATAAGTATTTCATTTATAGGAGAGAGTACGTTTGTTGTGAGATAGATTTATAATTCTCATCCTAAGCGGAGAAGAGTGTAGGTGATTAGTCTTTTATTGAAGACAGGATTTGGGGACCGTTACCGGGGGGGGGGGGAGTTAGGGGAGTGGAAGCGAAGGTGCGAGCTGCCAATGTTAAGAAAATAGTGAATATGGTACAAGAAATAAAAATTTATGAACTCTTTCAGTCAGTACTTTGTAACACCTTCTTTGGAAGAAATAACGGCTTCTAAATGTTTCCTGTAGTCAGCTACGACTTTTTTCTTTTGGAATTTTCTCTCACTCTTCCTTGCAGAACTTCTAACTTAAAAACATTGTCTGCTTGCATGAATTGCACGCCTGAGGTCTCCCCACACATTTTCAATACTATTCAAGTCTGGAGACATAGGACCATTCCAAAACCTTCATATTTTTTCCTTTAAGTATAAATGGAATATAAACAAGTTGAACTGTTCATCCACAACTACACAGGATATACGGTATATGGAAAAAAAAAAAAAAAAGAGTGAAGCATTTGAAGAAAAGAGCTGAAACATCTCAAAATCAGCTATTAAGTACTTAATGGTTCATTTTGAGGTACGTTTTGGCAAATTTTCTTGCTGAAATAACCAACCTCTTTAACTTCTATTTCTTTGTCTGTGGAACATTAGCTTCTAGCTTATGTTGATAGTTAGCCAAATCAATTCTTTCTTCCAACTACCCAATATTTCCTGTGCCACTGGCTGCCATACAACACCAAAACATAATATATATACTTCTCAGCTTAATGGCTTGCAAGATGTTCTTTTCTTCAAACCTGAGGCAGTGAGAGTACAGTGATTTGTCCAAGGTTACAAGGAGCACTTTGCTACAAGGTACTTCATTCCAAAAAGATTCAGACTTACCAAGGTTTTGTTTCGCATACTTTAAACAATGGATTTTTGTGATAAGGTCATAGAAAAAGGTTTCTTTTTGATAACTCCCCCATGCAGATCATTGTGTAAACACTGTTGCACTATGGATCCATAGACAACAACTCCAGTAGTAGCTAAACTTTCTAGCAGGAATTATGCATTAAGAGTTCTATTTTGCAGTAATGACTAGTTTTCAAACAGTTCTATCAGATGTTTTCTGTCTCTTTCAAATCTTGCCCTGACCTCAACATTTCTATGTAACTGCCATTTCTTAATTTAAATTGCTAGCTGAAAGCATTTCAAGTTTGTTTGTTTGTTGTTTTTGTTTTAATTAGCCTTCTCCTGCTTTGTAAGAATGAATTATCTTTATTTTCAAATGCTCAGACAACTGTTTAGAGGAGTCCATTGTTATTGAAACTAAATATTTGTTAAAATGGGGAATTTTCCTCACCTAACAGAAGGCCTAACAAGTTAATCAATGCTTTGGGCCTTAACTTAAAAAAAATAGTAATGAATCAACTGGAAGAGTAACCCAAACTTTTGCATGTGCCATATTCACTTTTTTCATTTTTTTTTTTTCAGTCTTAAAATCAGAAAATAGTAATTTTGTATTAAACATTGCAGAAAGATTTTGTGTTTAACTTTGTACTATGTAGAGGTTGTGTCAGTTTCTGTTAACTTAGAGATTCATTGAAACAAAATCTGAATAAGGGATCCTAAACTTTTGCACACACCTGTACTTAAAATATCTGTTCAAAAACATGGATCTATGTATGCAGCAATCAGATTTCTATATATGTAGATAAACAAAAATTACTGGAATTCAAATTTAGTTAATTTATTCTGTGTGTTATTTGATTTTACCACAGGCAACTCCTTAGTTTACATTTTCTAAAATTAGGTTTACAGCACAGGTTAGTTTAGCTAAGAATAGAAAATAAAGAGACACCATAAAATGAACAGCATTCTAAAGTGACAGAAATTGAATTTTTGATAAGTCAAAAATCACAAGACCGTAAAATAAAATTCCATATTCTAGAAAAGTCATCCATCATCTCTCCTCAATATCTTACAAAAAGGGCTGATGTAAGGATTCATGCCCTAACACCATCTATTCTATTACCACAAAAGCCACATCTAATCGTATATCTAGATGTACAATTAATAGACAATTCTTGAGTGGGTGTAAGGTCTGAGGCAGCAATATTGAGTATTGGCCCTTCTGCCAGCCATTAAAAGGACTAAGATTCTCTGCAATAAAGACTCAATATTTGCTCTAGGTAATCTGGCGAAAGGGGGGATTTGGCCATATTATAGACAGCTGCCAAATGTGTGATGCTGTAGGTTCTTTTAGAAGATAAATGGCTGCAGAGAAAAAAAGTTTTATTTAGTAGTATGTAGTTTAATTACATTTATATTAATTATCTTCTGAGATGTCAAATTTAAAGCTGTGATATTAAAGCATTAAATGTGGGATTTAATTTATGCCAAAAATAATTTTCCATCATTGTGGCCAACCATGATGCAGGTATATTATACACAATATGAATTTAACGAGTTTGAAATGCTGTTACATTCTTATGTTTTAGAGCTGAATATAGGTTTTTCAAATGAAGAGCTGACAGATTCACAGAGGGATAGAAAAACCCTGGCAACAAAAAAAAAAAACAAAAAACCCAGCATATAGCACAGGGAGAGATACCACCACAGCAGCCTGGGTCTAACTCCCAAAGAGAAGCGCTGCCACTGTGATTGTGGCTGGCCTGGGCCCTAAGTGAGACACTGCAGCATAGGCCTGCCTCCTACTGGATAAATATAAAGACATGTAGGGAGACAATGGCTAGAAGTAAAGATACTGGAGGAAAAGAGTAAGATGGGGGAAAGCAAGAAAAGGGAAGGGGAAGGGGTGGGAGAGCAGTAGTGAAAAGGAAGAAGTTGGGAGGAGAGCCGCTGTAGGTAAGAGTGGAAAAAACTGGAAGGGGAGAGCAAAGAAATTCATAAAGTAAAACAGCAACCTATCTTCCCCTAAAATAAGAGAAATGAGTAACTTCTCCCTCCTCTGCCACACACCTATACAAAAGAAAACAGAACAAAATAAGAGACAGATAAAAATAGAAAAAAAGAATTGGAGACAATTTCACTGCATCTAAACATTTTTGGCTGGCATCCATGTTTTTAAAATATTTTTTCACCTCTATCTACAAGTTTTATGAAGACGCTGTCTGTTACCTTTTATGTTCAAAGAGAACTATATTTAGGTGATGAAAATAGTAAAGTTCCTAAACTGGTGGCATAATTAGAAAAGCTAAAACATGAAAAGTGGCTACCAAATAGAGATTTTTGTAAGCTCATAAGTTAATTAATCCAAATAATGCAGCATGTTTAATTTCAGTGGTAAGTTTAGAGTTAAAGTGACTCCATTACTTTGGAGTCTTCACTTATTGTCAATTCATTTCACAGCTCAGTTCAAAGTACAAAGTTTAACTTCTAAAGAACTTTGGGGCTAAATTCTGTAATTCTGAAGCATGAAGTCAGCAAATATGTGCATAAATTACACCAGTTCTCAAAGCTGACATGTGCACACAAGTCTGCTTTGAAAATTATCCTACCAAATCTATCCAAAGTTATACCTGCTAAAATATCCACACAAACGTTCTGTGAAAATTTATGTGCATACCTTTCAAAATCAAAAAGCATGCACTTGACACCAAATCCCTCCCTAATGCAGACACTGAGGATGCCTCCACTCAGTCAGAGTAAACTTACATGTAAATATAACATACATATATAAGGTTACCAGCATATAGGGCTGGCAATTTTGTAAAAGGCCATTACTGCACATAACTTTCCTTACCCCACAGAAATCCTTTTGAAAATTACCATTTATATTGTTTGAGTCCCCATTTATTTAAATGACCTTCTTAGCCGATTCCTACACAGGTCTTACGATCAGTCTACGAGAACTTCCTCTACATTTTCTCGTTAAATGAAATTATAACACTGAAAATATGAGGTTGTTTCTCTCCTGCATAGCCTTTTCCCTTCCAAAGGAAGCCGGGCGTATGACAAATAATCTAGTTTTTAGATGTCAGAGAAACATTTTATTTATTTATTTATTTATTTTTTTTTTTTTGGCAGAGAGGCATTTGATTGACACAAAAACAAAGTTTGTTCTGATGGATTGTCTTAAGATTTTGACTTTTAATGGTATACTGGTTTTTAGACTTATGATAGTTTGTTTTTTGAATTTATTCTATTGATTAAGTACATTTTATGTTTTGTGGGATTTTTTTGCTCTTAGAGTAGTTTTACAGAAAAACCGTATAAATCTAAGAAAGTATACTATTTTAAGACTAAGCCCTAGTACTTTTTTCTCATTTGTTTCTGAAACAAATTGAAATTAAAAGTATTCATGTACGTGAAATAAAACTAGAATGTGGCATTGCAGGATCTGTACCAAGTTGGTTTGATTCTTATTTGTCTGATTGATCATAACAGATGTCAAGAAGAGTGGAAAAGTCTGCCTGATTTCCCATTCGCAGTGGAATCCCACAGGGTTCAGCTTTATTGACTTGCTTTTTAATATTGATCTAGTCCTGACCTGCAAGCTGCTAGGTGGACTCTGTGCTGGATACTGCTTGTATGCAGACAGTTTTTTATCCCAGTATTACCCTCATGGACTGAGACCACTGAAATGATATCTATATGTCTGCAGTAAAGAAATGGCCACCTCATAAGCTTTCTTTGAAGCTTTCAAAGACTGAAAACATTGTGCTGCAGTGCTCAATTATTGATGGAATTCCTTCTTTTATGTGCATTGAGCTGACTGAAATCCCTATTGTCAATAAGGTTAAGAATCTTGGAATTCTCATGGATTCTAACTTAACTTTTAATCAGCAAATTAAATCTGTAGTCAAAGATGGCTTTTTTAAATTACAGGAAGTTCATGGATTGAAGCTACTTTTCAGGTCTTCAGATTTTCAGCTTCTAGTTCAAATTTTATTTTGCCCTTGATAGATTACTGCAACTCCATTTATAACGGGTTGTCTGCGTTTGCTTTGAAGGTTTTACAAAATTTTACAAAATGCTGCAGAGTCCAGCTGATTTCAGGTTGTGCCATTAGATAGCATATGACTGTTTTTTTGAAATTCATTGGCTTCTGGTATTTTGGGAGGTTAATTACAAAGTGGCAGTAATGATAGAAAAAAGTCCAAGCAACTTTATAGGTGAATGCAATGTTTTACCTCCAGCTAGGTCTAGGCCTAGAACCCCAGTAGTAGGCAGAATTTATGAGATCAAATTAGATCTCAAGTTAGAAATCTGGAAATCATTTTTTATTCTGAACTGTCTTTTTAGACATTAACCTTGTACAAACATCTTTTTTCAAGCTTCAAATGATACGGCGGTTAAGTCCATTTCTTGAACCTGACATTTTCTGCACTATAATACAAGAGATTGTAACTTGCTGCATATAGGTCTTCCTACTTATAGACTGCAACCTTTGCAGTTGGTCCAAAACACGACAGCTCACATACTGGCAAATATATCTCTTCGTGACCATATTTTACCTACTTAAATTTCACTGCATTGGTTTACCAATGAAATGGAGGATAAAGTATAAAATTTGGAATTCAATTCATAAGGTTGGCATGATGATATTAAATGTTGCACCAGTTCTATATTGAGAATATATAGACCAGGATGCGCTTTGAGATCTGAGGGAAAATGCCTTCTTGAAATCCAATGAAAATGGTAAACGAACTGACAAGAGACAGAACCTTCTTGATAGTGGGTCCTGTTTCTTTTGGAACTCACTACCAGACAATATCAGAACAATTGGCAACAAATATCAATGCAAAAAGTCACTAAAAACATTTCAGCAAGCCTATATTATGGAGGTGAGAGCAAACTTGTATAATTTTCAAGATTAATAGACCTGTGAGTATAATGTAATTTTACTGGCTTTATAGGCTTTTTATGAGGTAACTTCTGGCATGGTAATTAATTTGCCTACAGGTCCATAGGATATATAAATGTTTGTTTTATTTGTACATTTGCTTTTATTATGTATATTCATATGTAAGCCACTTTATAATGGTTTCTCCATGAAAGTGCAACAAATTTTTAATAAATTCAAATTCAAATATACATTTGTGAAATCAATCAATACATGAGTACTGGTAAAAACTTTTCTATATTAGATTTAAAGGGAAATCATTAGCAGAAAAATATTAAAAAATGTTGCCTACATCCCAATAGTTGTTAGTGTATAACAAATCTGGGAGTTTTTATTATTTTCTATTGCAGTCTTCCTTCCATGCAACTAGTCCATTAAAAAAAAAACAAAAAAAACCCATGTACTATTACTACAGCGTGGAACACTGAAACGCTTACTGGGGTGAATTTTCATACCTACCTGGCGCGCACATATGTGCACCCGATTTTATAAGATATGCGCTGTTATAAAATCGGGGGTCAGCGCGCGCAAGGGGGTGCACAATTGTGCACCCTACACACACCGACGCCTGCAGGCTTCCCCCATTCCCTCCCAGGCTACTCCAAAATCGCAGTGGCCTATGAGGAAACTTCCCCTTCCCACCCCTTCCCCCTAACCTATCCCCATCTCCCCCCCCAAAATTTGAATTCCCCTTTTGCGCCTGCCTAGATGCAGGCGCAGGCTGCGCGCACCAGCAGCCTGCCGGGCACATGGTCCTCCAACACAGTGGCAAACGGCCGCTGTGCCGGAGAGCTCTGGCCCTGCCCCCGCCAGCCACTTTTGTAAAGCCCCAGGACTTAGACGCGTCCCGCTGGGCCTTTAAAAAATAGGCCTGGCGCGTGTAGGGCTTTTAAAATTAGCCCCACTATGTTTTTTGAACAGAAAGGATATTTGTGTAAGGAGCTAAAAAACTAAGCTTCGATTCTTGGGAGATTATGGGCCGGATTATCAAAACATTATGCGTGTAACTGGACCTACGCGCGCCGGGCCTATTTTAAAAAGGCCCGGCGACACTCGTAAAGCCATGGGATGCGTCTAAGTCTCGGGGCTTTCAAAAAAGTGGTGGGGAGGGGGCGGGGTCAGAGGCTCTCGGCACAGCAGCCATTTGCCGCTGTGCCGGGGAATTGCCCACTGCCAGTCGGCCGGCAGGCACAACAGGGCAGGATAATTTTTTGGGGGGGGTTAGCTTAGGGCTGGGGGAGTAGGAAAGTTTCCTCTGAGGCCGCTCCGATTTCAGAGCAGCCTGGGAGGGAACGGGGGAAGGCAGCGCGGCTCGGTGCGTGCAAGGTGCACAATTGTGCACCCCCTTGCACGCGCTGCCCCCCAATTTTATAACTTGCGCGCGCAAGTCTTCCCTCCACCAGCGGTCCTCAGTGAGCCTTGCTCACTATCTTGCCAGTTACCTTCTCGCTGATTACACAACACCCTGCCTGTCCAGTGCCTCTTCATTTAGTCACCTTGGCTCTCTGATCTGGCCAGCCTTACTTGTTATTGTCTTGTCTTGAGGTCTACCCAGGCCTCCTGCCTTGCCTTGTGGCCTTCTCTTGGCCACTTACCTTCCTCTGTGGTCTCTCTTGGCCTCTTGCCTTGGGCCCTTCCAGACCTTCTGGCCTTGCAGGCCTATTTGCCATGCTCAGTCCCCTCTTGGGATTTTCTGCCTTACCTTATGGCCTCTGAGCCCACTAGGTTCTCCTAGGCAGCTTTGTGCCTTGTTAGGCTTTCCTGTTTATTGTTGCCTGTTCTGTCCAGTCCTTGTTCAGTCTTATACTGCCCAGTCCAGTCCTTTGTCAGTTTTCTAGGCCTCGCCCTTTTGCCTCAGGTCTTGCCTTGTCCAGCCTGTGCCTGACCTCATTTCCCAGCCTGTATTCAGTTCCCACCCTGATGTTCTACAGAAGACAAACCCTATCATCCCCTAGAACTAAAAGGCTCAATCTGCATGTGAGAGGGTTGGGATAGGCAGATCAGCTCCAGTCAGGTCCTGCAAACAGATACAGTCTCTTTGGGGATGCACCCCTGACTCCAGCCTGCCATATCATGACAGAATGAAGAGGCCAAAACCCCCACAGGCTTCCTGCCAACCCAGCGAGTCCAGAACAGACTTTTCTGCAATACACTAGCAATTGTGTTCCTGTCCTAGCAACTTAAGTCATTCTAGATTCTATGCTATTTTTTAATGTCTGCCCTGCTTGCCAAGTTTAGAATTCTCCAACTTTCTCTGAGTGCTACCAATGTCATTTCCTTAATCCAGCCAGCTAAAGTTGCAAAAAGTGTTAGTATGCTAACCTTTACTTCACAGAGACCTGCTTTAGTTGTGGGGTTTTACACATGCCTTCTATGCCACAAACACCGGTGTCTGCCAGCAAGCAATCTACTGTGGAAGCTCCCAGCCCAGCATCTTTGAAAACCACAGCCCATCCAGACAGGTAAAATTCAGCCAAAGAAAATTAACCACCACCTGTAAATGTAAATTTTGCTTTAATACCCAGCACAGCCTCCTTGAAAAGCATGGCTAATTCAAGCACAACTTGCCAACTTAATTTAAATGTCTTACAAGCAAAAGCAAATTCTGCTTCTATTTTCAGCACTCCTTCAGTTCTCCTGCACCGGTCTCAGATGGCAGAAATTTTAAAACAGACAGCTAATTGATTCAGCCCCAGGAACCCAGCTGCCATCAGGTGCAGGAAGCAAACTAACAAGTTCAGCTTATGTGCCTTTCCTATACCGGCCTTCTCTGAATCTCTCTTGAGTGTACGTGGCTTAGGAAATAACTTCAATTATGTTACATTGAAAAGCCACTCCAGACTACTATTCTTACAACTGCAGTTCTGACTTCAGGGAACTCTTGGGCTTCTATTCAATCATTATGCATTGTGAAAAAACCTTTAACATTGTCTACACGTTCTCTCACCTTCCCAGCCTGAGGGAATAGTAATTCCATCTGAAGTCTTGCCAGTCTCAACTGTGCCTCAGCTCCAGGAGCCGCCCATTCTATCCACTCCACTCGAGACCCAGTTCAGCAGATCCTCCGAGGAACTTCAGACATTCCAGCTAGCCAGCACCCTGGAGACTCTGGCCCAGCCTCAAAGAGACCCCGAACCAGCGGCCCAGCCTCAAAGAGATCCCAAGTCAGCAGCATAGCCTCGAAGAGACTTTGAACCAAGGCCTTAGCTTCAGAGAGATTCCAAGCTAGCAGTCCAGCTCCAGCAAAACTCTGAACCAGCAGCCCAGCCCCTGAGAGGTCCCAAGCCAATAGTCCAGTCTCAGAGAGACCTTGAACCAACCATCCAGTCTTAAAGAGAGGTCTATATCGCCATCCAGCTCCAGAGGGATGCCAGCACAACCACCCAGTGCCAGAGAGATTCTGGCCCCATACCTCAGCATTTAAGAAACATTAATTCAGCGCCCCAAAGAACCTGATTCAGCATTTTGGTGCCCCGGAGAACCTGATTTTGCACTTTTGTGCAAACAAAGCTTTGGTTCAAGACCACTGCTTCAGAGAGACCCTAGTTCTACACTTATGTTCCAAGCACCTTTGTCTCCCTTCAAAATCTGAACTCTACTGACTGCAATTCAAGGAAAACTTGTACCTAATGGTCATACTCCCCAGAGTAAATGGGACCCAGAGCATGGATCTTAAAGAGGGAGGTACAGTCCTACACTGTGCCCTGATGTTCTGCAGAAGACAAGTCCTACTGGCACCCAGAACACAAGGGCTCAACCTACAGGTTTGTGGGGGCAGGGGAGGGGGTTGGTTATGCAGAAGATCAGATACAGTCCTGTCCTGCAGCCCAGTACCACACCTCTGTGGGGGTGCTCTCTGACTCCAGACTGCCAATCCTTGACAGGGGTTGTCTAAAACCAGAGAATAATATGAAAAAACATTTATAGTATTTTACACCCTAATTGTAAAATGTAATCTTTATTATCATACTAGCTACAATAAACTAAGTCATAGTGAAAATTTATTTTTCTATTAAAACGAAGTAGTATCTAAAGTAGTAGTATATAAATTGCTCAAAATATCACTTTGCCTATTGCTTTTTCCTTTGGTCTTATTCTTAGTTTCCTATGTAGTAGCTCAGTCTGTGTATTTTATGTATTTTCATATGTATTTAAAATAAAGACATTACTTATTGTCATACTTTATTTCCTAATTAAAAAAAAATCTCCTAACCAAAGTCTATTCCTCAGCTCCTTTTATTATGCTCATACTTTCTATGCAACAGTGCAATAATTGTATGCATTTTGTTAAGGACCAGCTCAGCTGTACCCTGGTATACTCAGATTTATAGCAGTGAATAAAGTCAAGTAAAAGGAATGGTCAAATAATTTAAATAATGTCAACAAAAATCAAATCAAATCAGAATACAGAAGGCTCTTAATGACTAACTACAAAGTGGACTGCCTCAAGTTTTTCCCAGAACAATTGCTTTAAAAAAAATATCTTTTTTGTCTGTGAGATTTTCTCTTTAACGAAATACCACTAAAATAATATGGATATTTTCTCTTTACTCTGACAGAAAGTGTTCTGTTCTCCATCATCTAGTTTATCTATGGATTAAAAAAAAACTATTATTTACTATAACTACAGAGGCTGTTTGATTAAAATGACCCCTTAAGCAGATGTCTTACGTTTTCATAATAGATGTTAGGGAATACATTAGAGATTGAAATATAAATATTAATTTGTAAGTTAGAGAATTAGTAGATTATAGTTTACTATCAAGTGTAAGATTAATATATTAAACAAAAAGATTACATGGTAGCATTAATTACACATTCAAGAACTAAAAGCTAGGGTGAATATACAATCAGTCTAAGGACCAGAAATACTTAGAAAGTTTTCCCATTTTGTCTCTATGGAAAAAATACATTGTACATTTGGTCCAATTTTATCTATATAGAACTGTAAAATGTTTATGGTCATAAAACTGATATAGTGGCAACTCCCATGCAATTACACATACAGTGATAGCTGAAACAGGATCAGAGTTTACATAGGTGATGGCAGGCCGATGGCTGACAGAATTTTTCCAGGTAGCGAGCAGCGAGAGGAGGAGCTCAGGAATTGAGCACCATGTGCAGAATGACTTGATGAAAAAAAGGAATAAAAGCGATGTCACAAAACAATGCAAACAGCAAAGAGATATACAAGAGAAACTTGTAAACCAAGCAACACACAGAAGAAATTTACTGAAACATGAAGCTACAGAAACTGAGAAGACTACAATTTGGGTATCCCCCACACACATTTAGCAAATGTTGCTTACCTGATGTAACAGGTGTTCTCACAGGACAGCAGGATGTTAGTCCTCACAAATGGGTGACATCGAGGATGGAGCCCACCACGGAAAACTTCTGTCAAAGTTTAACAGAACTTTGACTGGCCCCTACTGGGCATGCCCAGCACGGCACTGACCCTGCAGCCAGCAGGGGTCTCCCTTCAGTCTGATTTTCAAAGCTACAAGCAGTGCCTAAAAAGTAAAATTAAAACGAACCCAACACCGCGGGGTGGCGGGCGGGTTTCGTGAGGACTAACATCCTGCTGTCCTGTGAGAACACCTGTTACATCAGGTAAGCAACATTTGCTTTCTCACAGGACAAGCAGGATGGTTGTCCTCACAAATGGGTGAGTACCGAGCTGAGGATGTCCTGACTTGCACCAAATGCACCCAACGACGTGCAACAGGCACAACAACTGGGGTGGAATTTGGGAAAGGGCATCCGCACCCTACCGGGCAGGTGGAAGGGTGTTGGTACATCATGTTGGAAAAAGGTTACGCAAGACAGATTGGCCGAAGATGAAGTCCTGTCTTCCAGCTTTGTCCAAACAATAGTGGGCTGCAAAGGTATGGAGAGAACTCCAGGTTGCAGCTCTACAGATGTCAGGAAGCGGCACCGATCGAAGGTGTGCTACTGAAGTCGCCATGGCCCTCACAGAGTGTGCTTTGACACGGTCTTGGAAAGGAATGCCTGCTTGCTCATAGCAAAAAGAAATGCAGTCCGCCAACCAGGAGGAAAGAGCCTGCTTACCCACAGGTTGTCCTAACTTGTTAGGATGGAAAGAGACAAATAATTGAGTGCTCTTCCTGTGAGCAACTGTACGGTCTAGATAAAAAGCTAGAGCTCGTTTACAGTCTAGGGTATGCAGAGTCTGTTCCCCGGAGTTGGAGTGGGGCCTGGGAAAAAAGATAGGTAGTATGATGGATTGATTGATATGAAACTCCGAAACTACCTTAGGTAAGAACTTAGGGTGAGTGCGGAGTACCGCCCGGTCCTGCAGGAGCTTAGTGTAAGGCGGATAGGTAACTAGGGCCTGCAATTCACTAACCCTGCGAGCTGAAGTAACAGCCAAAAGGAATAACACTTTCCAAGTGAGATATTTCAAGTCACAGGAGTGCAGAGGTTCGAAAGGTGGTTTCATTAGAAGACCAAGAACCAGATTAAGGTCCCAAGATGGGGCCGGAGGACGTAAGGGTGGCTTCAGATGGAGCAAGCCCTTAAGAAAGCGTGTTACCAGGGGTTGTACTAAAATAGGGACACCCTCGATACCTTTATGGAAAGCGGCTACCACACTGACATGCATCTTTATGGAAGAGGTTTTAAGACCTGATTCCGATAGATGCCATAAATAGTCCAAGAATTTCGAGACTGGACAGGAAAGGGGATCAAGGGACTGAGAAGTGCACCATGATGTGTACCTTTTCCATTTGTATGAATAGGACCTTCTGGTGGAGGGCTTTCGTGAAGCTATCAGGACACGAGAAACTGAATCCGAAAGGTTAAAAGGTTGAAGGACTAACCTTTCAACATCCATGCCGTCAGGGACAAGGCTTGGAGGTTGGGATGGAGGAGGCATCCGTCGTTTTGAGTGAGTAGATGCGGGTCCTTTCCCAAGGGAATGTGCCTGCAGATGGAGAGATCCTGGAGTATGGGAAACCATACTTGGCGTGGCTAGTAAGGTGCTATCAGGATCATGGTACCTCCGTCCTGGCGTAGCTTCACGAGAGTCCTCGACAGAAGAGGAAGTGGAGGGAATGCATAAAGCAGACCGGTTGCCCACTTGAGGGAGAAGGCATCCCTGGGCCGAGAGTGTTGGCTCCGAATGAGAGAGCAGTAATTGTCCACTTTGTGGTTCTGAGGGGACGCAAAGAGGTCTATGTAAGGATAACCCCACTTGTGAAATAGAGAGGTCGCTACCAAGGGATTGAGTGACCACTCATGTGGTTGGAAGACACGGCTCAGTTGGTCTGCCAATACATTGTCTACTCCCGGCAGGTAGGTGGCCCTGAGGTACATAGAGTGGGAGAGGGCTTCTGCCCAAATCTGCGCAGCTTCCTGACACAGAAGGAAGGAGCCTGTGCCTCCCTGTTTATGTACCAACATGGCCACCTGGTTGTCCGTTTGGATCAAGATTATCTGATTCGACAGGTGAGCTTGGAAAGTTCTGAGCGCGTAGCGGATTGCTCGCAGTTCCAAGAAATTTATCTGGTGTTCGGCTTCCTCTCGAGACCAGAGTCCTTGAGTTTGGAGATCGTCCACATGGGCTCCCCAACCGATGTGGGAAGCATCGGTAGTTAGGATTATTTGGGGATCTGGTAGAAGAAAAGGTAAGCCCTGAAGGAGGTTGACTTGAGTCGTCCACCAGGTTAAAGATAGGCGTAGCGCTTGTGTAATTGTGACAATGGAGGTCAGGGGCTGAAGAGCTTGAATCCATTGATGTCGCAGAGTCCATTGGGTAACTCTCATGGCTAGTCGGGTCATGGGAGTGACTTGGACCGAGGATGCCATGTGTCCTAGGAGAATGAGGAATTGGCGAGCCGTGGCAGTGTTTTGAGACTGGAGCTGGCGAGCTAGGGACATGAGAGTTTGGACCCTTTGAAGTGGAAGGAAGGCCTTTGCCTGTAAGGTGTCCAAGTCTGCCCCAATGAAGGATAAGGTTTGAGATGGGACTAACCAAGATTTCTCGTAATTGACAAGAAACCCTAAGGAAAGGAGTGTGTGAATTGTCAAGTTTAGGGAGGATTGAGTAATCTGTGGGGTGGAGGCCCTGATTAGCCAATCGTCCAGGTAGGGGTAGACGTGGACACCTTCCTTCCTGAGGAATGCTGCTACCACGACGAGACATTTGGTAAAGACTCGTGGAGCAGACGCCAGACCGAAAGGTAGTACCCGGTATTGATAATGGTTTCGTCCCACCAGAAAACGTAGATACTTGCGATGGGATTGTGTTATCGCAATGTGGGTATAAGCGTCTTTGAGGTCGAGAGAGCACAGCCAATCCCCCTCTTGCAGCAGAGGGAGAAGCGAGCCCAGGGTTACCATCTTGAACTTTTCTTTTTGAAGGTACTTGTTGAGGGCTCGAAGGTCCAAAATAGGACGTAGCCCCCCTGATTTCTTTGGTATTAGGAAGTACCTGGAGTAGAATCCCTTCCCTCGTTGAGAGGGAGGGACGGGTTCTATAGCATTTGATTGCAGAAGAAGGGATACTTCTTGTTGTAATTGAGTCAAATGGCTGGTTAGACTCCATGCTTGAAGAGGCGGGGAGTCTGCCGGAAGAGTAATGAAGTTGAGGTGGTATCCCTGTGCGATAATTGTTAGTACCCACTGATCTGAGGTGATCTGTATCCAGTGTTGTAAAAAGTGGTACAGTCGACCCCCCACAGGGATGTCTGGAAGAGGGGTTTGGCATGTGCTCCCTACAGGGAAGTCAAAGGCCCGCTGCAGGCCCAGGAGGTGGGGCTACAGCAGGTCTTTGCTTCCGAGGCTGGCGTGGCTGAGCTCTGTTGGAGGACCGTGCAGGTCGAGGCCTAGCCGATGGAGGATAATAACGACGTGGCCGAAAGAACGACTTTTTAGAGTCCTTCTTAGGTGGTTGTTTGGAGGACACCTCAGATGGAATGGATGAGAGTTGTTTCAACGTCTCGTGGTGATCTTTTAATTCAGCTACAATTTGCTGAATTTGTTCTCCAAACAAATTGTCCCCTAAGCAGGGTAAATCAGATAGACAATCCTGGACCTCTGGGCGAAGGTTGGATGACTTTAACCAAGCCCAACGTCTGGCTGAGATGGCTGTGGCTGAAACTTTTGTGGAAGCATCGAAGATGTCATAGGCCGTTCTAATTTCGTGCTTCCCTGCCTCAAATCCTTTGTGAAGAAGGGCTTGAAGCTGTGGTTGGTATTGTTCCGGCAAGGTGTCAGCGTAGTCTTGCATCTGTTTAAGGATGGCTCTGTTATATTGAGTCATGTAAAGTTGATAAGAAGCTATGCGTGAAATCAACATAGCTCCATGATACACTTTCCGTCCCACACTATCCAGGAATTTGTTGTCCTTGGTAGGTGGAGTGGAAGAGTGTGGCTTTAGACGCTTGGCCTTCTTTTGCGCGGACTCAACCACAACAGAGCGATGATCCAGTTGAGGCTTCTGAAACCCTGGTGCTGACTGGACAAGATATGTGGAGTCAGCTTTCTTGTTAACTGGTGAAACAGATGAAGGAGATTCCCAGTTTTTCTTTAAAAGATCCAGAAACACCTGGTGAATAGGGATGGAAGCGATGATTTTAGGAGCATCCAGAAATTGGAGCAGTTCCATCATCTGGTGTCTGTCATCGGTTTCAGATTGCAGCTGAAAAGGTACAAGTTCCGACATCTCCTTCACAAAATTAATAAAAGAGAGATCCTCAGGAGGAGAACGTTTTCTACTCTCTGTAGGAGATGGTGGTGAAGGTAAATCTGTGTCAGAAGATGTATCATCACCCCAGGTATCGTAGGGATCATGTGGGGCTTGAAGCCCTGAAGGTCCTGGTTGAGGATCCGAAGGCATCGAGTGAAATCTTGATGGCATCGGTGCTGCAG
The DNA here is from genome assembly GCF_901001135.1 of Rhinatrema bivittatum. Classification (NCBI taxonomy): domain Eukaryota; kingdom Metazoa; phylum Chordata; class Amphibia; order Gymnophiona; family Rhinatrematidae; genus Rhinatrema; species Rhinatrema bivittatum. The sequence continues at coordinate 126,728,067 of NC_042616.1, read as the reverse complement.
GCGGAACTGGGAATGGCATAGAGGGCTTCGGCGCTGCCGATGGAATCGGTGCCGTCTTGGAATCGATGGAGCCGAAGGATAAATCGGTGGAGAGACACGAGAAGGCACCGATGGGACCACCCCGGAAGGGGGAATCAGGAACGGTGTTTCTCCTGCCAATGAGAATCCTGTCGGAGACGGTGGTGTTGTAGGTGCTACTGGAATCACCGATGGAAGGGCCGTCATAAGCGCCTCCATGCAGCGCAGTAGCGGTGCTAGAGCTTCCACCAGAGGCTCGGTGGTCGGTTCCCTCCTCGGTGGCGGAGGCGGTGCCGGAATCGGTGCCGGAGACGGTTGGAACTTCTGCATCGCTTTCTCGATGGCCTCCTGGACCAGCCGGTCCAGTTCTGCCCGGAGACCAGGGGTAACGATACCCGTCTCGACAGGAGAGGGAGGCTGAGGCTGAGCCGGAGGGACCACCATAACCGGTGGGATCACGGCTCCCACACCCCGAGAGGGTGAGGGTTTCCTCGGTGCCTGCGAACGAGACGTGGACGGTGCCAGGTCTGACCGAGGCTTTTTAGTCTGTGGCTCGGCCTGTACGGAGGTTGATGGCTCTGGATCCTCGACGGGCCGAGACTTGTGCCGTCGATGGCGATGTTTGTCTTTCCGATCTCCTCGCCCATCCGGGGAGGGGACAGGAGTCGACGGCCGAGAAGTCATCGATGGTGGACGGTCACCGGAGGGTTGACGGTGATGGTGCAACTTCGACGGTGCCGGTTCCGATGACGTCGATGCTATCGATGGCGTTGGGGTGCGAGCATGGAAGAGGAGCCCCATCTTCTCCATCCTGGCTTTGCGACCTTTGGGTGTCATTAAGGCACATTTGGTGCAAGTCAGGACATCATGCTCACTACCTAAACACAAAACACAAACCCTATGGGGGTCTGTGATTGACATAGTCCGGGTGCAATCCGGACATCGACGGAACCCCGTCGCCATGGCCTTGGGCCAAAATTTAGCCGCGGGATCGGTAATTGCCAACAGGCCTCGAGGGCCAAAATCGACGGAAGTCGATGAAAATCGGCAAAAAACTTACCGGATTCCGCGAAGTTGAAAAACATTTGTCGAAGGGAGACCCCTGAGGGGCAAATTTTCTTCGGAAAGAAAAAACCGAATTCCTGTCAGGAACATGGTAAGAAGAGCTCCTTTCGCTGCGTGGCAACTGCTGCGCGGAAAAAAGAAGACTGAAGGGAGACCCCTGCTGGCTGCAGGGTCAGTGCCGTGCTGGGCATGCCCAGTAGGGGCCAGTCAAAGTTCTGTTAAACTTTGACAGAAGTCTTCCGTGGTGGGCTCCATCCTCGATGTCACCCATTTGTGAGGACAACCATCCTGCTTGTCCTGTGAGAAATGATAATTACATAAATCTGCTGATTTTCTATGTTTAATTGAATATTTAGAATTGAAATACCTACCTACCTACATTCCATAAATTTATATAGATGTGCAATACCATCACTTTTGTTGTTTTTTTTAAAGGTACGGTTTATTTAATTAGTGAGCTAAGTAGTTTCCTTATGCTGTTTTGAGTTTCCATCTCAATCGAACTGGCCTCACATTGAGGATGCAGCGTCATAAGCTTTTCATTTGCAGCTATTGATAGATTTTAAATTGTTTTTTTGGCCTTCTGCTCTCTTATTTTGGCCAGCCATCAGCATGATTATACTTGGCAAGGAGCCATAAGCCATAAACTAATACATTTGCCAGCAGGTGTCCTGCCTGGGTGATGGCTGGGATTTCATCCCTCCCAGGGGCTGTAATTGCTGCCACCACCAAAACTCCAATTCTGCTGGACTCAGAAAGAGGAGCTGGGTGCAGAAACCAAACCCGGTCAACCACACCACACTATTGCCATTGGGCCATTATTTCAATGTGTTACATCTGTGTTATAAAAAGGTACATTTTTTTCTGAAAAGGTAAAGATTAAAATTTGTCAGCAACAAGTTAGTCCAAAAGGCTCAGTGACAGTGATGCACACTACCATGCAGAAGAAAGCTGGGCTTGATTCCTAAGCCTGGTGTCTGCAGAGTGCATTTACAATCCCCAGCGGGGTGAGAAATCTAAGTCATCACAGCAGCAGCACCTTGGGACCAGACCCGAAGAGCATGCATATTGGCCCCTAGCCAAAGACTGTCTCTGGAATGACTGGACTACATAGGGAGTTGGCGGTGGGGGGGAGATGGGCTATAAAGTGGTGAAAATCTAAGATTCAAGATGGCTACAACTTGAGCGAATGCTCAGTTCAAAGCTCCGCAGGGTAGGGTTTTTTTTTTTTTTTTTAAAACATTGTGTTGCATTCTGCCTAGCTTGGTGTGTTGCTAGGGACTGCTCAAGCCCCATACCTCCTTCATGAGAAAAGGAAGGTGAAGGGCCGTATCTGAAGCTCTGAGATTATGGCAGCCTGGTTGATAGATAAGGGTGTTTGCTGCAGAAGCAACTATGTCACTTCAACACAGGACCAGGGCACTTCACTGGGTCCTGAATGCTGCAAACTGACATGTTTTCTGTGGAGGCCAACTCTTCTATTCAAAAATATGAAGACTCAGAAGGCTCCAAGACAAGTTTATCTATTGGGGTTGCTGGAACTGAACCTCAGTTTCTGGTTTCCTTCCTCATACAGTGGAAGTCGGTTTCAACTTATCAGTAGAGCCTGCACAAGTTCTCCCCAGGAAGATTCAGAGAACCAAGAAGTTTAGACTATTACCAAACTGCTGTTGCATCTAAAGTGCAGAATATTGTCTCATTAAAAACCCTCGATTCTAAGGAGGTAGATTAAGAGTTGACGGTTAACTTTGGGAATTAGCCGGACAGATCTTCAGGGTTCAGAATTTTTCCTCCCGCTTAATGGATACATTTTGTGCATGTAACTCACATATACAAACTTTACCCATATAAAAAGAGGCACTCCTGGAACATGATTAAACTGTATGCACTCTGCGCTGACCAGCTAAAATTATGAACATAAGCCTGGCTGGAAAAATAGCTGTCTTAAAGATAGCAGGATAAACCTATCCAGAAATATTCAGTGGCAGACTTACCTGCTGAATATTCAATGTTATATATATAATTCTAGGTGAACTTCACTACTCACAGACTTATTGACCTCAAAATTTCTAGGTATGAGAAGTAATTGGTAATTTTTTCAACAGCTAACAATCATAAGTTATAGAAAAAGCACTTCTACAGAGAAGAATAGAAAACCTAGGGCATTCTATAATGAAACATTTAAGATGCATACATTTTCCCATTTTCAAAGATTGTCTCTCCATTGGTACTGTCTTAGCATTATTTGCATGAAACTTTGAAAGTTCCACTTGAAATTCCTTTGCTGTTGAATATTTTTTGCCATTGGTTAATTACAAATCTATTGGAGGGCATCAAGACTTCAAGCTAAACTTCTTTCAGCTTCTAAGACCAATACCAAATTGTGAGAATAGCAGCACTATTAGTTGTTTATAGATTAAAACTGAATTTTAAAATCAGTCATGGGAAAATACAAGGTTATTTTTCTAAAGCAGAAAGTCTGGATTTTTTTCTGATGCTACTCAGGCAACTCAGAATAGTAGGCATAAAGTTTAAGTTTGTGACAGGATATAATACAAATGAATTGTAAAGTAACCCTCTAAATGTGAGTTTAAAGTCAATCTGGCCTTCTAAGAAAAGTAGAATCATCATCTAGTTACTCCTGATGGAATTCAGCACCGCTATACAAAGAGTTTGCACAGAATTCCTCCCACCAGCTGGATTTCAGCAACCTATATTGGACAATGGGAGACAAAGCGGCACACAAGGAGACACTAGTGTTCTCAGATATACAATACCTTTCAACCCTCCACCCACAAAGCCCATCCTAGCCAGTCTGTCAGTCCTCCAAACTCCTTGCTCCAATACTTATAGCCACACTGGTATCACCCCAAAATAGCTGCTGCTTTCTGGCACTGCACAGCTCGGTGAGCTTCAGCCTCTTTCCCATATCACCGAGATGACCAATGGGAGATCAGCAGAACCTCAGGCCACACACACGTCTTTGCTGCCAGGAGTCAGACTAGCAGTTTCAACTACAGATCTCACTATGATGTCCTATGCAGTTCAAACTGCTAGCTTGACTCTCAAGCAGCAGACGAGCAGGATGTGTCCTGAGGGACCACTGCTCACACATCCTCCCCCCTGCTGGGTGACTCAGCAGCCGAAGGAGGGAGAGAGGCAGGACCACCAGATAGGAGGTGAGAGAGGGGACTTGAGGTTGTGTGTGCATCCAGCATGAATGGAGGAGAGGAAGTAAGAAGGGATGGGAGAAGCCAAGAATCAAAGAGAGGAGGGTTGGAAGAGGGAACAGGACTAATGCTGGAGGGACAACCCTTGCCCCCCCCCCCCCCCCCGCAGTGTCGTACAATTCTATAGGGACCAGACAATTCCACAGCAAAACCCAGATTTTGTTTTATCCCAGGAAACAAGAGGCCCTGAACATTTCAAATATAGCATATAAAGGTCTGATTGATGTTGTCTAGTCTTATTTCCATTTATTATGGAGTTATGTTGTACCACGCAGGGTGCAAACATTTGGAGTTGCAGGTTATTAATATTTATAAATAAAAATAAATAAGCAAAGCTTCTACAAAAACAAAAAAAGAAAAAAAAAATCACAAGAAAAGAAGAGAAAACATATCTACAAATCTCATGAACTAAATGAACAATCAGGCAGTTTAAGGAATTCAAAAAGTATTGCTGCTTTATATAACCAAAATAGATTGGTTTTACATTTTTTGAAAAGCCATTAAACTGTTAAAATAATTTTGTGTAACACCACTCAATTGTATATGCAAAGTCAAAGAGTCAAAATGCTTACCCAACTTCCTCCACTTCCTTGGATTTTAGGAAAGAGTAAAGATGAGCCTTGTAGCACTGCCCATGCAGAGGTCCAGTTCTTTCTGTAATTATAACATTGCAGCAAACTTGTTGAAAGCTGATAACACAAATAGCTCACCATTGCATACATTCCAAGACTGGAAAAAACCTTTAAAGGAAAATTCACATTATACTTGGGCCAAACATGGACACTATGGGGAGGGGAGGAGAATTTCTTATTACCACATTTTAAATGCTCTAATAAACAGTGAATTGAACAGAGTGAATCCAGCCATAAGATACTATGAAAACACCTAGGAAAAATGCATTTAAAAAAAAAATAAGAGCTGGGTGAAATTCTGTCTCTTTGAGGTGTATTAACAATGTTGAAATGCCTGGGGTAGGACGAAGAGCAAGTTTACTTACCTGTAAACAGGTTTCTCCATAGACAGCAGGATGAATCAGCCATAATGTGTCACCCAATGACACCAACAGACCCAGTTCTCAGAGATCAGTAAAAGTCTTACTAAGAACATGGGGGGAGTTCCTGCACGCGGTCCCTACCCAGAAAACCTCTCAGTCTCTTCCAGACTTAAGCTTTAGAAAACCAGTCAACTCTCCAAGAAGACGGGCGGGTATTAAGTATGGCTGATTCATCCTGCTTTCTACAGAGAACCCTAGAATGCAAACTTGCTTTTTCCCTGTCAAGAAGGTGGCATGAATCAGCCATAACATGTGGGGCATTTCAAGCAGAGGGTTGCACTGTGGAGCAAATACTCAAAGACAACCTAATCCCACACCAGGTGAAGAGTGAACTACTGCTTGTCCAAAGTCTTCAGGACATCTTAATCCAGAAAATAAGTGGGACGTAAAGGTGCAAATTATTTATTTTAAGCATATTTCAATATATAATTTTAAGGGGATTAAAATTAACACATTAATCATTAAGAAATAAGGACAAACAAAAAACATGTCAGATGAAAATTAATATAATCAAATAAAAAAACCTCATCAAAACTCAAACTAAAATCAGAAACTATAAACAGAAGAAAATCTAGGAAAACATTTATTGAAAGCAGAATTGACAACCAACTAAAAGCTTTGCATAAGTCCTCAATGGAAGCAGCCCTTAGATGAGGTACTGAAGTCACAATGGCTCTCACTTGTTGAGCCTCGACACAGTCTGTAATCTGTAAGCCAGCCAGTGCACAGCAGTGCACAATACAGTCCACTAGTCAAATGGTCAAAATTTGTTTGGTAACTGCAATTGGCTACTGAATTTTAGTAGGCGCAGCTGGCTTGTGTTTCTCCACAGTCTAGCTAACCTCTGTACTGGTTATACTGCTTTGTATTTGCTCTGAGCAGTAGGTAACCCTTAGAAATCAAGACTGGATATTGTTTCTCACTCAGAAAAATTACTTTTGCTAGAAATAGTAACAAGTAAAATTATTATTCTTAAGGTACAGAAATTACTAGAAAGATAGATAACTGAGCTATTAGTCAGAAAAACGATTATGGACATTTTATCTGTAAACTACTACAATCTATGGAATAGGTGGTATATAAATATTTTAAATAAAATATTATGCTATAACACCACCCAAAAGTGCAAAGCTCCAAATAACTGTATACGAAGTAATGAGCTATTGTTTAATATTGAGCAATTGAAACTATATATTGGTCTATTTCCTGATTTCTTCAGTTTTGCATGATTTGTGCTGTCTCCTTACATGTAAGCAAGTTAAAGAAATCTTACCAGAATCATTAGGTGTATTTACTACTAAACTTAACCTGAGGAAGTCTGGTAGTGCTCCACTGAGGGCTTTGATTGTGGCAGTTTCTACCAGTTTTTAGTGCATTGGTAAGTGGGGAAGCCAAATGGAATCAGGCGAGCCTTTTAATATTTTATTTTTTTTTTGCCACCTGATATCAATTTCTCCCCTGTACCCTGCCTCCCACCCCCCTCCATTAATCTTTCTAGTTCATGGGGTTTTTTTCCCCTCTAGTAATATGATTTTCTTCTCTGCTTTCCTCATGACTGTCTTTTCTGTTTCGTTTCCTGAGCTCACCCGATTCTTCCGGTATGTTTTTCTCCTCCGTCTATATTGCCTAGATTCAAGACTTTGGCCTTAAGCCAGTGCAAAAGGGGGTGGGGATGGGGAATGGTCTCTTCCATCTCCCAGTCCTTCCTCTGACAATTTTGTTTCTTTATCTGTCAGCAAACGGAGGACTCCTATTGGCATATAGGAAACTGAAAATTCTCTTTCCATCTTGATAAACAGGGGACAGCTGTCGGGGCATAGGAGGGTAGCTGCCTGTGTGCAAACGAGAATAGTGAATCTGTGAGTGAACAGATTTTGTTAGCTTCCTTCAGACATTTTTCTCTATTGGCATATAGAGAATTTTGTCAAGGTGCAGAAGCCAATACATCTGGAACAAATTTGAATTGGCAGAGTATAAGGCTAAGGTAACCGCTTATAGAACCACTGGTGCATAGTTCAGGTACTATTACCTTGGGTGTCTAACCCTGCATTATGTATTTTGCTGCAGGAACTGCTTTTCATTGTTGTTCCTTTACGTTGGCAAAAAAAAACAAACCCTTCAAATCTATTCTATATTTTCCCACTGTCGTTCCAGGTTCTAAATTCTTATCGCCTCAAATGCCTTATGTTCCCTCTGTTTATCTGCAATATATTTCTTTATTTCCTTAAAGTGAAAGAAATGTATTCTATGAAAATATTAAATATTTACACTTTGGAGATATTGTTCTCTTTTTTTTTTTTTTTTAATTCTTTATTTATATTTTGCAGAACATCTATTTCCATGCAATTAATACATATATTCAAAACAACATTTGAATATCCTTAGGAGCAGGATAACTTTAATCTAATTACCAATACATATTCAAACGTAACATTTAATCACCTAAACTCCTGTTACAAAACAAATGGGGAGCTTAAGTTGAGCAAATAAGTTTAGCATAATCTTAACAAAAATACAGAACACGGAGTATATTCCTATTGCTTATCCAATTTACCTGGTGTTCAGAAAAATCAAAAATTAAGTGCTACTACTCTCCTTCTGCTTCTTGCACTCATCCAGATATCTTTCTAAATGTTCTGGATCGTAATAAACAAATCTTTTCCCTTCTCTGTGCATAACACACTTACACGGGAATCTGATAATTATATTTATACCAAATGTCCTTGCCAAATTGGCTAACATTATAAACTTTTTCCGTCTCTGCTGTGTTTCCTTAGAAACATCAGGGTAAACCCATATTTTTTGTCCCAGGTAGAGAGTGGCTCTATTTAACATAAACTTTTTTAATACTTTGTCTCTATCTGTTGATAGAGCAAATTTCACTAAGAGAGTGCCCCTTCTCTCTACCTGGGAACTAAGAGAGGTCTCAATTAAATCAATTACATTAAGAGATGTTTCTTGTACTACTGGGGGGAAACTTATACCCTGATCTTTATTTATAAAATAAACATTTACAACCACCGGTAATTTATCCAAGGGTATTTGTAGAATTTCGAAAAAATAATTTTTTAATTGTTCTTGCAAAGATATCATTTTACATTTTGGGAAGTTTACCATCCTCAAATTCAAATATCTAATAGAGTTTTCCAAATTTTCCACTTTTTTTTTTTAGAACTAAACCTTCACCTTGGATAATAGTAGACTGAACTTTCTTAATAGTGGTTATCTCATCCTCAACTTTTTCCAAGGTTGCCCCATAATTTGTAACGAAAGGGTTTATATTCAGCAGGACTTCTTGCATGTCTTTAATATTTACATTAAGTTTCATTATATTGTTTTGAAGTACAGACATTGCTTGCCATAACATTTCTAATGTCACAGATTTTTTATCAGACATTGGTGTAAATGATAAAACTTGAGGATTTTCTTGTTTCTGGTTTGAGGCAAACTCCATAGGGGGAGAGGCACTCACACCAGGTATCCCAATACTTCGGTCAGGGCCAAATGTTTCCCCCCTGACCGAAGTCTCTCCCTGGACAAGGGAGAGACTTCCTTAAAGTCACAGCTCTCCTCAATCGGGCTCGACTGAAGAAACGGTATACGTTCCATTGACGAGCCTGTTGCTGTGACAGTGGAAGGAATCACAGGTGGTGTTGGAGTAATTGGGGCCCCGGGACTAAGAGTCACATCTCCCATCAGAAGAGAAGTTTGCTCACCTACCCCTTCTGTAGCGGGAACCTCCGGGGTCGCAGTCTCCGATGCCGGGTAGAAAGTAGTCAGCGTTGTTTGTTTGGGGCTCGATCTGGCAGGGGTTGAGGCTTCCTGCCTAATTTTACCCTTGCGCTTTGTGTGCGGCATGAGGAAAATCTGTCACTCCAAAATCTTTACAAAAGCAAAGCTGTAACTTCCCCCGGCTTCTGTATATTCTTTATAATTCTTGCGGAGGTTTAAACAAAGTCCAAGTTAGCGATCTGGGCAGCCTCTCAGCCTTCGCCGGCCTAAGCCGGCCCAAGTCGGTGTGCCCCTTACGGAGCGCGCGGCTTAGGCAGCGCGCCGCGACGGCGGGGCGCCGCCTGCCTTTTGATTTTATAGGGCAAAGACCACCCTTCCGCCACTCACATCACTCGGCTCCAACCACTTGCACCGTCCTACGGTCAGCCAGGTCTCTCGGGCTGATTAGGGGTTCAAACACAGATGTTCCGGGGGAACCACGCCAAGTGCAGGTAAACTTGGGCCTCTCACCTCCTCCTTAGGCTCCCAAAGTTCGGCGTCTGCCTTTTGATTTTATAGGGCAAGGACCACCCTTCCGCCACTCACGTCACTCGGCTCCACCCACTTGCACCGTCCTACGGTCAGCCAGGTCTCTCGGGCTGATTAGGGGTTCAAACACAGATGTTCCGGGGGAACCACGCCAAGTGCAGGTAAACTTGGGCCTCTCACCTCCTCCTTAGGCTCCCAAAGTTCGGCGTCTGCCTTTTGATTTTATAGGGCAAGGACCACCCTTCCGCCACTCACGTCACTCGGCTCCACCCACTTGCACCGTCCTACGGTCAGCCAGGTCTCTCGGTCTGATTAGGGGTTCAAACACAGATGTTCCGGGGGAACCACGCCAAGTGCAGGTAAACTTGGGCCTCTCACCTCCTCCTTAGGCTCCCTGATATTGTTCTCTTTTTGATGGTCCTAGCATGTGACAATTGTTGGTGAATTTTATTAGTGGTCAGAAAGCTTATTAAATTGATTAAGAAGAGATTCAGATGGTGGGATACTAGTGTTAGTAAATTTGCATGTTTGCTCTAATCCAAAGTTTTTGTTACTGTGAAATAAAGAAAAGAATGGGAAGTATCGCTTATTCTGAAGTTAATCAATCAAAAGAATGGACAGCTTTTACTGGCTTTAGGCTATGCTATTGTATCTGTGTCTACTTCTGATTTCTCTGAAGTGATAAAAGATTTTCTTGCCAAGAAGTTTAAGTATTTTGAAATTTTTGATACATGAAGCCATCTCAGGGGCACATTGACATCTGTGCACAAAGTTAATTTTAAGGTCTAAATTATTTTCTTTAAATTCTAAACAAAAATTAAAGAATATGCCCATATATTTCAAAATGTACTGTTTCAAATAATTATCAAACACGTTTATTACAACTCAATACATAAAAATCAATTACAATAAGATACCACCGAAAAACAATAAAACCCGTGACAATACTCACATTCATCACATCCACACACAATAATCAAAATATGAAACACTAAAGATACAGATCTTAAATCTTGTACCTAATTCTTCAATTAGCTTAATATTTGTATGTTTCATCACATTTATATTTATAAATAGAAATACACCTTTGAATAATCCTGCCAGTATATTACACTAGGGTTCATGGTAATTTCCCTAGTCAAACGTGTATTTCATTAGTTCTCATCACAAATAGCATGAGATTGCAGTACCAAGTTTATAGGTTAAAAAAAAAAAAGACAAATAGGTTAAACATGGGTCTCAAATTCTCATCACAAATTATATCTACTCATAGTCCCATCCCAAGTTCAATAATAAAAGATGTAGTTCATTAGTTTACGTCCCACATTATATCTACAACCAGTCCAGTTGAACCTGGGTCTCAGTTTTCATCACAAACTATCTGCTCAAGAAACTGTCCCAAGTTTGTTAAACATGTGGTATGTTAGTTTTCATTTCAAATTCTATCTACTTGCAGTCCTGACAAAGGCTTTTGTTTCACTAGTCATTGGGCTTCATCAGGGGCTTATGAATTACACAATGGAATATCTAGCATCATATGGGATTTAAGCAGATGAACAAGAGACATTAAAAATTTCGGACTTCAAAGATAATCAATTCAAAAGTGCCATTACGTAGCTTGGCATTAAGTGGGGGTGTCTACTGATTCTTTATGAAACATCTTAGTCTGCATAATGTCATAAACAGTTCAATCTTTAAACAGTATATTGCCTTTATCAAGAAACAACCAAAGTATAACACGATAGGAAAAAAAACTTCTGTTCTTCTAATATCAAACCATACACATTTAATCTATAATGCCTGTAAACCGTTACAGCAATGGGAGCTCTATCTTGCAGCGTAAAATGGGTTGCCATTAGTCAATGAAAAGAGTACCAGTACACTAGTGATGTTAGGCCATCTTGAGACCTCCTATTCTTTCCTTCTCCCCTCCTCTCAAAACTCCTAGGCCAAGATTTTGTGTAAATTTGGCTATACTATACAGTGGATGGCAGTCTGTCTTCACCTTCATGACTCTAATCCTGATTCAGGGTTCCCCTGTGCTGCTAGACACTCCGTGTATTGCAGACTTGCATAGAAATGGTTCCTCTAGCTACATCTGTACTGTCCTGTTTCCCTGAGTCTGATCTCTTGGTAGTACCTGACAGTTTCTGGGCTTAATCCAGCAATGATGTGAGCCACCGCCCCAATCTAAATCTCTGTAGTCCCCAACTGTAAATTGCCAAAATTTGAAGCAATACCTTTTGGATCTACAAGCTCTGAAGGTATTAGACCTGTTCTTACCAGCAACCTTTTATCTTAGCTACCTCTCTTATGGAGGTTTCTCAATCTTCTCGGCAGTCATGCCTTGTCTCTTTTCAAAATACTTTGTTCTTCCACCGATGCCGTCGTGTTTGCCCACCTCCCTACTGGTCTCTGCTCACATGGCAGAACTCTGTTCTCATTCATACCTTCCTTTTTTGCAATAAGCCAAACTGTCAAGATTTATAGTAATTCTAGTTATGCCTTTGGAGTTGTACACAATTTTGATGCCCTCTGGCACTTTTTTTTTAAACCTCTGAGTACATTTATTAATTTATCTTTTCCCCTCATAGGTGGTGGTAGTAAAATGTGCAGCGCACATCTCTGCACAAAAGTATGTAGCATGTGGAAACGCCTTGGCAGACAACAGCAAAAGCAGTTTTGTCCACCACTGCTCCTATTAATGAATGTCATTGTCTATTGCAGATTCCTAGTCAATTTTCCTTAACAGATCTATTTGCTTTGCAGAAAGATGCTACAAGTATTCATCCCATCTGGAAGAAAGAAAGGGGAAAAAAAAATATTCCACCCAGTACCCTGAATGCCTCAGTCTTGACCCAAATACATCCCCCTTCTACTCACCAGTCTCTCTTATATTTGGCTCGATTAGCTCACCAGGATTCACACCCTAGTGAAAAAAGGAGGTTATGCATGAAATTCTCTCACTAGTGTTATACAACATATTAAAGTTGTAGTACCTGCATAGTTTATAATGTAGGAATTTAGAATGCACCATTACACTTGAATGCCCCTTGGGGTCATTACGTAAGACTGCAAATGTATTTTATAATCATGTCAAAAATAGTATTACAGTTCAATGGGTTTTAGCTATTGTATATACAATGACAGTAGAATCCCCTGGGGCTTTAACTGCATTTCCATTATGTTCAGAGACCCCAAGCCCAAGAACTTATATAGTGACTAAATGGGATCTTGAAGATTAAACTTGTCAAACTCACATATGAAACTTCCCTGAAATGGCTGGATTCTCTCCCACTTGCCTTGATGAGTATTAGGAAATATGCTAAATCACAAGCAGGAACTTGCTATCTATGTGATCATTATGGATTGGTCTTTGCCTACAATTAACATGCCAAAATCATCTGTGGACACTGGACTTCACCCAGATGAACTGATTTTGCATTTTAATTCAGTTACACTATCAGGTTAAGAAGAACTACCAATGGGTGTCTGTAGCATTAACTAGTTCACCAAATAAGAATGTCAGACATTCAAGCCAGATGAATTTGTACTACAAGGAGTTCCAGTAAAAGGACTGTTTACAGCCTCGGTGGAAGGGACCCTACCATGTACTTCTGGGTAAGTCATTCATCTTTAAAACTACAAGGACCTGTCTATTGGGTCCACAGTAGCCATTATAAAAAGACTTTTGAACCTGTGATAGCAAATACTGTACACAGATGAATTTCATTGGGATGAACCTCTCTGGGTCCGGCTGTAGACAGGCCTTGAAGTCCCTTGTCTGCTGAATGAATAAAGGCAACCTCTCCAACAATTTACTTGAACTCTACTGAAAGGGATCCATCAGGGCCCCATAGGAACAAATGCTTGTACCATGATAAAGAATGCTTTTCCTGTACAAGAGGTGGCTGATGATTACTCTTCTCATTCTGACTTGTGTCACTGCGGTAATGCCTATTCTTTAATGAAATGGATATATCCATCTCAACTACAATGCAGAGTAGCCTTAATCTTACCAATTGCTGGATATGCATTCATCTTCCAATCACAATTTCATCTTTTACAGCTAATGCCTCTCTCGCTGTTCCAGCACATCTTACTGATGGAAAGGATTCTGACCTCATATACAAAGGCCGTGTTCTGATCTTCCAAACCATACAGACTATTTAATTGACTCACATTCTTGACTCAGTTGAATGGTGTTCCCAGGTGAGACATCACAACCTCAACGTCCACAATGTCTTTACACTGTTACAGCTTACCCTAATGGTATCTTTGCCCTTCCCCCTGGCTGGAAGAAAGATGCAACATGTTCTATCAATACCAACCCTGGAACTTAGACAGACATACATTCTGGGAATGTTAATTACAAATCTATTTTTCCTAATGTTTATCATCAGTCCTTTTGTTTCAAGGATCATCTGCTGCTTCTGGACTTCCTGGCTTTTCTGACTACTACTCTGCCTGATCATGTGTGCCAAACCCTTGCCAATCTTGCTTTTGAATCCATTTCATCTTAGCTCAGTCATATGATTTATATGGATAGCCTAAAGTCACAGAAACCCTCTTCAGGAAAGAAATGGCAAGTGTACCCTCCTATTCATGCTACTGGATAAATAACTAAGAATTGTGGGTATCTTATCTGTCTGGGAAGAGAGCTATCAAAAGAATGTTATCTTCTGACAGTTTGAGTCATCCTTGGATACACCATTCCCAACTTCTATCCATCACTATGGCAATGCTTTCCTAATTACTTCTGCTTCTACTTATTCAGATATCCATCCCCATCATTGAGTGAAAAAAAAAAACCCCTAAATCATTAAATCCATTCAGTTGGCACAAATTTGTGTTACTTAATTCCCAACCTCACAATCTGTGAGCTGGAGGTATTTGTGAAAAATCTCTCCATCATACAGCAGATAGCCAAAGAAACTAGCAAAGGATTAATATAACTTCAACAGGAAACTACCTCACTTGTTGGGGTAATCATGAATAAAAGGATGGCTATGGACATACTACTGGCAGAGAAAGGAAGAGCTTATCAAATGATAAACATTTCCTGTTGTGCTTACACTGATAATGAAGACCAAAAAAAACACTATTGCCACTCTTAAAGACTTGGTCAACTAAGCTCATGACTATCATTAAGGGTACCAACTGGTATTGAGATTTTCTAGGCATGGGCTCATTATTTGGGGGCTTGGTTAAAAATATTGCCTATATCTTTTTTTTTTTTAATTTGGTGAATTTGATGTGTATTTGTCTAATTGCTCAATGTCTTATTTATATATGCTATAATAGTGTTACCAGTGCAACTGTTATGATGGTTACTTCCTCTTCAAGTCCTGAAGAACAAGAATTGAAAGTTCTCTTTTCAGTAACTATTTGTTTAATGAATACGGACTTACTGTAAGATGTCTAAGAGTATGTTTAAAAGTAATGATGGGTGTGGTGGCATGGTATGCCAGTAGAACACATTAAGTTGAAACAGTTGGTTTTAGTACATAGGCCTTTAAAGGCAGATATGCCATTGTGTATTAGCTCAACCTTAAAGATCTATCAATCTATCAGGTCTCTCTGCTCTAAAGGGTTAGATTTGCTTGATATGGCATCCATTTGGCTCTTAAGGCTACCACAAACTAGCAAAAGGACATTTGTAGTAGTTGGACTGATAATATGGAATTCCCTGCCAGACCTAAGATTTGAAAGGTGCATTTGCTCTTTAGAAAGCAAATAAAAGCTCTCCTCTTTCTTTAGGTATTTGGTACTGACTAATAAGGCAGCTGATTAATGGCTGCACATTTTGCTCAATTATTTAGCTCGAGAAATGAAGTACAACTGATTACTATGGCTAATAATTTTAGTATTTATTTTAGGAAAAAAATTCAACTGCAGGATGCTGCAATAATGGTAATTAGTTTCTAAAGAAAAAATTAGGCTAGAAGATGTTGCAGACTTGAATGCTTTATGTACTGTGATTATTTTATGCATGTTTTATTTGTAATCCGTCTAGTACAATGGATACAGTGGAATATGATTTTTTAAATACCATTTGTGAAAAGAACTTGACATGAGTTTGAAGAACTTACGAAAAAGCTTCAAGCATGGTGATCATTAAGCCAGAGCCTATAATTCGCTTACTATTCATTCTGAAGTGAGGTGAGAAATTTCAAATCCATTGACTCACAATGTTTGAAGAGAGGTTTCATGAGTTGAGCAAAGACTACACTGAAGTTCCAAGGCACTGGCGGTTTATAACACGCCAGGCCTTTCATGAACTTTGATACTAAAGGCCATATAGGAACCCTGCAATGGGCACTGAGAGGAACTGTAACTGACAATGTGCTGATGCCTAAAGTTAAGAGGAAGAACAGATATTAAAGCAAGTCTCTTGGGCCACAGGAGAAGGGATCCAACTGGCTTGTTCCACACAATGGCAAGAACTTCTACCACTTAACACTTTAGATCTTCTAGATGAATATTTTCTAGCTGAAATCAGCATGTCCTCCACCTCTTTAGGAAGGAGTAAGACTACTACTGTGTTCAACATCAGAGCCACTGTTTTCCTGTGTGATGAGTGTTGGAGACTTCTCAAATGGGATAGGAGACTGAATTGACAAGCAACAAGATATGGATATCACACTTTGCATGGCAAGGCCGGTTCTATGAGGATTATTCTCGCTTTGCACTGAAGGACCTTCAAGACAGTCCTGACAATGAGAGAACTTGACAGCTATGCACAGAGTAGACTGATGCTCCAGCATAGCACAAAAGGATCAGGAACTGATCTGTAGCTGTGCAGATGCATGAAGCAGAATTTCTCAATCTGCCTGTTATTCTCTGAGGTGAACAGGTCCATCACCAGCATATCCTGGCAACTGGACAAGTCATCTGCGACCTCTTGTTCAAAGGACCACTCTCATACAGTTTTAGTACTCTGCTGAGATGATACACCAACATATTCTTAATTCCTGGTAGGTTGGTTGATGGGAGACAGGTGTTGTGATGACCGGATCAGGACCAGATTCAAAGGGCTTCCTCAGAGACGGCATACAAGCTCATGCCTCCTTGCTTGTTCACAAGAATATGGCTATCCGGTGTCTGTCTAGATCAAGATTCTCTTTCACAAAAACAGGTGAGAAAATGCTCATATAGCATAACCGATGGCCCATAGCTCCAAAAGGCTGATTTGCAGGTGACTCATTGCTAGGGATCACTACCTTTGAGTTCATGTAGCACCAGTGTGCACTCCCCATTGCCTGTACATAGGATCACGGTGCACATGAAACACATAGCAAGCAATCCACAACTGAACAGATACAATTTTGTAAATTAGAGAGATTTGGTGGGATAATGGTTGATAAAGATAATCCCACTGGCTTCTAAGGCTCACTTCAAGACCCCACATGTGGATATCAGTCAGAGGGACTACATGCACCGCTGCAGCCAGTGCCAAGAAAAGCCAGGACTGACTTGCTGATGCTTGGCCCTGCTGTAGAAAGGAGCTTGCCAGGCCTATCAACATCCAAGTTCTCTTGATGAGAAGAAATTCCTTTTTCTGAAGTAAATCTATCCAGACTTACACACTCAATTCTTTTTCATGGGACTAGGTTGGACTTGAAGTTGACCTGGAAAGTCGGACTGGAGAAGACTGATGGTTGCTTTGAGGGACTCCAGGACTTCTGCTGGAGAAGGATCAGTCACCAATCAATCATCCAGATATGAGAATATGCAGCCTATCTGCTGACAGAGATGTGCGGTCATGACTGCTAGACATTTTGTAAACACTCTCAGGGACCCCAAGAGGCCAAAAGGAAGCACTTTATACTGGTAATGTATATCTTTCACCATGAACCTGAGGAACTTCTGGTGGTTGGGTTGAATGGGAAGGTGCACATGAGCTTCTTTCCTATACAGAGTACAAGTTCAATCCCTTGGTTGAATGAAGGGAAGAATAATCTGGAGTAAGTTCATTTTTAACCTCGAGACAATTTGTTCAGCTTTGGTAAGTCCAAGATAGGACTCAATTGTCCTGATTTCTTGGGGATTAAAAAATATTTGAAATAGAAATCCTGGCCACATTTCTGTGAAGATACAAGCTCAATCACCTTCTACTGAAGGAGGGATGCCACTTCCAGCTACAGATGAGTAGTCTGGGAGAGATTAGCACTGCTTTCATGGAAGTCTCTTGGCTCCAGATCCTGCTTTGCCTGTTGCTGTCTTCAGCTACCTGCCTGTTTCTGTTTCCAGTCCTGTACTCAGCCCAGCCTGGTTCCTATTACCACCGGAAGTCCTGGCGGCTGCCAGAACCCATGGGCTCAACCTATGGGGAACTGCAGCTGTCAAAGGTGAAGGCCATCCAGCCCATCCAGGCCTTCAGAGCAGTACAGACCATGACAGGAGGGAACAAAGTGGAAAGTGTGATGAGGAGTATGCACCCCCACCCCAGCTCACTTTCCCTTCGCTTACATCAGCCCCATAAACATACACCTCTTCCCACCTACCCACCCCAAAAATACAGGGGAGTAAGGAAGAGTTTGTGTCAAAATTAAAGGGAAGAGCATATCCCCCAACTCTTACCTTCCCATAACACAAGTACACCCCTTCTTCCCTGCTGTCACACACATACACATGTGAGAGGAAGTGGGAAACAGTGAGAGATGCAGTGTGGAAGAGGGAGAAAGTATACACTTGCACAGGGAGAAGAGGGAGAGAGTTGGGTCCCACCCTCTCCCCCAACATACACATTCTTCATTCACCTCCCAAACCTACTTAAACATCTCCAACACAAACACATTATTCCCACTCAGGTGGAAGGAGAGGGGTAAAACATGGAAAAATTGTACACAACCCCCCCCCCCCATATACTGCCCCCAACTCAACACATACTACCTACACCACCATATATATACACCCTTTGTAAGCCTTCTGACCCACACCCTTACTCATGCCTTCTCCACTGAATGCTACCCCCCCCAGACACACACACAAAGATGCCTACTCTTATTCCTTCACCCCCAACAGATCAAGCACAAAACACAGATAATGTGCACATCCAGGTCATGGTGTCACAAAATATTTTTTAATGCAATCACACTCTTTTTAGGGATTCCCTTAACATCCACGCTCACTCAGTCAACGGGGGGAAAAAAGGAGACAAAGTTGAGAATTCTCTAGTTCTCTCGCCACCTTTCCTTTCATTAAAGTTACTTGCCCCACCCAGCCAACCCTTCCATTTTCCACCTAGGTACAAATATGGAGTCTAGAGTGGCCAATCCACTGGAGGAGTTGGTGATTGAAGCAAGCAGGGGGGAGGTAGCCCCTAGTAAATGAATAAATCTCTGGTGTGAAAGTTTTTCTTTAGCAGTGATCAAATGTATACATTTGTTTTGTATTTTTAATCACAGAATCAGATAAGAGTTTGAAACCATTATTCTTATTGATAATTATCCCCTAAATGGAAAAGTGGGATTCCCTCTAACAAGTAAATACAAAGAAAAAATTTGAAAGACTTTTCCTCAGAAACTGCCAAGCCTTTCTCAATGTCCGAATCAACAGAGACTGACAAAGGTGAATTGGTATTTCTTTGGGAGCATGTAAGATATATTTCAAATTATATGTAGACCTTCTGCTATTCAAAGTCTAGATGTTAGCATTCCTATCAGAAACCAATCTCTAAGTGGGCACAACAGACAAGCTATATTATAAAGTCTAAAATCCCAAAATCCCATGCCACCAGCTTTATTAGGTATTATCAACTTCCAAATAGGAATTCTGCCCCACTTCCTTTTCCATATAAATCTTCTACAAATACCTTTTAAAATCTTAATATCTTTAATGAGTTACAAAATCGGAAGCATTTGAAACATACAGTAACTTAGGAGCCAATATTTTTATCTGTGCAATCCTACCCTGTAGAGATACCAGAAACTGCATCCAACCCAGAGTTTATCTTGAAGTAAAGGCTTCGCATTGTCATCTTACTATCTAGCAAGGTTTCTATGAATAAGCCCAAATATTTTATTATAGTGACTGCCCTTTTTAATGGAAAGGTTTGGCCAATATGCTTGCAAAGTCTGTGAAATATCCAGTGCTTCTGATTTATCCAAATTGTTTTAAACCAGAAAATTTCTCAAAAAGACCACCACTAATGCTCTGGGTAGCAATCGCAATGCATCAGACATCAGTATATCATATGCAAACAGCAAGGTTTTAGAGATTTTGCCCTTTCCTAATATACCTAAGATTTCCTGATCCATTTCCACCTTATAAACCAAAAGTTCTAACGTTAAAATAAGATAACCAAGGACACCTTTGCTGCGTACCTTTCTACAAGGTGAATGGCATCAATAGATAACCGTTAGCAAAGATCTGTTCAGTTGAATTTTAATATAGCAAGTTAATGCATCCTTGAAACTCAAACAAGAGCAAGAATATTTTTCAAATGGGACATGAGAGTATTGAATGTCTTTTTGTCATTAAAGCCAATCAATAGAGAGTCAGCTATTAGATCACTCTGACAGTTCCAATAATCACAGTAATTTGCATAAATTAACACTGGATCTACTATTATACACAAAACAAGTGATTTGGTGATACAATTTTAGGCAAGATATACTTTATTCTATTGGTTATTATTGGTAATTTTTATATTTTGATTTAATAACTATATAGGCCGATAGGAAGCTGGATTCATATGTTCTTTCCCCAATTTCCATACAACAGTGATAAATGCATTCCACAAGGTTTTAGGCATATATCTCAATCAGGTATCCTCTTAAAAAGTAGCCTCAAATCCTCTTGTATCTTGTCATTTAAGACCTTATAAACAGAAGCATTCAAACCATTAGGGTCTGGTGCCTTAAAAATAGTCAACATACCAATTTCCCTGGAAATTTCCAAATTAGAAAGCAGAGTTGTTTACCTGTAACAGGTGTTCTCCCAGTACAGCAGGATGTAGCCTTCACATATGAGAGACGTCACTGGACGGAGCCCTATCATGGAAAACTTTTCTGTCAAACTTTCTAGAACTTTTGACTGGCACACTGAGCATGCCATGATCCCTGTGTCCACAGGTGTCTCCCTTCGGTCTCGTTTGTAGCAAAAAGCACGAGCGAAAAAATAAAATAAACGTAAGCGGACCCAACTCCGCAGGGTGGCGGCTGGGTTTCATGAGGACTACATTCTGCTGTCCTGGGAGAACACCTGTTAAAGGTAAACAACTCTGCTTTCTCCCAGGACAAGCAGGATGGTAATCCTCACATAAGGGTGATTAGCAAGCTACAGGCTGACTCACATTACAACAGGCCAATAGCAAACAACTCGTGCAGCAGGCACAATAATTGGGGTGCTATTGGCAATGAGGCGGCAGCCTGAAATCACAGCAGGTGGTTGTGGAAGGAGTTGGGGATTATACTGGAGCAAAGTTTTTCAAGACAGATTGGCCAAAGGCAGAGTCTTGACGGACTTTGTCTAAACAGTAGAGGGCTGTGAATGTGTGAAGAGAGCTCCGTGTCGCAGCCTAGCAGATGTCGGCACTTGGTACTGAATAGTGTGCTCCCGATGTTGCCATGGACCTTACAAAATGTGCCTGCACTCACCCCTGGAGAGGAAGGCCTGCTTCCTCATAACAGAATTCGAGACAGTCTGCTAGCCAGTTGGAGTTTGTTTGCCCACTGGAACTTGCAGCTTGTCTTTGTCAAAGAACCAAAGAGTTGGGTGGATTTCCTGTGGAGTGCAGTGCGGTCTAGATAGAATGCAAGTGCACGCTTATATTCCAAGGTGTGCAAAACCTTCCCGCCCTAGTGAGAGAAGCCTTGGGAAGAGTGGGCAGACTATAGACTGAGTAAGATGAGAGGCTGTTTCCACCTTAAGAAGAAATTTAGGGTGAGTTCGGAGCACCACTCTGTCACGGAGGAACCTAGTGTCAGGTGAGTATGCAACAATGGCTTGTAACTCACTGACCCTTTTAGCAGAGGTGATGGCTACGAGGAAAGAATTTTCCATGTTAGAATTTTAATGTTATAGGAATGCAAAGGTTCGAACAGGGAACGCATGAGCCTTGTAAGCACTACATTTAGGCCCCATTCCGTAACCGGTGATCGTAGAGGAGGCTTAAGTTGTAGAAAACCCATGATAAGCTGACTCATAAGGGGTTGAGCCATTAACAGGGCATCCCCTACTCCCTGGTGGTATGCTGAGATGGAACAGAGGTGTACCCATGCGGAGGATGTCTGGGGACCAGAATCCGAAAGGTATCCTAGATAGCCTAATAGAGATGGAGTGGGGCAGGAAAAAGGGGCCAATACCTTTTTGTGCACGCCATTTGGTAAATCTTGCCCATTTCGAATGGTAAGATTTAAGTGTGGAAGGTCTTCGTGAAGCTACAAGTACCTGAGAATATCAGTGAGTCTGTGTTATGAGGTTGACCTGTGGGCAGGCGAATTGGTTCCTGGAGTAATAGGTTGGGAAGCATACTTGTTGAGGCCAGGACGGGGTTATGAGAATTATTGAAAATCTGTCCTGCTGTAGCTTCACGTGAGTTTTGGCTATGAGCGGTATTGGAAGAAACGCATATAGGAGGCCTTTGTTGCTGGGGCGAGCAAATGCATCCATGGCTATCGCATTTCGAAGCCTGTGTGGGAACAGAATCTGTCCACTCTGTGGTTCGATTTGGATGCAAGAGGTCGATGGTTGGTTGACCTCAGCGCTAGAAAATTTTGCTCGCTACACATGGAATCAGAGACCACTTGTGGGGATGGAGATATCGATTGAGATGGTCTGTTAGTATATTCAGTATGCCTATTGATAAGTGGCTCGGAGATGCATGGAGTGTGCAAGGGTCCATGCCCAGAACTGCGCAGCTTCCTGGCAGAGCAGATAAGAGACTGTCCTTCCATGTTTGTTCGAGTACCACATTGCCACTATGTTGTCTGTCTGTATTGACAAAGTTTTGTGTGAGAGGCAGTGTTTGAAGGCATTAAGGGCATAACGCATGGCTCGAAGCTCCAGGAAGTTGAACTGAGACTTTTCATGGAGCGGCGTCGACGCATTTTGGGTTTGGAGGGTATTGATACGAGCTCTCCAACCCAAGTTGAATATGATCTGAGGATTTGGTTACTGGATCGGTGATATGGATCAGGGACTAAAGCGGTTGAACAGCTTAGAGCCAATGAAAACTTAAAATCCACTGAGTTTTTATCATGGCTAGTCTGGCCATAGAAGTGACGTGGATCATGGAAACCATGTGGCCCAGCAATGGAAGAAATGATGGGCTGAGGCTATGGTGCATGCATGCAGAGATGTGGACAATTTGATAGGATATCTGCGCAGTTGTTGGGCAGGAAGGCTGTTGCGACTGTAGTGCCCAGAACTGCTCCATATGGGATTTATGGTAGTTGATCAGAATTCCCAGCCAAATGTAGTAGATTTATAATGAGTCTTGGAGAATTTAGAGCTCCTTGTTTGGATTGACTCCTTATTGGGCAGTCGTCCAGGTAAGGAAAAACATGTGAATGCTGTTCTTTGTAGATGAGCGCCAGTCACTGCTAGGCATTTGGTGAAATACACAAGTTGTCGAAGCTAGTTCAAATGGCAGAACTTGGTATTGAAAATGTTGACGACTCACTATGAAGCATATAGAAAGTCCAGAGAATAGAGGCAACCCCCTTGTTGTAGTAAGGAAAGCATGGTACCGAAAGACACCATTCTGAACTTTTCTTTCTGAAGAAATTTGAGATTTCTGAGGTCCAGGATGGGCAGAGGTCGCCTGTTTTCTTTCAAAGTAGGAAATAGCGGGATTAAAATCCTCTGCCTTGTTGCATCCGGGGAACAGTATCCCGAGCCCTGGTCCTCAGGGGGATGGACCGTTCTGTTCTCTGGCAAGGTTGAAAAATCCAGGAGCCTGCCCGACTGGCGGAGCTGGTGTGATCTGGATATCAGTTGGTCTCATGCGGGAGCGGTAGGAGGTCCTTCTAGCATCCCTCTTTGCTGTCCAAGAAACGTAGAGAGCTGTCGCAGGGTCTCTCGGTGGTCTTGCAATTGAGCCACTGTCTGTTGGACCTTGTGCACGAAGAGATTATCTGCAGTGCATGGCAGATCAGCTAGTTTATCTTGGACTTCGGGCTGTAAATCACGGGCTGTAAAGCCAGGTTTACCATCTAGCACTGAGTCCTGTTGCTGGCAATGGGAGGACATTTCGAAGCAATCACATGTTGCTCAAAGTTCATGTGGATGGCAGAGAGGTTCCCTTGGTGTGGTGTCAAATATAGCTGGTAAATAGCAATATGTGACACCAATATAGTTCTTGGGAGAAGTTACAACCTAGACCCTCCCGAAAACTTCTGGTCCTTTTTAGTGACCAGGTTGAAAGGGATGGTTTCAGACAAGTCCTTTACTTAGGTCTCGATGGGATCGGTGCAGAAGGGGGATTAGAGTACCCATCGCCCTTCCAGGATCCCGGGATAGGTATAGGGGTCCGTGGAGGGTCAGAAGGACATGTCGGCGTCAATGAATTAGGCTGTCGTTGGTAGGTGCCACGATGAGGTGGTGCCACAACAGTGTGAATATCAATGGCTTCGGTGTTAGTAGATTCCAGAAGGCATAGAGGACAGCCTGACAGATGAGGATGTCCAGCTCCTCCCTGGAAGCTGGTATAGGTAGCCCAGCTACAGGGGGAGACAGGCTAGGCATTACTGGCACTTCCACATGAATCTGTGGTGTCTTAGTACCTGGCACCGGTGTTGGTGGAGAACACCTCAGTGCCTCGGGTGCAGAAGAGGATGGAGACTTGTACCCAGGCCCCCTTCACAACTGGCTCAATGGACATTGATGCCGGTGCAGTATCAGTACTGGCACTGAACACGGAACCACGGCCATGCCGGCGATGTTTCCCGCTGTGCTCGGCCCGGTCATTCTCCAGCTCAGAGGAAGATGCCTTGACTGTCCCGGATGGCATTGGTGACGGACAGTCCCTGTGCCTCTACTGCTCCTGGCATTGTTTGTCGCCCAAGGATTACACGGGGTTCTGGTTTAGAACCCGAAGTATGGAGCGTTTTCTTTAATCTGGGGCATCAACTGCATCGGAGGCATGTACGGCACCAACGGCAGCCCTGGTGGCAACAGGACCCGTGAACGTCCCAATCCCCCTAGCCCCGATGGACCTGGTGGAAGATCGCAGCAAGGACACTCAGGGGCATCGTGGGGCAGACCAAGGGTTATAGACATAGGGAGAAGAGGGCCGCAATCCGGTTGGTAACCCGGAGGAACCGATAGTGAGGTAACAGGAACTGACCGGAAAGCAGGGCACAGTACTGCCCGAGCGTCGATGAAATGTACTCGAAGGACCCGTATAGGGAAATCATTTGTGAAGTAAAACTTCAAGTGTTTCCGTGAGGAAATATGAGAAAAATCTCAGAGAGCTCCTAAACATGAGGCAAACTGCAGTGTGGAAAAAAGAGACTGAAGGGAGACCCCTGTGGACACAGGGATCATGGCATGCTGGGCATGCTCAGTGTTCCAGTCAAAAGTTCGACAGAAAAGTTTTCCGTGATAGGGCTCCGTCCAATGTCACCCATATGTGAGGACTACCATCCTGCTTGTCCTGGGAGAAATAAGCTTAACCAAAATCTGTAAATCAGCATAAGAAAGGGCTGATGGGGGTCAAGTGATTATAGGCTGAAAAGGCATACATGATCCCAGGAGCTCTGTTTCATTTCACTTTCAAAATCTTTCTGGTCTCTACTCACTATTAAATTGTATCTGTCTTTGAAGATGATCATTTCTTACCTCATGCGACTTTTATTACATGGACAATTTTGAAGTGAAGAAATCCAAAGAAATGGTTGCAAAAACAAGGAAAGCAACCACTGAAACAAAGCGGGAGAGATCTGTGGTGAGAAAAAAAAAAAAGAGCAACTGGTGCTTATGTCTGATAAAGTGGCAAAACACCTCACCAAGTATATGACAGCTGTATTTGAAATTTTGCAAGCTTGCCCTATCTACTACAGAGGAATTTCAAGAAACAGCATACAAAGGATCACTGAAAATGAAATCAAGCAAGGAGAACATAATATCGAGATGGTGGATTTACAGGCCAAATTGTGTTACCTATAAAAAGTAATGTTTTGCTTGTGGAGCAGATTGATGACCAAGAAAACTGCAGTCGCCGGAAAATTAGATTTACTGGAATTCCTGAAACAATCAAAGATCGGGAACTAACGAATCTATGGGAATATATAATTCCTGAAAAACTGGACCTACCACCTGAATAGATGCCTATACATTTTGAAAGAGTACATTGATTGGGGCCCCGGCTAGACAATCATAGTGGCTAATACATTGAAATTGCTGTCTTTTTTTTTTTTATAATTCTTTATTTATAATTTCCAATGACTAACACCTTGGGTTTTAAAATTAAAAATTGTTTTTTGTTTTTTTTTTTTTGAGTCTTTTGCCAAGTCCGGAAAAACTTGAACTTTCAAGCCCAGAAAGCTTTCAGATCTATATTGAAAGAATCTTTTAAATATCCATTCTTTATCTGTCTCCAAGAGGAATGACAATAAGTGTAGCCGGCGTGACCTGTTTGCTCAAAGAGCTTTCAATAATATTAGTCACATCCATTTGAGGTTCTAATGTTGAACAAATCTGTCCCCCATGTAATTCTTCAATTCCCCTTTTAAAGGGCGATATGTAGTAAATCCTTGATATTAAAGGCAACGTCTGTTTGGGTATTTTAAGGATTTCTAAAAGATACCTCTTCCACATATCCCTTGATGCAATTAAGGAATTTATTGGAAAATTTATAAGACAAATATTTTTTGCCTGTGCCTGGTTCTCAATGGATTCCATTTTCATCTTCACACTTAAATTTTCTTTTATGATCGAATACTGAACATCTTTAATCGTATTTATTTCCTTTTCACATTCTCACTTTCTTCATGGTTTTCCTTTATCTCCTTTTCTACCTTAGTCATACGATCTTCCAAACCATTTAGGACTTCAACCATAGGTTTCAGTTGACTAGCAACATTTCCATTTAACAAATAGCGTCCCAAATTGCATCCAAAGTAATTAGAGTAGGTCTCACCAGCTCGACGACTTACGGCTGAATCCTGCTGGTTGTAGCTCCATTTTGTTGCTGGACATTTGGCTGTTTAAGCTCTTCACCAGTTCTTCCTGTCGTTGGGGGGGGCCTTCCGTTAGGGCTCACTCCCTTTTCTCGGGCCTTAGCAATGCTGCTTGCTTCCAACGAAGCCCGCTCCCAAGGTAAGCTTGAGGTTCTAGCCTCGGCCAGATTGGCCGGGGAACACCATTCTTCTGGGAACAGATGTTTGTAGCTCTGGGGAAGCATCAAGTACTTCTTCCTCCTGGTTACTTCCCAGCAAGCCCATTCCCAGAATCTCTGAGACTCGCCGTATGTGTGAATCCATCGGGCCCGTCACAGTAGGTAACTGTAGTTCATGTTCTTTAGCTCTCAGTTTACACGTGGAGTGCGGCATGGTTAAGGAAATCTGGACCCGCGGAGCCATTCCAAGTGTGTCTTACCAGCTCGCAGCCATCTTCTGAAATTGCTTTTTTGACTCCTGCAGCACACTGAGCCAACAGACAGAATGTTAGGAATTATTAGGAAGGGAATGGTGAATAACAGAAAATGTCATAGTGCCTCTGTATTGCTCCATGGTGAGATCGCACCTTGAGTACTATGTACAGTTCTGTTCAATGCATTTCGAATAAAGATATAGTTGCGATGGAGAAGGTATAGAGAAGGGCAACCAAAATGATAAAGGGATGGAACAGCTCCACTATGAGGAAAGGCTAAAGAGGTTAGGGCTGTTCAGCTTGGAGAAGAGACAGCTGAGGGGGGATATGATAGAGGTCTTTAAGATCATGAGAGGTCTTGAACGAGTAGATGTGACTCGGTTATTTACACTTTTGAATAAAAGAAGAAGGACTAGGGGGCATTCCATGAAGTTAGCAAGTAGCACATTTAAGACTAATCGGAGACAATTCTTTTTCACTCAATGCACTATTAAGCTCTGAAATTTGTTGCCAGAGGATGTGGTTAGTGCAGTTAGTGTTGCTGGGTTTAAAAAAAGGTTTGGATAAGTTCTTGGAGGAGAAGTCAATTAACTACTATTAATCAAGTTGACTTAGGGAATATAGCATCTGCTATTACTGGCATCAGTAGCATGGGTTCTTCTTAGTGTTTGGGTACTTGCCAGGTTCTTGAAGCCTGGTTTGGTCACTGCTGGAAACAGGATGCTGGGCTTGATGGACCCCTAGTCCAACCCAGTATGGCAATTTCTTATGTTCTTAAAACAAGCTTAGACCTGTAATTGCATGCATTTTGAACTATGCTGGCAAGATAACACATTTTCAAGAATATCGCACCATGAGATAGCTAGACTGTGGTGAGTACAAGGTACTTATGTTCTAAGATGTCTCAACTGAAACTGCAGCACAAGGAAGAGAATTACCCCACATTGTACACAATTGTAGAAGAACGGTATAAAGTTTACACTCCGATATCCTGCCCGATTGTGGGTTTTTCACACTGAAGAGCATAAATATTTTCAACACTGCAGCCAAAGTCAAACAATTTAAGGAAACAATGGATAAAGAGGTTTAAAGCTATTTGGTCAAAATCATTGATTTGATTTTTTTTTTTTACAAGGTGAACACAGAAAATACATGATTTGGTGACTTTACTGAAAAGTGTTGGATTATCCTTCTCTTAACAGTCTGAGACCAGATTGATGGTAATATACAGAAAGCAAGGGAAATGTTGGCTTTTTCTCTTCTTTTTAAAAATGTATTTAAAGGTTTTTCTATACAGACATTCGTAGGGTAACATATCGGTTACCAAGGAACATGAAATACAGCAAAAGTGCTTTAGAGAGAAATAGACCAAATAATGGTAACAATAATGAAAAATACATTGTTTGCACAATCACAATACATTGTTTGCACAATCACTCAGTATGCACAATCCATTTTGTGCATACTGTTGCGGTAAGTAGCGGTCATGACAGTTTTGTTTTTTTCTTGCACAGACTGTGCTGTTAATGATGAGCAGAGGTCAGGAATAAAACTCTGCCACATATACACACACAAGATACATAGTCCAGGCCATGTATCTTGTTTGTGTATGCCGATAGTAGGAAAAAATGGATGCTCATAGATTGAGCGTCTGTTTTCCCAACCCGCTTGACAACCACCTCTCTTGTGCGCCCAATGCCAAGGAAGCACTAGGGACGCACAAATTTTCCCTAGAGCCTCCTTTTTTGTGCGACCCCTAATTTACATATTGTATCACGTGCCCAGGAGAGGTGGCTGGGCATGCATTTGGAAAACAGGCGCTCAACACTGAGCACCCATTTTCTGCAGACAAATATTGATTGCATCAGCCCCTAAATACTACCTTTTGTGGATTAACACAGCAAACCACAGCTTAGATGTACCAAAAGCATAGTAAACCTGTGACACCTACTTTCTTTTCAACTTTTTTTTTTTATGTTTATTCTGAGGTTCCTGATTAGACAAGTGCATTTCCTAGAGGAATGCAATACCACATTCCAAATTTTGGAGATATTTAAACACTTTCTATTTTTTTTTTTAATAGGTGTGCCAAGTCCTGCAACATTCCACGATACAAACCACAAGACAAAGCAAAGTTTCTTTAAGAATACATAGACAAAATCCTACATACATGTAAGTAATCAAGCATACCACGTTTCAATATACCATTTGTTTTTTCATGTTTATTTCTTAGGAAGCAAAGAAAATGGTCTTAATTTAGTGAAAATATGCTTGCATTGATATTTTTAGTTTGTTCATATTAAAAAAAATATCTGAATTAAAAAAAAGTCAAAACAGAAGATGCAAATTAAAAACACTTTGCCTGAATGCTCCTGGTAAACCAACTTAAAAACAAATCAATGCACTGTTACAGTTCAATGCAGAAAGCTAGCTTTTTAAACTTTTATTAATCTCTCTTTTCTGCATTAATAAAAAATGGAAAAGTCTTAAGTAATTCATATATCAATATAGCATAGATGGAGCCATTGTTACTAAGAGATAAAATAAGTCAGATCCCAATATGAGAAGCAAAATACCAAAACAAATAAGGTAATGTCAGAATATATGAAATAGTACCATGGGAGGAGGAGAAAAGAAAAACAGCTCCCATTTATAGGGGCCGATGTAATAAAAGCTGCGATGAAACAGGCACAAGTTGTGAGCACGGGTTTTGATCACTGCATGTGGCTGAAGCTGGTGCCTCCATGGGATGTAAAAAAAAAAAGAAAAGTTTTTGAAAATGATTTGTGCGCATAGATCTGCACACAAAGAAATTCGGCTACATACACTCAATAAGGTGCTGTGTATCGCTGCATCTGTGCCGATTATCCGTGCACAAATCCACACATAAAAGCAAATGTAGCAAGCGACCAGGTCTCTTTAGTGAAATTATGACCATGGAATAGGAGGAAAGCATATATTTCTACTAACTGTGGACTGCAGAAAACATGGCAATTATATTATGGGTGATAATTCAAATAGCATGGCAGCCACGACCTCAGTCACCTGCCAAACCTTCCGCTGCTGTAATCTGTTGGCAAAGCCGCAGGACATACCACAGCATCAAGAACAGCTGGACACAATCAGAAATCTCCATAGTAACGCCAGAGCTGCACCAACACACAACCACACCAACACAATCAATGGAATAAACGGCCCCCAAGTCAGAACTGTTACTTAACTCGTGTCCTGACCATGCAAGCTAAAAACCCCACATTAAAAAAAGCCACACTAGCATTTTCCCCTTCTAGCACAACTCCCTGCATTGTCTGTGAATAGATAATTGCTTCCTTTGCATGCCATTAGCATGCACTCAAGCACTGAAACATCTCAAAGAATAGATACAATATCCCACAGCTAGAAACCGAATAAATCCGGCTGCTGGATTTGGAAAAAATGTCCTTAATCTCTCCACTGTGAGAAAAAGTTCTCAACATGCACAAAATGTAAAAGCATGATGGCTCCCACAGCTGTAGGAACAGGACATGATCAAGCTTCAACCAAGTAGCCACCTGAATTTCGCTCACTCAACATGGCCATGCTAACTGCGAGGCAGCCGCCATTACCTTTTATGTAGCACATTTATCACTGTCCAGACTTAAAATGTGCAACCGTCTGCACTTCCTCAAATATACGAGAACTTCCCCGGAGTCAGATCCTCAGTTGGGCTGGGCATATCAAAGAAACACACATTTCTGCAGGCAAGATCGGAGCAGATTGGAGAGAACGCCTTCCGGTGGTCAGATACCCGCAGGGAAAAATCCTGAAAGATCAATATTTTTTGGTTTTCAAAATGCAGGTGTCTCTGCTTCCAGAAGTGCTGTAGTATCTCCACCTTCACAGCATAATTCCAGATCTTGGCAATTACCACTCATGGTTTATGATCAGCCACCGGTTTGGGGCCCAGCTGATGCGTGCGCTCAGTGAGACCAGTCAGTGCCACAGACCCAAAGGCAACCACTGTCATGAGCACTCAGGCATCCAACCTTGCGTTCGAGTGCCCCAGTGTCATCTTCTACCACTGCGACAAGGCCTTCCACCCAGTCCACGTGCTGCCCAAACTCCAAGAGTGAGGAACGAATCTCCATTATTTGCTCCAGAATTTGGGTAAGTTTGGCATCAAGCGCCACCACTATCGCCACAGTGACTTTCTCTTCAGTGGATGCCTCCGCAGGAGCTGCTGATGATTCAGGCCCACTCGCCTCTATCTTGGCATCCGGGCCCGCGGCTTGTCTTGGTCCTTCTTCGTGACTTTGGTTGCCTTGTAGTTTGCAAAAGGATACAAATAAATTCACCTTGGAAGTTCAGGAGCAAGAGAGCTTTACCTAGGTTCGCAAAGTGGTCAGGTAAGCACAGTAAAAATGCAGAATTGAGTGACGGCTAGAGATCTATCTCCGCATAGCCTATTGAATTCACCACATCACGTGACCTCAGATCAAATCATCAGTCACGTCCGGTCACTCATACTGTCTCCCAAATTATTGCAGAACAGCTCATAACATCAAATTCTGAAGAACAATCCAACTCTCAGTGACATATTACATACAGACAAACTGGAAAAAAAAAATTCCATCACAAAGTTGCAAAAATTTGAAATGAAAAATCATGCTGACACTTGGAAAATGCATACATAAATTCTATACATTGCAGAGATAGGCTAATATTGTAAATATCCAAATATAATTAAACGCATACTTACCGAACTTTTTTCCCATTTTCGGTAATTTTTGTGACATTTAATACTCCATATTTTTCCTCCTGCCATACAGAACATGACAAGTCACCAACCATATTACCTACTCACTTAAACACATTCCACTCATTAACACCGTGAATTCAGATCAAATTAAGCTATTTCGATTAAAGGAAAAAAATGTTGCATGTGCTTGTATACAGGAGCAACAAGGGTACCTTTACAAATATCAAATGAAAAGTGTGATCATGCAAGCAATTTCTGACATCCAAATCAAATACAGAATCATATTTCTCATAGGATCTCACGCTTCTAAAACAGATTAGCTTATCCAAACCTATATCTTTTTATCCTATTTCCACTTCTGCTGCCTATTTGCCCTCGTCTCTCTCTCACATGGTCTCTTAATGAATGCATCAAAAACTGAGGTGACTATTGTCCCAGTGATTCTGCACACGTCTTATCCTTCAAGATGTGTTTCCTTTGACTCGTCTATTTCTTTAACTCCCAAAATATTGCTGAAGGTCAAACTATGTTACTATGCAAGTTTTTGGGGTGGGCTGTGAACAGTGGTGCTTGCTCAGCAATGAATAAAAATGAAGGGGCCATTGTCTTGAGTGGAGAGGAAATTTGAATAGTTCCATGAAGCCTTGGAAGTCGTAAACCTTGGAGAGGTAAATGTGAAATTGTATAGATTTGGAGGGCTGGTTGAAAATTGTGAGAGAATGATTAGTACTATAAATTTTCCTGTGCATTTTCTGATATTGGCTTTGTTTATAGTTTGCTGCTTTAAGTGAAGGTGGGCTTCCGTGCACTCTTCAATGTTGAGGGAGTTGTGAGCCCCAGAGAAGCTGTGTAATTATATAAATATGGGGGTGGGAATGAAAAGAATTATATGGGTGTGTTGACACTGGAGTTTCTGTATTACTTGATGGTTACTTGGATAATTTATATTTACAGTATAACTGTTTGGATTCAGGAGAGCTTCAAGGATTTGTTATAACCTCTCTCTATAGGACCACTGCATGTGAGGACTTAAGATTTCACTGAAGCAGCTCTTATGGTGAAACAGTCTATGTCGGATGTTAGAATAATGCAACAGTGGAATGTTTGGTTAATGTTTAGAACAAAGGAAAAAGGAAATTTTGGAAAGGCTGTTTTGGGAGGGAATGGTGTGAATGGAATGAGAAATATATGGGTGGATAGTTATGTTTGAATTGTATATGATTTTATAAGGGACATATATGAATGTTTAGATTGTAAGGAGCTTTCCCAGGCATGTGTTTTATTGATAGCATTTTGTATGTCAGATATATAGAATAACAATTAAAAAATAAGTATATGGTTATAATAACTTGTAATAAAGAGACTTTGGATACCTAATGTGGCTAGTGATAATGTATGAAACAATTCATTAAAATGTACCTCTGCTGGGTTTTCTTGAACTGGCATGGAAGTTCAAAGTGCACAACTATAGTGAGCCAATGCTTAAATTCTTTCCCCTGCAGTGACTTGCTGCCTTGTTACCAGTTGCTATTCTTGTTGTTGCTGCCCAGTCTGCTCCTCCTGCCCTGGTTCAGCACATTGCTGCACAGATGTACTAGTGTTGCTGCCTGGCCTGGTCTTCTTGATCAGTGGTCCCCAAAACTGTACTGGGGGCCCACCAACCAGTCGGGTTTTCAGGATATCCACAATGAATATGCATGAGAGAAAATTTGCATGCACTGCCTCCATAACATGCAAATTTTCTCTCATGCATATTCACTGTGGATATCCTGAAAACCCGACTGGCTGGTGGGCCCCCAGGACAGGGTTGGGGACCACTGCTCTTGATTATACTGAGGTATTTTGTTTCCACCCTGCCTCTTTCCTGGTTCAGCACCTTACTATGTTCTCCCATTGTTATGGCCTGGTCTGCTCCTCTCACAATGCCTTGGTGTATCCCTGCCACTACTGTTTCTCTTTGCCTCTTCTGATGGTGCCTTGGGTATTCTTCCTATTGTTGGTGCTTTAGGCTGTTCATGCCAAACTTGGTGCTCTTCGTCCCTCTTTTACTGCCTTGTGTTTTCATGCCCTTATTTTAGGTACCCTCTCAGAATGCCTTAGGATGTTCATGTCACTGTTCTGCTTTGCCCCTATTATGGTGCTTTAAGTTTTTCATGCCACTCTTGGTGTCATTCTGGCCCACTCTGGAAGTGCTGAAGTTCTCTTCCCTTTACTGCTGCCTGCAAGTTTCATTTAATTTGGACAGAAAACCGAATGTTCAAGCCCAAAGTAGGATGCATTGTTTCCTCCAAAAAATAAAATAACTAATTAGTTCTGTTTGGTCCCAAAATTTAATCACAGAACCAAATGAACCAAAACAAACTAAACCAAAAATTTTTCCATGCATATCCCTAGTTCTTACTAATGATTTAACTACAGCTACTTTTATTATTCCAGCTGACAAGTATTCAACTATCACTTGCACAATAGCAAAACTATCTAGTTCCAGACTAAAGAATGTAGATTTTTCACCAAGTGCTATGTCATAAAATATAACTAAATATTAAACCATAACTAAAAGTAAACTGCCCAGATAAATCAGAAAAGCAAGTTTGCTTACCGTAAACAGTGTTTTCCGTAGATAGCAGATGAATTAGCCATGCTGGGTATGTCCTCCGTGCCACTAGGTGGCGGAGCTCTCTAAGATCACCCAAAGTCTTTTGGTGAGGTGTTCCTCCCTGCATACCAACCATGTCTCCTCGAGACTCCTCAGTCCATGTCAAAGCAAGATGAAATGCATTGCAGAACTTTCTGGGGAGGCGGGTGGGTCAGCATGGCTAATTCATCTGCTATCTATAGAAAACACAGTTTACGGTAAGCAACTTGCTTTTTTCCCCATAGATAAGCAGCTGAATTAGCCATGCTGTCTGGGAGTCACCAGCTGAAGTATTGAACGTGTAGTTCATGTGAGTATTTATATGTAATTGAACTCTCAATACTATATAATAGGTGAACAGTTCCTATAAGTGAGTTGAAGTAGAAGTGCTCTTGGTTAGGATTATTTATCCCATCTCTGCATCGTCTTTGGTCTGTTTGCTAAACAATAATGAGATGTGAATGTGTGCAGTGATGATCATGTGGATGCTTTACAGATATCTGAGATATGTACATTGTGAAGATGTGCGACTGAGGCAGCCATTGCTCGCACTTGATCGGCTTTGGGTGTGGAGGATAAGGTTTCAGAACATTTCTGATAGCAGAAAAGTATGCAGTTAGAAATCCAGGATGATAAAGTAAATCTAGAAACAGGAAGTCCTGGAGTGTTTGGATTGAATGAGAGGAAAAGTTGTGAATGTCTGTTGGTAGACAGTTTGTTTCTTGTAATATGCAAGTGCATGCTTGCAGTCCAATGTACGGAGACGCCGCTCGCTGTCATTTGCATGCGGTTTGGGATGGAAAGTTGGCAAGGTTATGGTCTGATTCAAGTGAAAGGTGGAGACCACTTTTGGAAGGAAATTAGGAAGTGTACGTAGCGTCACCTTGTAGTGGTAGAATTAAAGATAACGTGGGTAGTATACCAGTGCTTGAAGTTCACTGATTCGCCTTGCGGATGTAAGGGCGACTAAAAATAGCTCTTTCCAGGATAGGTATCGAAGATGGCAGCTGTCCATTGGTTCAAAAGGTGGTTAACATGAATTGTTCCAGAACTGGGTTGACATCCCATGGCACTGGTGGTTTCTTTAAGGGGGTCATAGATGTAGAACACCTTTCATAAAGCAAGAAATAAGAGTATGACTGGCTATTGATTCCCCGTGTAGAGGAGTGTGGTAAGCTGCTATCGCGCTAAGGTGAACACGAAGAGAGGCAGTGGACAGACCCCGCATATAAAGTAGATGGAGGTAACTTAGATGTTCTAGTGGACACGTTATTTATTTATTTAGGGATTTTTATATACCGCAGTATGTAAAAAGATACATCACCGCGGTTTACAATAAACAATAATTAGCAACAGGCTTTACAGATAACAGGTATGAATGATAAAAGGCAGTACAGACAGTAAACCATAAATTAATATAATGTTTTACATACAAGGATGATATCGGATGTAACTAAAAATCATTTACGAACCAACACAAAACCTTAGAACATAAAAGTCAATAATAGAGCTGATAGTAACCACAGGAACTAAATTGAACAAAGGAATATTCTATTATTTTAAAACTAATTGAAAGATCATAATCCGGGATAGTGCGGGAGAACAGGGAGAGGATTAAAATTGGGGGAAAAAATATTTGCGTTAGTAGTTTTGTCATGTTCAAAATATCTTCCAGTTGAGGTTTTGTCATGTTCAAAATATCTTCCAGTTGAGGTGAAATGTTCAGATTTTGGAACGTGACCCTTTCAATCTCCATGCAGTGAGATTCAGTGATGCGTGAAGTGGATAGAGCATTGACCGTTGTTGGGTGAGGAGGGTGGGGGCATTCCCTAGAAGTATCCGTTTGCAAATTGATAGTTGAACTAGGTAGCTGTACCACGGTTGATGTGGCCTTGCTGGAGCGATGAGGATCAGATTCGAACTGTCTTCTATGCACCTCTGTACTGTTTGGGAAATCAGTGGAATAGGAGGGAACTCATAAATAAGGTCCTGAGACCAGTCCAGGAGAAAAGCATCTTGTGTCAGCCGGCATGCGCTGGGGTACACTGAGCAAAAAAGATAGACTTTGTTTTGTTCTGTTGCAAAGAGGTCTATTCAGGGAAGACCCCCAAATGGAAACAGTCTGTTGGCGACACTTTGATCGAGTTCCCACTCGTGTGGGTGAAAAATTCTGCTCAACTTGTCTGCTTTGGAGTTGTTGATCCCAGGTAGATATGTGGCTTGGAGGGAGATCTCCTTGGAGTGGGCCCAATCCAGAATCTGTATCACTTCCCTGCAGCGGTTTCATGAACCGAATCCACCTTGTTTATGTAAAACATTGCCACTTGATTGTCGGTATGGATCATGATGACATGGCATAGCAGGATGTGTTGAAAAGCTTGTAGGGCATACCCGATAGCCCTCAATTCCAGGAAATTTGTGATAATTGCACTCGTGGGTGGACATAAGAACATGCCATACTGGGTCAGACCAAGGGTCCATCAAGCCCAGCATCCTGTTTCCAACAGTGGCCAATCCAGGCCATAAGAACCTGGCAAGTACCCAAAAACTAATTCTATTCCATGTTACCATTGCTAATGGCAGTGGCTACTCTCTAAGTGAACCTAATAGCAGGTAATGGACTTCTCCTCCAAGAACTTATCCAATCCTTTTTTAAACACAGCTATACTAACTGCACTAACCACATCTTCTGGCAACAAATTCCAGAGTTTAACTGTGCGTTGAGTAAAAAAGAACTCTCTCAGATTAGTTTTAAATGTGCCCCATGCTAACTTCATGGAGTGCCCCCTAGTCTTTCTATTATCCGAAAGAGTAAATAACCGATTCACATCTACCCGTTCTAGACTTCTCATGATTTTAAACATCTCTATCATATCCCCCCTCAGCCGTCTCTTCTCCAAGCTGAAAAGTCCTAACCTCTTTAGTCTTTCCTCATAGGGGAGCTGTTCCATTCCCCTTATCATTTTGGTAGCCCTTCTCTGTACCTTCTCCATCGCAATTATATCTTTTTTGAGATGCGGTGACCAGAATTGCACACAGTATTCAAGGTGCAGTCTCACCATGGAGCGATACAGAGGCATTATGACATTTTCCGTTTTATTCACCATTCCCTTTCTAATAATTCCCAACATTCTGTTTGCTTTTTTGACTGCCGCAGCACACTGAACCGAAGATTTCAATGTGTTATCCACTATGACACCTAGATCTCTTTCTTGGGTTGTAGCACCTAATATGGAACCCAACACTGTGTAATTATAGCATGGGTTATTTTTCCCTATATGCATCACCTTGCACTTATCCACATTAAATTTCATCTGCCATTTGGATGCCCAATTTTCCAGTCTCACAAAGTTTTCCTGCAATTTATCACAATCTGCTTGTGATTTAACCACTCTGAACAATTTTGTATCTGCAAATTTGAATATCTCACTAGTCGTATTTCTTTCCAGATCATTTATAAATATATTGAAAAGTAAGGGTCCCAATACAAATCCCTGAGGCACTCCACTGTCCACTCACTTCCACTGAGAAAATTGTCCATTTAATCCTACTCTCTGTTTCCTGTCTTTTAGCCAGTTTGCAATCCACGAAAGGACATCGCCACCTATCCCATGACTTTTTACTTTTCCTAGAAGCCTCTCATGAGGAACTTTGTCAAATGCCTTCTGAAAATCCAAGTATACTACATCTACCGGTTCACCTTTATCCACATGTTTATTAACTCCTTCAAAAAAGTGAAGCAGATTTGTGAGGCAAGATTTGCCTTGGGTAAAGCCATGCTGACTTTGTTCCATTAAACCATGCCTTTCTATATGTTCTGTGATTCTGATGTTTAGAAAACATTCCGCTATTTTTCCTGGCACTGAAGTCAGGCTAACTGGTCTGTAGTTTCCTGGATCGCCCCTGGAGCCCTTTTAAAATATTGGGGTTACATTTGCTATCCTCCAGTCTTCAGGTACAATGGATGATTTTAAAGATAGGTTACAAATTTTTACTAATAGGTCTGAAATTTCATTTTTTAGTACCTTCAGAACTCTGGGGTGTATACCATCCGGTCCAGGTGATTTACTACTATTCAGTTTGTCACAGGTCTACCACATCTTCTAGGTTCACCGTGATTTGATTCAGTCCATCTGAATCATTGCCCATGAAAACCTTCTCCATTACGGGTACCTCCCCAACATCCTCTTCAGTAAACACCGAAGCAAAGAAATCATTTAATCTTTCTGCGATGGCCTTATCTTCTCTAAGTGCCCCTTTAACCCCACGATCATCTAACGGTCCAACTGACTCCCTTACAGGCTTTCTGCTTCGGATATATTTTAAAAAGTTTTTACTGTGAGTTTTTGCCTCTACAGCCAACTTCTTTTCGAATTCTCTCTTAGCCTGTCTTATCAATGTCTTACATTTAACTTGCCAACGTTTATGCTTTATCCTATTTTCTTCTGTTGGATCCTTCTTCCAATTTTTGAATGAAGATCTTTTGACTAAAATAGCTTCTTTCACCTCCCCTTTTAACCATGCCGGTAATCGTTTTGCCTTCTTTCCACCTTTCTTAATGTGTGAAATACATCTGGACTGTGCTTCTAGATTGTTAAAAAAAAAAACCCCAAAAAAAACCCAATGACCACGCCTCTTGGACATTTTTTTTTACTTTTGTAGCTGCTCATTTCAGTTTTTTTCTAACAATTTTTCCCTTTTGAAAGTTTAGCACGAGAGCCGTGGATTTGCACACTGTTCCTCTTCCAGTCATTAAATCAAATTTGATCATATTATGATCACTATTGCCAAGCGGCCCCACCACCATTACCTCTCTCACCAAGTCCTGTGCTCCACTGAGAATTAGATCTAAAATTGCTCCCTCTCTCGCTGATTCCCGAACCAATTGCTCCATAAAGCTATCATTTATTCCATCCAGGAACGTTATCTCTCTAGCGTGACCCAATGATACATTTACCCAGTCAATATTGGGGTAATTGAAGTCTCCCATTATTACTGCACTACCAATTTGGTTAGCTTCCCTAATTTCTCTTAGCATGTCACTGTCCGTCTCACCATCATGACCAGGTGGACGGTAGTATACTCCTATCACTATAGTCTTCCCCGACATACAAGGGATTTCTACCCATAAAGATTCAGTTTTGTATTTAGTCTCATGCAGGATGTTTATCCTGTTGGACTCTATGCCATCCTGGACATAAAGCACCACACCACCTCCTGGGTGCTCCTCTCTGTCATTGGAATATAATTTGTACCCGGGTATTGCACTGTCCCATTGGTTATCCTCTTTCCACCATGTCTCTGAGATGCCAATAAAGTGTATGTCATCATTCACTGCTATACATTCTAATTTTCCCATCTTACTTCCTAGACTTCTGGCATTAGCATACAAACATTTCAAAGTTTGTTTTTTGTTTGTATTTTCATTCTGCTTTTTAATTGATAGGGATAAGTTAGAATTTTTTAGCTCAGGTGAGTTTTTAGTTACAGGCACATGGACTATTTTTCTAATTATTGGAACCTCACTGTCGGGATGCCCTAATTCTAATGCATCATTAGTATCCTTTGAAGATACCTCTCTCTGAACCATGCGCTGCTGAGCGACTGTCGGCTTTCCCCTTTGTTCTAGTTTAAAAGCTGCTCTCTCTCCTTTTTAAAGGTTAGCGCCAGCAGTCTGGTTCCACCCTGATTAAGGTGGAGCCCATCTCTTCGGAAGAGACTCCCCTTCCCCAAAAGGTTCCCCAGTTTCTAACAAAACTGAATCCCTCTTCCTTGCACCATCGTCTCATCCACTCATTGAGACTCCGGAGCTCTGTCTGCCTCTGGTGACCTGCGCGTGGAACAGGGAGCATTTTAGAGAATGCTACCCTGGAGGTTCTGGATTTAAGCTTTCTACCTAAGAGCCTAAATTTGGCTTCCAGAACCTCCCTCCCAAATTTTCCTATGTCGTTGGTGCCCACTTGTACCACGACAGCCGGCTCCTCCCCAGCACTGTCTAAAATCCTATCTAGGTGACGCGTGAGGTCTGCCACCTTCGCACCAGGTAGGCATGTTACCAGGCGATCCTCACGCCCACCAGCCACCCAGCTGTCTACATTCCTAATAATCGAATCACCAACTATGACGGCCGACCTAACCCTTCCCTCCTGGGCAGTAGGCCTTGGGGAGCTATCCTCAGTGCGAAAGGACAATGCATCACCTGGAGAGCAGGTCTTTGCTACAGGATCCTTTCCTGCTGCACCCGGTTGATGTTCTCCCATCATGAGACCTTCTTCCTCCAAGGCAGCACCAGGGCTGCCAGTCTGAAGTTGGGACTTGACTACTATGTCCATGAAGGTCTCATATATATACCTCTGTCTGCCTCAGCTCCTCCAGGTCTGCCACTCTAGCCTCCAGAGATTGGACTCGTTCTCTGAGAGCTAGGAGCTCTTTGCATCGCATGCACATGTACAACTTCTCACCGGTGGGTAAAAAATCATACATGTGACACTATGCAAAAGACTGGGAAGCCCCCCTCTTGCTGCTGGACTGCTACCTTTATCAATTTTGATCAGTTCCTAGTTAAGTGTTAGGTTGCTATGGGAGTAGGAATGTGTCTAACGTCCTTTAAATGTATTAGTGAATTCACTGTGTCTGGTAGTGGCCTACCGGGGTCTTTGAGGGGGGAGGCATCTGTGGTGAGAATCAGTTAATGTCGTAGGGGTCTTGCACAGGTGTTGATAATGGACTTAGGAATTGAGACAATTGGGTTTTTAGGCCCCATTTTAGACGACGGATATGTAGTCTCGTGCATGGGACCATGTAGATGCATGCTGCCATGTGACCCAGTAAGGTTAAGACTTGACAGGCTGAAGTTCTTGCAAGTGGTAAGAGATGATGGGCCAGTGTGGTGAGAGCTAATGCTCAAGGTTGTGGCAGGAAAGCTCTGTCTTGGACAGTGTCTATAGAAGCTCCTATGAAGGTTAGCGTTTGCGTCGGTTGCAGATAAAACTTTTCGTAATTTATGAGAAGACCTAGATTTTCTAGGCAGTTTATCGTCTGAAGTAAATTGTTCTGTAGAAGGACTGGATTGGGGGCTACTAACAGCCAGTCATCTAGATAGGGAAAGATTTGAATTCTCTGTCGACCACCATTACAGACAGACATTTCGTGAATACTCGGTGTGGAGGAGAGACCAAACGGAAGAACTTTGTACTGGAAATGTCTCATGTTACTCTGAAAACAGAAGTAAGTCCAAGAATTTGGATGCATTGGTATGTGGGCGTACGTGTCTTTCAGATCGATGGAGCACATCCAGTCTCCTGATTGTAGGAAGGGAAGAATGGATTTGAGAGAAATCATTTTAAATTTCTCAGTTATGAATTTGTCGAGGGAATGCAAGTCTAGAATAGAGCAGAGTCCCCCCGATTTTTTGGGAATGAGGAAGTATTGTGAATAGAATCCCTTGTGGTATTGGGATGGAGGAAACTCCCGTATGCAGTGTTAAAGTAGCTGGTGTCCTTCCCGAAGGAGAATTTCCCGATGAGCTTTCTGGTGCTTGGGTACCACTGGATGTGGTAGTGATGGAAGGGATATAAAATTGAGAGGGTATCCGTCCCATATGATATTGAGGACCCATGAGTCTGACGTTATAGTGCTCCATTGAGAAAAAGTGGGACAGCCGTCCTCCAAATTTCTGGTCAGGTAGTGGTGGCTGTGTTATCCCTAAAAACTTTGCTGATTTTTGGGTGGTTGAGGATCAGCAGCCTGGAGTGGTTGACTAGGAGCACATGGCCACAGACGAGGAGCTGGCTGTTGGCGGGGTAAGAACGATATTGTCGTCTGGGATAGGGTTTTTTATATGAACTGAAGGGTTGTTTAAAGGATGGTAACTTGTGTTGAGTTAGCGAGAGTACTGCTACCTTTTGTTCTTTTAATTTAGCAACAGTCTCCGTTAATTTATCCCCGAACAAGTTGTCTGGTCTACAAGGAAGGTTGGCAAGTTTTTCATCACGTATGGCCTTGCTCGTAACCAATCTAAGCGCCGAGCTGCAATGGCATTAAGCTGATGTTTTTGCCAAGGTTTCAAATCCCTCATAAATTGATCACACGAGATGACGAAGACCTTCTTCTATATCATGGAATTCAGGTGGAATGGTGTTTATCATCGATCCCTGTTGCAAAATAGGTTTTAAAGATTGCAGACATTCAAAGAGATATTGCGCCACATAAAACTGATGGTTTTGTATTTTGGCATTTAGAACTCCTGATTGATAAGCATTTTTAGCGAAATCATCTAAAGCTTTATTCTCACGACCTGGTGGGTTGTTGGTGTGCAGCCTGGTTTTCCTTGCTTTCTGCATGGATGATTCTGCAACCACTGAAGCGTGTGGTAGTTGCATGTCAGTGTAGAAAGGTGAGTCACACATTCTATATTTCAAATCAGTTTTCCTAGAGGTGGGTGAAGTGGAAAACAGAGTCCCAGGACTTTTCCAGCAGTGATTCTAAAACTGGATGTGAAGGTAGAGCCCTAGGTTCAAGCAGGAGTGTCAAAAAGTTTAAGGATGCCAGATTTCTTGACTATGACTGATTGTGTCTGCAAAGACTGTTGTACAAGCTGCGTGCCGTGTTGCTTCAGCACCAACTCAGTGTCTTGGGTGCGTCGATGCGTGGAGTCGGAGCGTCAGTGCGTCGATGGTGTACTGACGTGTCAGTGCGTCAATGTTCTTTTGGTGCTTCGGATCTTCGACGCGTTCATGCGGAGGTGCCTCAATGTCATGAGGCATCGACGCTTGCGACGCAGAATGCGTCCTTGGTGCATCTCCCACACTCCATGTCAATTGCATCTTGGAGTTTTTACTTCTCTTTGGACCAGGAGGGTCCACAGAGGTAGCCCTTCGATGGCCTTGGGCTTTGGGAGCCGACA
Source organism: Rhinatrema bivittatum (assembly GCF_901001135.1). Lineage (NCBI taxonomy): Eukaryota > Metazoa > Chordata > Amphibia > Gymnophiona > Rhinatrematidae > Rhinatrema > Rhinatrema bivittatum. Next base: position 126,684,621 of record NC_042616.1, on the reverse strand, counting down.
ACTGAAGTTTCAGAGGGGGCAAATGAGCCTGATGCTCCCTCTCAAACGGGTTATTTTCTCAGCTCTTTGGCACTGTGCCCGTGGGGACATGCGGCTGCAGTCCCGGCAATTAGCCTGGTCATGTCTAGGACCCAGGCATAAATAACAAAATTGGTGCCTGTCCATCACAGACATGATTTTCCCACATTCACAAAACTTGAAACCTGGTCTAGGCATGTTTAGTGAAGGGAGCTATTCTTTTCCAAGGTTTAAAACAGTTTCCTGTCAGGTTTTTTCCTCAGAAGTGTTTCTTTCCTCACAGAGAGAAGAGCTCCGCGTGCATTCAGTCGCACGGAAAAAGACAGACTGAGGAGCCTCGGGGAGACATGGATGGTATTGCAGGGAGGAACACCTCACCAAAAGACTTTGGGTGATCTTAGAGAGCTCCGCCACCTAGTGGCATGGAGGACGTACCCAGACAGCATGGTTAATTCAGCTGCTTATCTATGGGAAAATATTCACTCTCCTTACCTTGGAATTACAATTAAGTGAAAAAGAAGGGTCTGTTAATGAACAGAGATATAGTTTACCTTTCATACACGATGAATATATGCAAACTATAATTCAAGTTATTTATATTTAATATGTTTAAGGCAGCAATGTATTAGTTTTATAAACCAAACTGACAAATCAATTGAAAAAAAAAGTATTTGTCTCAAGCAAATTCCAGCTGAAATAAAAATACATTTATTACATGAACTGCCCCTGCCGAAATTTTTTTAATCTAATTAAAAAAAATTTTTTTCAAATACCTTTAATAACCTGCAATACTTTGAATTGGCATTTTCAGATGCTAAAATAGGAACAGTAATGCCACTAAACTAGGTATTGCAACACAAAACTGAAAATTAATTTGCAGCTATGGTTTATAAAGTTAATGCAAATTGGCAACTTTTATACTAACTGTGTTTAGATGCTTCGGTGAGGAGGGAGAAGACTCCGTTTTAAGGAAGCAGGGCTTTGAAGAAGTTGGAGAATCCTGCAAAATAGACAAAATATATAAATTCAATTTTATAGCAGCTTATACTGTGTTTTAATTTGATATGTGTAATGTATTTTAAATTTTATTGTACACCATTTTGACATGATTACAAAAATTGGTCTAGCAAAATAAAAATTACCATTATCTAAAATTACAGTAAAATAAAAACAAAAAATGATTTTCCTCTGCCAAAACCATGTTGCTTTGGCTCTTGCAACCTACCATTTGGAGTGTTAAATGATTACTGAATCATGAATATTAATTAGCAGTTTTTACATAAAGGAACAAAATTAGTGAAAACTGTTCATAATCAATACAAAGGTTTCATTAATAGAGAACTGATACACTAATTAGTGAGAATGAGTGAAACAATATACAAACCAAAATTTCACTGTATCATCTCTACATCCTATCATATGTGAAAATAAGCCATGTTTGCATAATGCTACTGATAACAGAAGTACCTAGAATACAGTGCGACCACACTAACTTCTCCATGCGTTGTAATTCGTTATAATTTTTTCCTGCCTTATCTTCCTTCCAGCTTGTTGCAAGCTTCCAAGTTCTCTTCCCCTGTTGATTGTAACTTTGACTTATTCCTACCTATTGTTATCTTCGTTCACTTGAATTGTTACTCCAGTTATACCCCTTGTTAAATGTAAACCGATCCGATATGGTTATTTACTATGAAGGTCGGTATATAAAACTGTTAAATAAATAAATAAATAAATGCTACTTCCTGTCATTTATCTGCCTGTGTCATCCACAGCACTGGATGCACCTGCCAATTCCTTCTGGAAGATCATTTTAAAAGATATATATATATATTTTTTTTTTTTTTACCTGGACTGTGGCTGTATGATTAAGGAACTATGTATCCTATACAGCATAATTACAGCTTCAGATTTTAGGTGCTTATTGCCCATGTAATTTGGTGCTTTTGCAGGATACTAAAAATCAGGGTTTATCTGCATTTTCATGATATAAGAAATAGTTCTAGGTGCCTGTTCTGGTTAATGAAGTGTAATGTGTTGACTGATAAAATAGTGAAACAGTAAGCAAATAAATATACAGATAGCATGACATGCATATAGAGTATTTTTAATTAATCTATACATGCATACAATAAATAGTCCTATAACTGCACAGGCCCCTGCTTTGCTTTTTTGTGGTTTCCCTCAGCTACAATGTTGCTCTTTATTTTGAATGCTGTTGCTGGATGTCCTTAAAGAGGAAATTCAAGAAGGGAGGAGGAAATGACAGAGAAAGCCTGATTGTGGGATTTCTGCTGGGGCTGCTCAGGGGAAGGCCAACACTGCTCCTTTAGAAAACAAGTTACACACACACACACATTACATACTCACATGTATATTTTTATCTGGAACAATGCTAGTGGCACCAGCAGAGGGCTGAGGAAAGTTCCCCTAACAACCCCAAGGCTAAGTGCAGGAGTATGCAGAAGGTCCCTACCCAGCGACTATCTGGAGAAAGCAACCCAATGGAGCAGCAGGATGCAAATCAGACCATGATCATGATAACTCTCCATTTTTATTATTTAATTTGATTTTTAGAGTGAATTGGGGATGAAGGCAGCAACAATACCCCAAGCTAGAGAGCAGCAGTAGTGAGGAAGGTCAGTTTCTAGTGTTTTTTTGATTAAACCAAAATTCAGAAGCCCTAAATATAATTGAATTAGTTAAATTGCAGCTACACTACTCAGTTCCAATACGGGCTGACAGAGCTCCATTATCCAGTATCCACAGGGAGAAAGCTTCACTCTTCTTCCATACTATACTCCACAGATACACAGAGGGACAAAAACCATTTTGATTACCTAATATATTGGTATCATATGATGTGCTCATATGCCACAACACTGGCTTCGTAGCATAAAGGAAGCCAAAGTCCATGTCAAAGAACGAGTAACAATATAAACCTTATTTATATGTGCAAATAAAAATGCATCTTGAATATCCTTTTCATCCAATAGCCAGAAGAAAATACAATATAGATGTTGAAAGATGTTCAGATTTTCACTCCCTCCAAGTGCCCAACACTGCAGTATTTCAGTAGTTACTATTGCCTACATCAGGGTCTTTATGATAACTATTATCAGTGCAAATACTCTGGAATCAGATGTATTTGATTTTGTAAATGCAGTTACTATCCTCGGATCAGTGTCTCATGTCTCAAAATGGCGAGCGCATATGTGCGTGCAATACGCTCTCATTGTAAACAAGAAAATCAGTGTGTTTAAATCACGACACTGGTGTCATAGTACTCCACATATAAACGTATTTCTGTTCCTTTTGTAGTAGAAATAAAGAAAAATTTTCTCCCTGGGTTTGAACCCATTGTTGCTCTAACACAGAAAAAAATAAATCAGAATGATGTGCTACAACCCAGGTGCACCACATGGTGTGATTCCATCTGGCAATGCAGCTCAAGTGCTCCTGTATTCTGATCTTCGCCATTCTTGTCATTTTGCCAATATATAAGAGATGACATGGGCACCACACCAGATAAATGACTCCTACAGATATACATGATTTATTCAGTCTCAAAAATGGGTGATTAGGAAAAGAAAGTATTACCACAAAGATCTTGTTCAGACAATTCCCTCAAGGAGAACGTCCTTGCACCCCTTCTGTTGTGTTAGTTGTATTGTGTGAGTAAAATGCAGAATTCACAATGTAATCTCTGATGCTCTGTGCCCTCTTTAGAATAAATGTTTGCATATCTTGGATATTCAGCAAAAAGAATGCCCGAGTGTTTCTGATACTTTGTTGAACTTTCTATGTCAGAGGTGTGTGAGGCAAAACACACACTATACGAGTGTCCTCTGAAGCAGCTTGAGACTAGTAAAAGATTGTGATTGGCCCATACTCCTCCACAGAGGAGGAATTTCCAGTGTCTTAAAAGTTTCATCTGGAGCAAGCAGCCCAATGGATCAGCAGGTTGCAAATCTCCAGATTGTGGCCATGACAACTTTCCTTCATTTTAGTTATTTTAGTTTGTAGACTGAATTGGAGATGAAGACAGCGGCAATACCCTAACCTAGAGAGTAGTGGTGGTGAGGGCAAGATCTGACTAAGGTTTCTTGAATGACAAGGAGTACAATATAGTGTAGCAGGGTATTCCTGTCTGTTTACCAAAAATTGAAATATCAAAACCGCAATTAGTATAAGACTTGGTAAAGTCTAAAAATGATACTTTTCTTGGTAAGCAGTAACTATAAACTGAGGATTGTCATCTTGAGAATTCAACCATTCAAAAAAAAATGATGAAATTACTACATTTTGCCTGGCCACAAAAGAATAATGTCAATATGTTTCCATAAAATATTGTCTTTGTAGTCACAACATGCTCTTCAAAAACATGTACATATAGGTTTGCACTATCTGGAGCCATGGAGACTCCCATGGCCATGCCCTTCACTTGCTGGAAAAAAATGGTTATTAAAACAAAGTTTTTTGTCATTGCAAATCTGGCCAACTCACAAAAAAAAAAAAAAAATTAAGTGGGGACTGAGCTCTGGTTTCGTATCCAGAAACATTCTAATCATATCAAGTACACCCTCTTGAGGAATACTCATGTATAACACTGCCATATCAACGGCCACCATAATTAAGCTGGAGATCAGAACTGGAAATTCTTCTAGAATATTATGTACTCAATCCCTAATGTAAGAAGATAATGTATTAAAGTTAATCAAATTTATCAAGAAAAAAAATAAGGGTTATAAAAGACTTGTGCAGAAATGATAGGGTGTCCAGGTGGATCTATCAGTCTCCTATAAATCTCAGGCAATGTGAAAAAACTAAGCTCATGGAAAAATCAACTCCCAAAAAAACCATATTTCTTTAGCTGAAAAACAATTGCATGAAAAAGCTTCTATACATGTCAATCTATTTCAAATGTTTCTGTCATAGGTATATAATATGAGCTATTGCTTAATTGAGAATTCACTTTTTTCACATAGTCCACTGTATTGAGAATAGCCCTCTAACCACCCTTATCTGCTGATTTGATGACAATATCTATCATTAGTTTGATGTAATATTAACCATTCTCCCCCAGTCAAATTTTGATAGACCTTATCTTGATGTCTGCATTGAACTGAGGTCTCTCCTATCCAAACCTTTAAAAGTAGAAATGACGAGTTCCACCGGACCAGGAGGAATCCATATTGAAGGTTTCTTAACTATAGAAAAAAAATCACTGGTACCCATATGGGAAGAGGATGAAAAAATTTAAAACGCAATGTGCAAATAAACAGTTGTGAACATACTTCAAAGTGAAACAAATCAAAAGTATTCAGAGAAAATGAATAATCTTTATTCAATAAAGAATTGTGTTCTCTTGATAGCACTTTATTAGGTAAATTGACTACTGTCGATATCCACTCCATTCATGATCAGATTCTGGGTCTGTAATTCTCCTGGACCACCCTGGACGCATGGGATTCTCGTGTTGTCTCTGATCAAGGTGTTAGTATACAAGATTTTTTTTTTAGAAGGGTCGCTAAATCAAAAAGGTCCAGTACCCATATTTTGAACAGCCTCCATAGTTTCATCCCCCAAAGAATCAGGAATACCCTAGAAATGTAACTTTTTTCTCATGGCCACAGTCAGCATTATTATTCAACTCTGTATCGATGTTCCCACATCATTCTCATTTCTTAATTTTTGATGTTTAAAATTCCAAAGTACTTCAACAAACTCATGCATTTTTTTCCTCAAATCTACCTTAAACTTCTCATGGGCCAATCATGACCTTTTATACAAGTCTCAAGGCTCTTCAGAGGACATTCATATGGTGTGTGTTTTGCTACACATACCTAAAACATGGAAAGTTCAATAAAGTATCAGGAAACACTGGGAAATTCTTCGTTTGCATACTAAATTTCATGATATGCCTACATTTTGCTCTAAAGAGGGCACAGAACATCAGAGATTACATCATGAAGTCTGCATTTTATTCACATAATACAACCTACACAACAATAGAGAGGCAAGAACATTCTCCTCGTAGGAATTGCAATGTTTGCATAAGATCTTTTAATAAACTCTCTTTTCCTAATTGCCATCACTTTTTTTTTGACACACAATACATCATGTATATCTACAGGAGTCATTTATTTGGTGTGGTTCCCATGTAATCTCTTATATTTTGGTAAAATGACAAAAATAGTGAAGATCAGAAAACAGAAGCACTTGAGATGCATCCATTGCCAGAGGATGAAGCACCCCCTTGTGGTGCACTGGGTTGCAGATTATCATTCTGAGACTGATTTGTTTTTTCTGTGTTGAACAACCATGGGCTCGAGTCCAGAGAGGAAATTCTTCTTTATTTCTACTACAAAAGGAACAAATACATTTATACATGGAATATTATGACACCATAGGGCTTGACTAAGACAACTGAATGGACACTTTTTTTTTTTTTTTTTTAGATTTATTGACAAAGTGATGAGGGTTTTCATTGTTGTGATTCAAGCACACTGATTGGTTGTCGTGTTTAAAAAGACTAATGCACACACATATGTGCCCTCCATTTTAAGATGTTGATCCAAGCATAGTAAGTTTGACTGCAACATCATATACATCCGATTCCTTAATATCTGCATTGATTATAGTTATCTTTTTTGTCTTATAGAGAGTGATACACTTGCACAAAGCCCTTGATGCAGGCAATAGAAACTGCCAAAACACTAGTGTCTGGCATTTGGAAGGAGCAAATGTATTGATACCTTTTCATATCTATATTGTGTTTTTTTTCTGGCTACTGCACGATAAGCATATTCAAGTGATTTTATTTGCGCATATACATTTTCTTGAAGAAAAGTTTGGTTACACATTCTTTGACATGGACTTTTACTTCCTGAAAGTTGTAAAGTTACACTGGTATATAATTATAATTAATGCTAACATAGCCAGTGTTGTGGTATATGAGCACTTCATATGATGCCATTATATTAATATAAGAGGGAATCAAACTGTTTTTGTTCCTCTGTGTATCTGTGGAGACATTCATTATCCTACAAATTTATAACTAGAGATGGTTTCCCAGATTGTCTGCAGTAGGTACTTTTCAAGTTGGATGGACATAATTTGGCCCATGTGTCCTGGATAATAAGAAAAGAATCACATTCAAATACTAACTTGTTCTGGGTACGGTGGAAGTAAATACCCTGGGCTGGGCAAGACAAGTTCAGAGGAACTACTCTTGTGCTTGGCTGACAACTGTAAAATAAAAGAAATATCTGTTAATTATTTTATTTTATAATTATTATACTTCACATATTTTAATTTTACATGATTAACAATTGTATTTCATGTATTTACAATTTAGTGCAATTTATAAAAATTGCAATATTTTTATTACTATTTAAAAATTCACTTTGTAAGAAAGGAGAAATACTTTTATCACTGCAAGTTTTCTACATAGAAAATTTTCAAGAAATGTTTCCTCTGATGCTGCTGATTGACTATCAATGCTTGAAAAATAAAGCTGCTTACCTATAACAGACAAGCAGGATAATCGGCTACACAAGTGGGCAATGTAATTAGACAGTGCAGAGGTAAAGCCGTTCTTCAGGTACAGTCCTATATAATAGCTTAAAGAAGCCAACTCCACAAGGTAGAGAGGAAGGGAATGTGTAGCCGATTATCCTGCTGTTTACAAACACCCCCCATTACAGGTAAATAACATACTCATTACAATTAAGCACGTTTTCTCAGTTGACAAACAGGATGTCTCAACTGTACAAATGGAAATCACTAGCTAAGGGCTATCTTTCAATAAAGAAAGAGGAAATAATTTAACATACTTATGGTATGTTATTTCTTTTTTTTTGGAAGACAGCTCTGAGAATACATGCATACATATATAAAACACAAACACATATAAACATATCAGGTGCCGTGCTGGATCGGACCAATACTCTGAGTCCAACATCCTGTCTCCAACAGTGGCCAGTCCAGGTACCCAACAGATAATGAAGTCCATTCCTTGCTACTCATTCCCAGAAACAAGAGGTAGAGACAAAGAGGAAAATATTTGCCAGCTGTATTCTTGCACAAGGAGCAAAAAGTAAATAGAGAAATAACTAGTATATTAAAATAGGAATGAGGCCATAACGCTGATTTGTGAATTGTAAAGAAGTGTATAAATACAGAGATTAACCAATTTTGAGAAACATCTGACATACTAAGAGAACTGTTCTCCTTGTAATGCATTACAATAAATTGGTTATCCCAGTCTCGGGTTCTTTGTTTAATTTCTACCATAAGTTCTCAATAGGGAAGGCTCTTACAGTTTTGGTGCAATTTAGCTTACTAACTTCATTTCTGGGATATAGGATTCCCCCAGCTTCCACCACATGGTCTGGTCTGCAAGGTAAAGTGTTTTTCTTACACGGACCTGTTGAGGAATGCCATGGGTTTGCTGGTCCAGGGAGGGAGTATGCATTCAAGAAAAACTAGATGAATGGATGTTTTACTTTTTATCCTCATTATTTATGGGTTGTTTTAAGTAAATGAGTTTGTCGTGGGATGGTTCTAGTAGACTGGTCTTCAATGTAAGACAGCAAGTGGACTGCTTATTGCTCTGGAATTTGTTAGTTTGTAAGGAAGGTAATGTTAGTGTAGAAGAGGATTTGGAAAGTTTAGATCCGTAGTTCTGCATCAAGGCTCTGCTGTTTAGGTAAACCACATGAAAGGCTGTCAAATGGCAGCTGCCTTGTGATGTTTGATATGAATGCATGTTTGCTGGTCAGAGGATCATCAACATGGTATTTAGTCTTTAGTTTTGTCTTTATTATAAGGGAGCTGCATAAAGCCAGGACTGCGCCAAAGTAAAATAGCTCAATCTTTCTTGTTCTCTAGGTTGCTACTACTCTTGATTCGGGCAGGGCATAGAATGCCTTCAGATGCTGACACCTGCTGCCTCTCTTTCTTCTAGAACCGAATCTAGACTTCTATTGTTCTAAGTGACTCTCTCTGCCCTGTACCTTTAGAGTCTTTTTCTCAGGGTGGTCTTCATACAAGCAGATTCTCACTTGTCCAACACTCCAGTTCCATCCTCTTAGAACCTTCTGTACCTGATAAGTGTAACATTGCTGTGTAGCCCTTGGAGTCCTGATTGGTTCAGTGTTGTTGCTGTACATTTTGTATGAGTGTATGGGAACCAAGTGGTGATGGGAAACAAGGGTTCCAAGAAGAAACGGGCAGGGAACAAGACCAGCACCCTTGCAAGTACATTAGTGAGGCTTGTGATCATAGTATTAATGTAAAGAAATATTGCAAACTGGTCTCTTCTATGTGAGGCCCTGAATACAGCCTGAGGAAGACATTTTATTTTGACCAAATAGCTAAAGCTCAAAATCAATGCCACCTATATAAAAATACAAAAAAGACACAACCAAGCGTACACTGGTGTTGTCAATGCTTAAAACTGAAGCAGAAAAATGACAGTCTAATTTTACTTGCAGAATGAGTTAAATATTTTAGTTAAGAAACAAGAGAAATGTATTAAATCAACAAAAACTTACTGGTATTTTTGCGCTCTCTGAGCCTGCAATGTAGGAAGACAATGAGGAGGAAATTATCCCCACTTTGAATCTACAAATTCCCCACTGCAACCCAACCCTGCTTACCCTTTTACTGCTCTGTGTGAAGAGGCAGATTCTGCTTCGGGATCAGAGATGTCTGTGCCACTCCCTTACACCTCAGGTTTGAGGATACCAAGCAGAAGGATAAAGTGATGAGGGTTAAGGAACATCACCTCAGGTCCAAAGTAAGGACACCAGCACTCAGTGATGGTCTTGCAAAGACAAACCACAGAGGCTCAGATGCTTCCCTTGCGGACATTGATGGTTCCAGGGGCTGATGGCTGCATTATTTCTCAACAGCTCCATAAACCATGGACCCCAATGGAAATGGACAATTCTGAAGGACCTACCACTTGGTCAGGGAGTTCATCCTCTAGAAACTAAGATACATCAGATACAATGTTTAATTGCAATATTGCTGATCTGGTGCTCTTAATCAGGGTGCATTTGAAACCGCATTATTATGACAAATTTACTGAGGAAAAAAAACACACTCCTCTTGAATGCCCTTGACCAAACTGTGGGGGTGAGAAACTAATTATCATCCTTGTGGAGCTGTTTCCCTCTCCAGTTGATTGGTTAAATTCAAATCTGCATTCAGAAAAAGGATGGCTTAGTGGATGGTTTAATATATTTAAGGAAAATTCAGGGATCCCTGATGCTTGGAATCAGGATCCTGCAAAACTGGTCGCTGCCTGGCAGGGATATTGCCACAATTAGGGGATACATGTCACTGTCTACTCTGACATTACAAGCAGGGAGTGGCCAACATTGGTTCAACTAACAGCATCCACTGAAAGAGTCCTGGAAGCAACAAAGAAAAAAAAACCACAAAAGAGTAATCTCTCCTCTTTCATGTTCCCTTTCAAGCTTACTGGCCACAGTAGAGGAGTCAGACAAGGGAAAAACTTCCAAGCACTGTTTCCTGTGCCTTGTGGGAGAGTGTACTAGACATCAGTTTTCACCATGGGAATATAAAGCGGTTATTGAACTGAAGGCAGGTGAGAGGATTAAGAAAAATAGATACCGTAGAAGAGAAAAATTCAATGCGGCGCAGGTGACTAGATTAAAAATATTTTCATAAACTTAATTTGCCCTTACCAAACAAAAGGTAAAGATTAAAAAGGGAAAATCAATGACAAGACAGTTGTATAAAAACAAAACAAAAAAAAAATACTTTAAATGATTTTCTAGTGGCAGTTACTTCTAAATGTGTATTTCTAGCTCATGCATTTGACATATACAACCCTACAAAAGACCAGCTTTTATGACATTTAATAGCATTCCCATCTGTGATAAGAGGGCTATATGTTCTGACACCACATCCTTTATACATAGTGAACGACAGCATTTAAGTCATCCACTTTGTGTTTAACAGAAAAACACATGCATATACAAAATGTTATTTACTGTCAGTTGAGAATTATGCTACTCAATTTTCTACAACCCCATTTTGGTGGTGTATGCATTGTACTCTTCATTAAATCACATGAAGACGTGAAAAAAGGTTTCAATCCTTGTATTTCGAGGAAGTTCTACTTGCCGCAACTTGTGGGCCCTATGGCATTGCAAATGTTATTTTCTTTATGACTGGTGCAAATGCATCACTCAGCTCTTTAATAAATCCACTTAAGTGGTTTCATGAAGGTGCTGACTTAATACAAGACTGCAGAAATATTTCATGATTGCAGGTCCTAACATATCTGGGCAAGATTTTCACATTCCAATAAAAGAGGTGCCTTGCTTAATCATAAGGGAATCATCAAATAATGAACTACAAAAATAAACATTTTTCCTCATTATATAAATTATTATTCCACTCTATCCTACCTTTTCATTTATGTCCAACACACATGTACTGTGCCTCCATTTTGTTAGAACTATTGGGTCTTGCATCCTTCTGTCCAGACTCCTACTTTTAATAATTTCCTTTTGCGATTGTATGGAGGCTTTATACTAAACAAATATTAAGAAAAGCAAATAAAAAGTTGCCATGCAATAAAGTCAAGATATATTCATTTTCATACCAGATAAAGCATTGTCTGGTTTGATAGCTACAAATTATATTTAGAGTACAAAACCTCAAAATATCACATTGAAATTTTAATCTTTTTCAGCAAACCCTAAGGGCCTTCACAGGTTTTGAAAAAGTGAAATGCCAGAATTCCACATACATCTTTCTTTGCTCAATTTTTGATCTCATCTTTTTCTGCTTACAGTCATTGTTTGCTAGGGATATGCACAAAATTCAATTCAGTTCATTCATTGGTTTCTTCCCTTTATTTTGGCGAGCTTCATTCATTTTGGTAGTTTATTCACATAATTGCTGTTTCAGACATATATAATTACATTTTATGTTCATAAAAAATGTACACACAAAACTAAAATGAATGAAACCCTATTCACTGCTAAAAAAATAAATTGTTTACAGACTTTGCTTTCCCTGAACACTGAAAAACTCTGAAGAATTTTCCTAAAAAATGACGATTTAAGATTAGATACTACCTTTGGCAATGGAAAATTTGACAGCTGTAAGATCAGACAGTTTGATGCAATATGGCTTCTCGATCTTACCTTTACAGAAACACCGGAACCACAGACAAGCATTTCTAGCCATATTTAAAAAAGAAATCGTACAGAAGAAGATAATGGGTGTCCCATTGCTATTCTGGTTTGAAGTGAAATCTCTAATTAAAATGTTTGTATGTATAATCGAAGAAAAAAGGAAATACTATTAACTGTATGGCAGAGTCTGGTCACTAGGTGCTTTCAAAACCAGTATTTGTCATGTTATATTGCTATTTTTGTTGAAGGTGGCATTATATTTGGAGGCTGACCCAATATCTGGAAGATGGAGGAACCTTTATATTAAAAAATAAATGTAGTAAAACTTACAAGATGAATGAATCCATTCTTTCATATAAAGCAAAGTTGCTCATTTGTAATAGGGATTCTCTGTAGACAAGATAAATCAGCCATAACCAGTGAATGTGTTCATCTGACAGTGTCCACACAGACCCAGCTCAGAAGTACTTTGGAATGTGACCTGTGAGGGACCTCAGTCTCTTCCAATAAAATTTAGATATAAACTACTTTTGATTAATGGGAAAGACAGTACCTATCTATATCTACATATAATGCACTTGGCTGGCTTTCACAAGAGGTCTCTGTCTGGTTGCCATACATCATGGCACTGGCTTCGGGTGTCCGGCAGCCATTTGATATGCCAGAGCAGAAGGGTAAGAGTAACTGGAGAATGCTTCTGCCCCTGGAATACCTGGACCAGCTTTGGAATAAATGCTGGTGTGGAGGGGGGAAGCAGTACTGGGATGCCATATTTAAGCTGAAACTGGGACTTAAAAAAAAAAAAAAAAAAAAAAAGGACAGCTTAGTGTCTGGTGGGATGTGGGAGCCTGAACACCCATTAACCCATGATGGGATAAAAAGTGTGGTGGGAGGAGTTTGGGGGCGATTTTGGGGGCCAGCGAGGCCTATTTAAGTGAATTTGTTTAGTGTATGGGGACCGAAGATTTTTTTCAAGATTTTTTTTTTTAAGTGCTGAATGGTGGGGTGTGGGCGACTTATAACACACTTGAACTCATGATGGGGTAAAGGGCTAGGATGGGAGGAGATCCAGTGAAAGCTCTGAGCCGGGGGGTGGGAGGAACCTTTAACTGCTTTTGCTGGGGGGGGGGGGGGGGGAAGCGAGCATTTTGTTTGGTTTGTTTTCTCCCCCCTTTAATTTTGGATAATGGGAGAAGGGTCAGACTTGCTGGGTATCTCTGGGGAAAAGAGTTTGGCTAGTGAGGCGGGGGAAGAGCTGAGGGAGGGAGTTTGAGGTGGGGAGGGCAAGACAGATTGTTTTGGGGGGGCAGGTATGCTAGGGAGCAGGGTCAGAGTATGCTGGGGTCGGGTTAGAGGACTGGAGGTCAGGGTGGTCCTTGATAGGAGGAGAGGTGGAAAGGAGTCCTGGGGTGGAGCTGGGGAGGGGGAGGGGGGGGAATCAGAGTGTGCTGGGGACAGGCTGAGAAGGGAAGGAACTGCTGGGGTAGGGCAGAGGCGGATAGGAGGGAGTGCTGGGTTTGGACTGGGCAGAAGGACAGTGAATAGGAGTACCTGAAGAATTTCAACAGATTTCAGCTATTCAATTCAATAAAACTAAAATGAGTATTCCCTGAGTCCATAAGACATTTAAACTTTTGCACACACTAATGCAGCATAAAAGGCTGGTGGGCTACAATCCCAGTGCTGAGCACTGACCCTGGAAAACCTTTCCAGAACAATCCATATATTTCTGGACTTTCCTAGGAAGTGAGAATGCTCCCTAGATCATTTTGCATGTCTCAAAGCTGATTCTCCCATCAGAGAATGGTGTAGAAGCTGGATTATGCCAAATCCCAGACACGTGTGGACACTCTCTCAAGTCAATCTTACATGCTACAGGCAAGACAAACATGGGAGTCTGCCATGACCTCAGCTGGAAGTCTCTTAAAAGGCCGTAGACAGAAGTGAATGAACTACAGGAGGCCAAAGACATCTACTCTTCCATCCTGAGATTAATGAACATATTCGCCATCTTTTCTAGGAACCAAGAGAAACTAAGATCTTTGGAAAGCAAGGCATGCCTTGGTAAATCTGTAAAGAGTCTAAATGCATTCTCATCTAACAACTGTGATACATCCCTCCAAGACTCAGACCAAGAGGAAGGCAGATGAGGAGAGAATCTCTTGTGCTCTTAGGGAAAGAGAATCAGCAGGACCTTTCAACTAATTTCACCTTTTCCCTCTCCAAATGCCTAAGAAGGGGATGACCTAAGGGTAGGGAAATTATCCATAAGGATGGACTTGCCCCAGCTGGAAAAGCTCAAGGGGATATTTCAGCATCCTGGAGACTCTCCTTAAATTTTCTTTGCAGGAAAAAAAAAAAAACCACTCTTCCATCCTGGGCAGGAGAGGTTCCATCCTTTTCTGGTTCTCAGGAAGCAAGGAGGTAAAGAAATTCCTCACCATCTCTAACAGCTGGACTATAATTTGTTGAAGAGCCCTTTGTGCTGAATTAGGTGGGGAAACAGTTTCCTCTGACAACCAGATGGACTCATCCTTGCTCAGACCCCCAGTAACTGAGGGTGCCAAAGAGAAGCCCGGTGGAGTGGGCACTTGGGCCCAGCTGCACAAATGCTCTCCATTGTCTGGAGTCTAGCAGCACCGGCAAGGATTCTCTCCACACCAAGGCCATACTTACCTTCCACAATGGCTGCTTTTCTACTGTGTCAAGGTGCTCCACACTGAGAAAATGGACTGTGCCTTGACTAGCTCCAGAGCACTCTGCACCAATGCAACTAAAGGTGCCCTGATTGGTGGCAAGATTGGAACATCTGGGACAAACAAGCTACCATGGATGCACTCCATGCTATAGAAGATGCCCGCTATATTGAAGAGCTCCTCACTAAGGAGACTAAAAGTGCCCTTGGGCTCAGAGTCTGGGACCACTCCAGTTGGTCCTTGTGCCAATAGCACTATCTACTTTTGGCTCCAGGGGAGATGGCTCCTGAGGGTTCCCTCACACCGCTTACACACTTTTCTTGGCATCTTGTCCTGCACCATAGGCTTCTGCACCAAGCTTGAATCCTCACCCATGGCAGATCAGTGCAATGGAGTGGGGGAGGGAGGGGAATAGGTAGCTTTCCCAATAGACTTGTGGGACGATGAGGAGGATAAATCCCAGCACAAACTCTGGATGTTTATTGTGGCATTAAGACTCCTACCAGACCTTACTCTGGGTTACAGACTGGCTATGCTGCCCACTCTTACATTAAGCTTTTGGGCCTTCCCAGATATAATCTTCTACAGTTCCTCCATCTTCCAGGTATGGGTCTGAATCACCTATAGGGAACCTACTGAGGCTAAAAAAAAACTTGAGATGCCATGGTCTGGGATCCAAGCAGCGACATCAAATGGAATGGCTATCCATGATGGACATGCAATTCCCACACACACAGGTCTTGATCCTTTGTGAATTTAGACTCATCCATTTGGAATACACTTTTCTTTAAAAAAAGGAAAGAAAAAAAAGGACTTCAAAGTCCTTTCTGAGGGCTGTCAAGGTGGTAGCACAAAAAATGCATTAAAGAAAGAGAAAGAGAAAATTATGTTTAAATGCTGCTTTAATAAGTCTGTAGAAGGTAAATGAAAATCTTTAAAAATTAAAATAAAGCTTGAAGCCCATGGTGGGATATTTCATGACGAGCTGATATTCAGCCACTCATATTTCATCCATTTTGTGCACAATTGCTTCCAAATATTTGCTGCCTTTATTGTTCTCTTGAATATTGCAACAGCCTGAAGGAGCAGAAAAACTGCCAGGTCAAAATTTAAAATGTGGCCTACATGAAATGAGTTTGTGCCTCAAGTCCATTTCCAGGTATCATAGTAGAATCATCCACAATGTAACGCCTGCCATGGTCCCATGAATCAGTCAATTCTGATGCATACCTTGGCACTGATACGTGACAGACAAATTTCTGCTGTGCCTGCTACCAGCTGATAACCACCTTAATCTTTCAATCTGTATACTGAACTTCAGGTCTTCGGTTCCCTGAAGTCTGAAAATACACTTGCTACATAAAGAAAACTGCAGCAACATTTTAAAAAGCAATGAATTGCAGTAATCCCTGAAAGATTTTTTTTTAAACAGTTTCCCAATATCCTTTTCTTACAACTAAACAATATTTTTCAATATTTGATGAGCAAAAATTCTCATTTGAAATTTAAGCACACTGACATAGCAAGTTATTTTAAGGTACCCATACAGCTTGCTCTTAGAACCACGTTTAGATATGGAGGAACTATTTAAATTGTTGAATTATGGAAAATCACAATCTGCTCACAGCTTTACTACAAATAATTCTACTCTTTTCCATCAATAAGCAGGCTGAATTAGCCGTGACAGTGGATGACATCAACTGGCAGGACCGAACGGACTCATCTCTCCAAGTTGTAAAGCTTTGTGCTCTACCAAGCAAGTGTGGGAGGTGCCACATGGGCACTGCCCTCATGAGCCTCCTTAGGGTTCTTTTGCCCAAGCTGAAGAACATGTGCGCACTTATCTTTCTTTTGACTAATTCTTTGTTGATCTCTCAATACATTGCCTCACTGCTTCTGTAGTTTCCTCCCCAACAGCAGTTTTCAGTGGTATTCATCATAAAAAAAAAAGAAAAAAACCATTTAAAATGAGGAACAGGTAGGCACCATATCTACCATATCTGGCAAAAAAAAAAAAAAGTGTGCTGTTTGAGTTCAAAAACTGCTTTTCTGGACACGTAATGTCTCTCACCAATGCCCACTGCACGTGCTACCTAAGTTTGGGCCCAGATCACAGTCAAATTGCCCTGATTGTGGGTGCATGTTCCCATGGGCTCAGTGCTACTGGGCTGCTAAAACAGAGCCTGCGGCAAACCAGAATTCACAGCAAGTCATTGCTCCCCAGTTTCTCAAGGTTCAGTGCTTCAGGGACTCCCAACGGTCCAGCTTTCCTCAGGGATATGCAGAGAAGGCAGGCATCAGCATGGACCACAAATGCCCAGCATGCCGAAGTTGTATCAAGGATTTCGCCAGCACACACTGCATTAAAGTCTCCTGTGTCAAGACAACCGAAGCCCAATTCCACGGTGCACACTGTGAAGGGCCCAAAAATTGATGCACTGGCACCCCAACACACCAAGCGAAGTACCCGAAGACCAATGCACTGGGACTTCCGATGCAAGGCCTGTCAATACAAACTTTGAAGCAACAGATGCACTCAATGCATGGGGCATCCAAGCATCCAAAGCCTGCTGATCTGACGCAACAGATGCACGGTGCATCACATACTTTTAATGTTAATGTTAATGTTCATTGGTTGATTGTTATTGTTCAATGTTCTATGTAAAAAAAACCCCGGTCTAACCTCCCAGACTAGGGCAACCTTTTTGTTACATGTAAACCGGATTGATTTGTATTGCATACAGGAATTCCGGTATATAAAAATTATAAATAAATAAATAAATACTCCTCTCTCAAAGCCCTTGATGCCAATTCTCGACACATAGAAACGACGACAGAAAAGGACCAATAATCCATACAGTCTGCCCAGCAAGCTTCCCATGGTAATATCTGTCACGCCATGCAGGTTACCCCCTATGTATCAGTCAGTGCTGCTTGACATGCTTTGCTTATGGCCTTATGAAGCAGTCCTGTGTTTTTTTCCTTAATGTCTGCGCATCAGTACACTTCAGACTGTAACAAAGTTATGGCTCATGTTGGCTGACTCAATCCAAATTCCTCTTCCTTCCACCCCCTCTCCTTCAAAGCAGAGAGCAATGTTGTAGTTGCATAAAAAGCATCAATGCTTATTTGGTAAAGGGTAGTAACTAATGTTCTGTGCAGGTTATCCCCATGCTTATCAGTTCCTAAGACCGTAAAGTAGGGGCATAAATGATAGAAACATTCACTGTGAAGTAATCAGCATTAGACATACTCGAGGCAATTATTGATGCACTTGAATACTGCACCCTTTTAAGACAACAGGAAGTTCTAAGCATTCTAGTGCTTCGTTTCATCACAGTTCTTGTGGGGATTCTGGATCCATGGCCTCCTGCTTTGCAGAATGCACTTCCATGGTTTCTAAGGGATGTCCTTTAGAGTTTACTCAATCCCTGACACAGATGGTACTGCTGGTCGAGGCAATCCTTTACACCGTCCCCTCATTTTGTGTTAGGAGTCCGTCCAAACATAGAAATGGAAGACACCGATCTCGGAGACTACAGCGGCAAGAAAATTAGATCTCAAGTACTGTATGCAAAAGACCCTGGCCTTCAGGGTAGTTCAACTGCCACACTAATCTGTGATTGTAGAGTCTACCCTCAAGGCAACAAAAAAGACAAGAATCCATTCTAATTTGCCCCCAGGAAAGGATCGCCTTGATTCTTTTGGCAAGGTGATTTTCCTGGATACCATGCTCATGACTCACATCAGACACCACCAGTTCTACATGGTACTGTACATTCATAACTGTGTACAAAAGTTGAAACGTTTCATATCCACATGGAAGTAGAGTAATCCTACTTGCCACAACCATGGACAGATTTGGAAGAAGAAATTCAGCATCTTTTTAGAGACGGCTATGAGTTGTTTGACACAATCACCAGAACGGCAGCATCCATTAGGATGTGATGCATGGCATGGCTCCATGCTAGCAGTATACGCGACAATATCCATGAAAAACTTGCAGATCTCCCTTGTCTAAGCAACAACCTTTTTGGTGAGAAGTTATGGGGCATGGTGTCCCAGATTAAACAGAAAAGAACATGGTGGTCCAATCACTGTCCACGCCTCTTGATCAGCCCTCCGTGATTCGTTGATTGTATTTTGGCTACTAGTGGCCTTACTACCACAAGCAGCCATTCCAGGCTTATCACCATTATCGTCTGCCTCTGATGCAGAATCCACATCATCAGCTACTGACTTGACCTCGTCAACTAGACTGCCATCAGCAAAAGTCATCCCAACCTGGCCAGCCAAACCGGGGTCAAGTTTTTAATTTAGGAGATGAAGACCTATTCCAACTCTGTAGGGGGAAGGATCCAACTGTTCCTGCCCTCGACTCACCACAGGCTTCCTGGGTTCTCAGGATTGTTCCGTTTGGTTACCATTTACATTTCTCCCAAGCATCTTCGCTACTACAGTTGATGCCTCCCTCACAGAACAGCATGCACCTTCCACAAGTTGACTACACATACAATCACTTCTTCAATAGAGGTCCATAGAAAACTGGTCCCCTTTTCCCAATGGGATCATGGTTTCTACTCCCATTATGTTCTTATTCCCAAAAAGACCAAAGGCTTGTGACCGATCCTCAATCTCTGCCGCTTGAACAAGTTTCTCTCTTAAGAGAAGTTCAAAATGCACACCTTACATATGATCATCCCCTTCATCTTTCAATTACAGTTGGTGTGTTCCCTGGATCCAAAAGATGCCTATGTTCACATTTCCATCCACCTGTCCTGTTGGCAATACCTCCGGTTCCAAGTGGCGTTGACACAGTACCAGAATAGGGGATCTCCCATTTGGACTCAGCTGCCTCCAGTCTTCACACCAAGAGATTTAAGTCTTGCCCTATCTGAACGATTGGCTCATCACAGCACCTTCCAGAGATGGAGAGATGTGAAGCCTGCAGACCACAATTCATGTATTGTAAAGACTGGGTTTCATAATCAATTTCAATAAATCCTACCTCATGCTGACTCAATATCTTCAGTTCACAGGAGCAACCACAGACTCCCTGAACCAAAGGACTTTCTTACCCTTGGATCAGGTGTCTGTCCTTCATATTTTACTGCAACATCTTCTGATGGTGGAGATAACCGCAGCATAAGTTCTCATTGTCCTGGGCCACATGGCAGTGGTAATACATGTAAGTTCCTGGGACTCGTCTTCACATCTGTCCCCAGTGGGGCCTTCAATACCACTGGGATCACCTCTTTCAGCCTCTGCATTCCCCAATACTTTTTCTGCACAAGATGAAACAAGAGCTCAGTTGGTGGCTCCAGCCACATGTATGCCTTGACAGGGCACCCTGCAAGCTCCTCCTCACCAAGTTATCTTGTCCACGCCACCCAAAGAGTTGGGTGGCGCATACTCAGACCTGTGAGACTCCGGGCTTGTGAACACCATCCGAAGCTTGCCTTCACATCAATCTCCTCAAGCTTTGGGCAATCAAGAATGCTCTCACTTTTACGAATCTGCTCCAGGGGAAAGAGCATATTGATCCAAACAGTCAACCAAGTGGTCGTGTTCTTTGTCAACAAGCAGGGAAGCATGGGCTCCTAGGTACTCTGCCAGGAGGCACTGGACATCTGGCAATGGGCACTGAATCATTACGGTACCCTGCAGGCCAAGTACCTACCGGGTTTATCCAGCTCTATAGTGGACTGCCTCAACAGGATCTTCCACCCTTATGAATGGGAGCTGGACCAAGGCGTGCTGGATGATCTTTTCAAAAGGTGAGTTTGACCTGTCACTGACTTCTTTGCAATGGGGGCCAATCAGACATTTATTTTAAAATATTTATTACCTCTGCCCCTTCCTACGTTCAGAGCGGGATACAAGAAAACATAATAAACTTGGCCTGTTTTGCTCTGTTCATCGCAGCCAGCAGACTCGTCAAATGCATTCCTCTTAAAATGGGAAAAAAAAGCCTTGTGTATACTTTTCCACCAATTCTCCTGCTTCCAAGGTCTCTTTTGAAATTTCTACATGACCATGGCTGAATGATTCTCATAGCTCCTTCGAGGCTCAGACAGATATGGTTTGCCTATCTCATATGACTCTCCGAATGTCCTCCCATACACCTAGGGTCTGATTTGATTTGTCACTTCTCACAGAAGAATGGATATCTGTTTCATCCCAACCTATGCCACTTCAATCTCACAGCACAGATGTTGAAATGCTCAACTGTACCCAACCTTTCCTTGCCTAAGGACATCAGGGGATGTTCTGCTTTCCGCCAGAAAGCCAGATGCAACTATTCCTTTAATTGTTTCAGATAATCCTCATGGTGTCTCTAGGAAGGCCTCAACTCTTTCCAGTGTGAGCCATTTAACCTGTTGGCCTATTTGCATCTTCTGTCTGCTTGCAGACTAGCTACATCATCTGTCAGGCTACATCTCAGTGCTACTGAGTTTAGTGTCAACCAGGGAATGGTAAGCCACATCTCAACTCATTCAGTAATCTCCAAAATCATGAAAGAGTTGTGGAATCTCAAACCTTCAGTGCAAAAGTCCACAGTATCGTAGGACTTGAACACTGTCCTTCAATGGCTCATGGACCAGCCTTTTGAGCTCTTGGAAATTGTCTCTCTGAAGTACTTCACAAGGAAAGTGGTCTTCCTTGTGGCAGTCACCTCTGTCAGGGGGATAAGCAAACTTCAAGTTCTGGTGTACTACACTCCACATCTTCAGTTTTTTCAAAACAGGGTGCTCCTTCGCACTCACCCTAAGTTCTTGCCTAACACAGTGTCAGCATTCCACTTGAACCAGTCCATTGTTTTGCAGACTATCTACATTCTCATGCACATGAGGGTGAGAAATGCTGCTAATCTCTTGACTGCAAATGAGCCTTAGCATATTACAATAGAAGGGCTTAGCCACATCGCCAAACTTCTCAGCTGTTTTCTATCACCCAAACAGACTAGGCAATCCTGTAACTAAGTGCACATTATAGAACTGGATTAGGGCCTGTATTCAGCATTGCTCTGCAGTGGGCCTTGACCTTTCCAACCTATCAAAATCCATCAAGTCAGAACCATGACAACTTCAGTGGCCCATTTATGGAATGTCCCAGTGGAAGATATCTACAAGGTTGCCACGTGGTCTTTGGTACATACGCTCACTTCCTACTCCTGTCTGGACAGTCATTAGACAGCTGCCAGTGGGTTTGGTCAAGCAGTTTTTCAAAGCTCAATGTTGTAGTAGGTATACTCAATACCCCTTTTTCCCTCCCTTGCCTTTCCTCCCCTTCCCCCCTCCTCCTACCCTACTTTTTTTTTTTTTACTACTGTTTTTAACCCTGCTCTTCCTTTGTTCATGTTCATTAGCTACAAAACTGTTTGTCCCTGTCAAAAAGGGAATCCCCTTACTGACGTCATTCTTTGGACAGTGCTTTGAACTTCTGACAGCTTTTGACAAACATCACGAGACCTGGTTTTTCACGCCTTTAACCAGTACAAAACATGTTTCTTTTTGGAGATGCTCTTTGGCGAGCTCTGTCAGTCTTCTTTGATGGCTCTGTACTTTGGTAAGTCCAAGATTTAATGCGCTTCAGCTGCTAAACACTGTTCCATTTTAAACCTATTTTCTGTTACTCATTTTTTTTATGTCCCTTTTAGAGCTGTCATTTCCCAGATAAGCCCATCGAAAAATCCCATGGTAAAATGCTCTTATAATTATTTTTCCAGCTCCTGATTTTGGCCCTTTTTTTGCTTATTACTACTGTCACTCACTCTTTTCACTTTGTACCGAAGTTCCTTGTTCTTTTGTTTTTGATGGCTTGCACTCCTATAATCTTCGGTGATCTTATATTTGCTGTCATTGGCTTTAATTCTTTTGTGACCAGCCTTTGTGCCGAGGACAATCACTGACACTTTCCCTGTGCTCTCCTACTTCGCATGGGTACATTTATGATCTCCTGGGATTCTCCCACAGTGCCATGTGTGTGTCGGCACACTTTAACCCCCTCCTTTTACATTTTTTCTCTAGAGCTAAATGATCTTTAAGTATTTAAATTCTTTTATCATTCTTCTCTTTACTTGTGAGGTAAGTTGTTAGACATTCATTTATCCTTTTCTATATACAGTTTTTGGGTTTCTTTTCATGGTATTTTAGATTCAATATTTTCAACATGTCACTACCCTCTGCTTAGATGTTTCCCTAACAACTTGTGGGTAAGACCTCGTTTGTTGATAGTTTTATATGATTATACATCATGGATTTCGTACTATTTGTGCCTTTAAAAAGTGAAGTATGAATAAGTTAGTAGAAAATAGATCAAGTTCCCTTCTCTTATACATGCCCTTACCATACTTAATGTGCACTCTGATTTGTAATTTAATTTGTATATTTACTGAGTTCAGGTCTGGAGACCGTATCTCCAAAGGGACAGAGACAGGATGGAGGCGGTCCCGAGAAGGGCGACCAAAAAGGTGGATGGTCTACATGAAATGACTTATGAGAAGAGGTTGAAGAACCTAAATATGTACACCCTGGAGGAGAGGAGGAGCAGGGGTGATATGATACAGACTTTCAGATACTTGAAAGGTTTTAATGATCCATGGTCACCAACAAACCTTTTACTTTGGGGAAAAAAAAAAAAATCAGTAGAACTAGGGGCCAGATTTGAAGCTCCAGGGAGGAAGACTCAGAACCAATGTCAGGAAGTATTTCTTCACGGAAAGGGTGGTGGATGCCTGGAATGCCCTTCCGGAGGAAGTGGTGAAGACAAAAACTGTGAAGGATTTCAAAAGGGCATGGGATAAACACTGTGGATCCATAAAGGCTAGAGGATGGGACTGAAGAGAAGAGCCATGGGGGTGGATTACTGGAGTAGAGGCTAGTACCCGGTGATTACTACCCTTACTCAATAAGCCTTTGCATGGTTAATGCAACTCCAACATTGCTCTCTGCTTCAATGGCAAGGAGAAATGTGGAAAAGAGGATTTCATTCAGATAACAACCAACAAGGACTGAACTTCACAATCTGGGTAAACAAATAAGCGTGTGGGTAGCTTGCTTATTACATCAGTTACTAACTGAAAACCAATTAAGCCTGATACATCAATTTGAATGCACATACGGTGTTGCTCTCTGCTTCAACGGCAGGGGGAAATGAGGAAAACAGGATTTACATTCAGACAACATCCAACAAGGCATTGATCTGTGCGGTCTGGGTAAACAAGTATCAGAGTAACTTGCTTGATGCGGTGGTTACTACCCTTAACCATTAAGCCTTATGCTCACATTTGATGCAACTCCAACATTACTCTCTGAATCAATGACAGGGGATGGCAGGAAATTTGAATCAAACAGTTACCAACAAGGGCCCTGAACTTGGTGGTTGATGAAACAGATAAGTATGGGAAAATAAGTGTGGAAGCTTGCTGGGCAGACTAGATGGGCCGATTGGTCTTTTTCTGCCGTCATTTCTATATTTCTGTATCCTGTTTATATATTATAGTTTATATATTACACTTTATTTAATTTTGTGTCCCCAGATGTACATATCCTTACTCTTTTAAACATTCTTTAACTTTTACGCATATTTCTTTAGGTTCCCTCCCAATGCAGTCTCTTCAAAACACGGCTCGTGTTGGGGGACCATGAATATATTTGTTTGATGCTGACAACTGAACTCTTTCTTGCTTGCCTGTACACAATAAAACTTTGAACTCAAACTTTAAGGACATTGTTTAACTTTTGTGTCCTTCCTCCTTGTTTTGATTATCCATCTTTGATGGTCGGACCGTCACCTATTTGACTGTCTATAGTAGGTATTCTCCACGGTGTAAAAAAGGGAAAAAAAAATCACTCTGCTGCAACCCTCAGCTTGGAACTCCTCACTGGTCATGGCTAATTCAGCCTGCTTACTGATAGAAAAAGCAAGTTTACTTACCATAAATGATGTTTTCTATAAATAGCAGGATTAATTAGCCATGGAATATTTACCCTCCCTGAAGAGTAAACTATTTGGTTTCCTAACTATGTTAAAGACTGAGGAGGCTCACGAGGCAACTCCCACATGGGAACTCCCACGCATGCTCAGTAGAGTGCAAAGCTTTACAGCTTAGAGAGTGAAGTCCTTTGGTGTTGCCGGATGACATCACCCACTGGTCATGGTTAATTCATCCTGCTAAGGAAAATACCATTTACAGTAAGCAAGCTTGCTTTACTTCATAGTTAGAAATACTTAGAACAGATATATCCAATTCTACTGTTATGAAGTGTGAGCCCTTGACTGGCTAGTTTGACACATCCTAGTAGGCAAACTCACTAGGCCCACAACAACACCAGGTGGACTAGCTCTGACTGGGACAAGATCTTAGGTTTCACCTGTACCAGCCTCTTCCGCCCTTGGGTTCTGAGGCTGGCAGGACTTAGGCGATGTCTGTGAACAGGCAATGGTGAGGGCAGGCGGAGATCAGACGATGTCTGTGAACAGGCAATGGTCAGGGCAGGCAGAGATCAGGCAATGGTCAGGGCAGGCAGAGATCAGGCGATGTCTGTGAACAGGCAATGGTCAGGGCAGGCGGAGATCAGGCGATGTCTGTGAACAGGCAATGGTCGAGGCAAAAAAGCAATCTGGAGAGTAGACAGAACAGGAATGGCGCAGCAGCATGGGCTGGACCAAAGCAAAAGCAAAAAGAGCTAGAGCAAGGCAAGAGAAGCAGAGATGAGGCAAATGCCAGGCAAGGCAAGCAGGAACAGGACCAAAGCAGGACACGCAACATGCACTGCAAGCATGACAGGGGAACCTTTTGCTGAGGCACCAGCTGGAAGCGCAATCAGGATTTAAATATCCTGCTGCACTGACATCTAGTATGGGCGCTGCAAGTCTCCTTCCCACAATGGAGCCTAGAAATGACGAGATGGTGGGTGTGCATGTGCCTGGGGTGGGGGGGGGGGGGGGGGGGGAGCACACAGCACGGCCTGCAGAGCGAGTGATAGCAGCGTCCTTGCTGCAAAAATATGTTGGAGGTATCTTGGGTGAGTCTGCTGGTTGCTGGGCCATCCCACAGCCAGTCCGTTGTTACATCCACTCTTCAAAATCCACAAATCGGTCAGATTTTCAGGATATCTCTAATGAATATGCATAAATAACTGCATGCACTGCTCCAGATCCTAACTAGATTGTTAGCCTGAAGTCTAACATGGGCTTTCATATTTTTAAGAAATGGAGAAATTACTTACCTGATAATTTTGTTTTCCTTAGTGTAGACAGATGGACTCAGGACCAATGGGTATAGGGTAATCTTGATAGCAGTTGGAGATGGATCAGATTTCAATCTGATGTCAGCCCAAGTACATATACCCTTGCAGGAAGTGCAGCTCTTCAGTATTCTCCTCAAAAAGCATTGTTGATATATGTATGACTGAATAACTTGAATAACAATTCACTTTATAACTTGGTTAACTTAATTTGGACCTGTTGAATTGGTTATAGCTGGAAACCGCCAGTTCCCTCAACCGAGAAACGTCGACACCCGGTAGGATGGGTGTCCTATCTGAAGGAAAGCATGGCTTACCTGTGAATCACCTGAGAATTCCATGAGTAACAGCAGCCGTGGGTGGGATGCTGAGTCCCATCTGTCTACACTAAGGAAAACGAAATTATCAGGTAAGTAATTTCTCCATTTCCTAGTGTGTAGCAGATGGACTCAGGACCAATGGGATGTATAAAAGCTACTCCCGAACCGGTTGGGATGCTGCCCGTGACCCACTTAGTATTGCCCTTGCAAATGCTGTGTCCTCCCGAGCTTGAACAGCCAGGCGGTAAAACCTGGAGAAGATGTGGATGGAGGACCTTGTCGCTGCCCTGCAGATTTCGGTGGGAGACAGCATCTTGGTTTCCACTCAGGACACTGCCTGGGCTCTAGTAGAATGGGCCTTGACTTGTAAAGGCGGTGGCTTGCCTGCTTCTACGTAGGCCGCATTAATGACTTCTTTGATCCAGCGGAATATGGTTGCTCACGAGGCCGCTTCCCCTTGCTTCTTCCCGCTATGAAGGACGAATAGATAGTCTGTCTTTCGTACAGATTCCGACCTTTCCAGGTATCGGACTAGGAGTCTGCAGACATTGAGATGGCATAGACTTCGAGCCTCTTCCGAATTCTTATGCTCATCTGGCGATGGTAGCAAGATGGTTTGGTCGAGATGTGAGACACCACTTTGGGGAGGAACGACGGAACTGTGCGTAACTGGATGGTTCCTGGGGTGAGTGAGGAACTGCTCCCGGCAGGACAGTGCTTGTAGCTCGTATATACGACGGGCCGAACAGACTGCCACAGCAGGAAGGCTGTCTTTAATGTCAATAGTCGGGAGAGACGGACCATGGAGAGGTCTGAAGGAGGTTCCTGCTAGGAAATCTAGGACCAGGTTGAGGTTCCAAAGAGGCACGGGCCACTTTAGGGGTGGTTGGATCTGCTTGATTCCTTTTAGAAAGCAGGAGACATTCTGGTGAGAGGCTATGCTGCCGCTCTCGCTCTTGGTTCCGTAGCATGACAATGCGGCCACCTGTACCTTGGAGTTGAGAGACAATCCCTTCTGTAGGCCATTCTCCAGGAATTCCAAAAGCACAGGAATTTTGACTGAGCGTGGTATGATGCCATGGTCATCGCACCAGGCTTTGAATACTCTCCAAATCCTTATGTATGTTAGGGATGTGGAGAACTTGCATGCTCGGAGTAGGGTGTCAATTACTGCCCCCGAGTATACGCTCTTCCTCAGGCGAGTCCTCTCAATGGCCAGTCCATAAGAGAATAGAGCTGGGTCCTCGTGGAGGATCGGTCCCTGTTGGAGCAGGTCTCTGTGTGGAGGTAGCAGAAGGGGGCTCCCTGTCCGCAGTCTTCGCATGTCTGCGTACCACAATCTTCTTGGCCAGTCCGGGGCCACTAGAAGTACAGGTCCCCTGTTGTGTTCTATCTTGTGGATGATTGCACCCAATAGGGGCCACCGTGGGAAGGCGTATAACAGTCTCCTGTGGCCAGGTCTGTACCAGGGTATCGATTTCCTGGGACTGGAGTTCCCACCTGCGCCTGAAGAAACTGGGCACTTGGGCGTTGGACTGGTTTGCCAAGAGGTCCATGGTTGGTGTTCCCCAACGGTTTACAATCAATTGGAATGCTGTGGTCGACAGCCTCCATTCTCCTGGGTCTAGACTTTTTCTGCTGAGGTAATCCACAGCGACGTGGTCGGCCAAGATCTCTTGAAGGTTCGCTTCCGCCCATGACATTAGGAGGTCTATTTCCAGAGACACCTGTTGGCTTCTGGTTCCTCCCTAACGGTTGATGTAGGTCACTGTTGTGGCGTTGTCAGACATTACTCTGACCGCTTTGTCTCTGAGTCTATGACCGAACCGTAGGCAGGCTAGTCTGACTGCCTGGACCTCTAGGCGATTGATGTTCCACCCAGACTCTTCTTTGTTCCATTGCCCTTGGGCGTTTAGCTCCTGGCAGTGTGCTCCCCATCCTCGTAGGCTGGCGTCTGTGGTGAGCAGGATCCAGAATGGTGAGGATAGTCTCGCCCCCTGGCTCGGATGGTCTTCTTGTAGCCACCATCGTAGTTGGGTCCGGACTTTGTCCGAGAGCTGAAGGCATATGGTGTAGTTCTGGGACAGTGGATTCCATCGTGATAGCAGTGAGCGCTGTAGGGGTCTCTATGAGCTCTTGCCCATGGCACTACTTCCAGTGTGGATGCCATGAGCCAAGGACCTGTAGGTAGTCCATGCAGTGGGGTAAAGCTCGCTCAACAGGGTTCGCAACTGAGTCATCAATTTCGATCTCCTTGTCTGTGTCAGGGTGACCTTGTCTTGTTTGGGGTCGAACTGGACTCCCAAGTATTCCAAATATTGTGAGGGCTGCAGGCAGCTCTTGCTTGTGTTGACCACCCATCTGAGGCTCTCCAGTAGAGTTTTGACTCTGTTGGTCACCTGGTGGCTCTCCTCTGGGGATTTCGCCCTGATCAGCCAATCTAGGTAAGGGTGTATGCGGATTCCTTCCTTCCTTAGTGTTGCTGTCACCACCACTATGATCTTGGTGAACATCCGGGGTGCTGTGGCTAACCCGAATGGTAGTGCCTGGAACTGATAGTGACAGTCCAGGATCGTGAAGCATAGAAAACGCTGATGCTCTTGATGGATCGGAATGTGTAAGTAGGCTTCCAACAGATCCAAGGATGTAAGGAACTCTCCCGGTTGTATCACCCTTATTACCGAGCGTAGGGTTTTCCATGCGGAAGCGAGGAATCTTCAGGCTGTGGTTGACCGACTTGAGGTCCAGGATGGGCCTGAACGTTCCTTCTTTCTTGGGAACGATAAAATAGATGGAATAATGTCTAGTATTTACTTGTTGCGGAGGCACTGGTGTTATAGCCTCTAAGGCTAGTAATCTGGTCAGTGTAGCTTCCACTGCCATCCTCTTGGAAGGGTCATGGCATGGGGATTCCACAAACCTGTCCGGAGGGAGGTGGTGAAAATCCAGGTAATATCCCTCTCGAATGATGGCTAGGACCCACTTGTCCGAAGTTCTCTCGACCCATCTTTGGTAGAATAGGGCAAGTCTGCCTCCTATGGCTTCCTCCTTTAGATGGGTCGGCTGATTTTCATTGTGGAGTGTGGCTGGGGCCTGGGCCCGAGCTGGCTCCCCTTTTGTTGTGCTTGTTCCGAAAGGACTGGCTCCAGCCTGTGGGGCGGGTCACTTGATATGTGCTTCTATATGCGTTGAAGTGCGGTGATCCACTGCCCTGGAAGTTTGGGGAAATGGTCGCTGGTTTCTCTTATTCCTGTCCTCCGATAGCTGCGGCAGTGGGGCTCGCCCCATTTGTTGGCTAGTTTCTCTAGTTCGCTTCCGAACAGAAGGGTTCCCTTGAAGGGCATCCTTGTGAGTCTCATTTTGGAAGATGCGTTTGCAGACCAGTTTCGGAGCCAGAGTTGTCTTCTGGCTGCCACAGGGGGTGACACTCCTCTAGCTGCGGTACGCACCAGATCTGAAGCAGCATCCGCAAGGAATGATACTGCTGGTTCCAGGGCTTCCCCAGGAGTAGTGTTCCTGGTCTGTGACAAGCAGGCGCGTGTCACCATGGCACAGCAGGCTGCAATCTGTAGAGACATAGCGGAGACGTCAAAGGACTGTTTGAGGATAGATTCCAGACGTCTGTCTTGAGCATCCTTGAGTACTGCTCCTCCCTCTACTGGGATAGTAGTGCACTTCAAAACCGCGCAGACCATGGCATCCACTCTTGGACATGCCAGATCTTTGGTGGCTGGGTCCAGAGGGTACATGGCTGCCAGAGCCCGCCCCCCTTTGAATGTAGTTTCCGCGGCATCCCATTCCAGGTCAATTAGTTGCTGGACGGCTTGTAATCATGGGAAATGACGGGAGGTCTGATGGAGTCCCTCTAGTAGGGGGTTCATATTAGGTTCCTCTGAGGCACTTGTGCCCAGGATAGCAAGCTCTTTTAAGCTGTGTGTGACCAGGTCTGGAAGCTCGTCATTGGTGAAAAAGTGTCTCATGGTTCGGTGGGGCTCTGTCCCCGGAGGGAGTTCCTTTCCTCAGGGGTTTTAATCCTCATCCGAGTTGTCTGTGTCCCCGAAGATGGGGCTTCTGGGCAGTGGGATCACTTCTCTGGGCATAGAGGGTCCCGGGATGTTGAGGTCCTCTGGTGGAGCTTGTGGCCGTATTATAGGAGACCCCGGTTGGATGTGGACGAAGGTATGCACACCTTTGAAGAATTCCATACAGGAAATAGATGCTGGGTCTAGACTAAGGGGCGCCGTGTCCCTGGGGAGCCCCATTTGAGGGGGGGGTCCCTCTGTGCAATGCTAGGTCCGGAGTACTGTTGGAGAGGCTGGAACCCGGTACCAGCTGGGGAGGGCCATGAGTTGGATCCCCTAGGGCCTCCTCGCACTGTATACACAGGGCCGTGGCTTCCTCATGCTGTGCAGATCTATTGTGGCATGCTGGGCAAAGGCCTTGAGCCTTGAGTTTCTTTTCTTGTGGTGCCATGGCTTGTGCGCGCGTAAGATGCAGTTGTACGCTCCAGTGCTTCAAAGTTGTGCTCATAGGTTTGGTGCTCGCTCAGGGAGATGTGCGCGCTGTTGTGCGCACAGATCGAAGTTATGCGCCCGGCACAATAAGCACATGGCTATGCGCGTCGCTTGTGCGCACGGTACTTGGGCGCACAAAGTATTTGTGCACACGGCTCGCCTCTGTGCTCACAGATCGGGACGGCGGACAGGGCGGTGAACATATCAAAATGGTGACGGCGACCAAGCAGACAATATGGTGACCATCTCGGGAGGGGGGGGGGGTCTCCACGTGGGAGGACCCTCAGATCTGACCGGAGTCTAGCCCTGCTAGGGCAGATCAACCCGGTGGCAATGGTCCCGGCTGGCTACCTGTGCGACTCCTCAAGCTTCTGAGACCAGAGACTTTTAAATAGATTTCTACCTTCCCTTGTCTCGGCGCTTCCCGGTCTCCGGCTGCAGGGGGAAGAGGGAAAATACCTTCACCGCCGTGCTCAAGGTTGTACCCGCTGCCTCTCAGCCTCACCCGATGTTGGGGGCTAGGTCCCTGCCGAGGGTTGGCCGCCGGACCGAGGCTTGCTGCCGAGGGATCGCGGAAATCACCTAGGGAATTCTCAACTGGGGGAGGGACCCAATGGGTGTCACCGCAGGAGAGCGGGGCTTGTCTGTAGAGGTAAGATTTCTTCTTAATTTGGTTTTCTTTGGTAAAATTACTCTAATGCTGTGCGAGTGTGCATACAGTCCCTAACTACTATGGAGACGGAAAATACTGAAGAGCTGTACTTCCTGCAGGGATATATGTACTAGGGCTGACGTCAGATTAAAATCTGATTCATCTCCAACTGCTATCAGGAGTACACTATACCCATTGGTCCTGAGTCCATCTGCTACACGCTAGGAAATATTAGTTCAGCAACATCACATCTGGCAAGTACTTTGGATTGGAAAACAAAACACTGGGTGCTGTGTGCTGGGGCTCACACAGTAGAATATACTTTTTTTTTAATTTTATTTTTATTCAACTTTTAAATTATTATAACATTCTAATGTTATAATAATTTAGAATATACTTCTACTTATGAGTCTAATATACTACCATTTCCCTGATGCTGGAAGTGTCATCTTCCAGATGAAACACTAAACCAAAATACCCTAGTTTCAGGACAGTAAAGATTTCAAGGCAGTTTTGCATCAAACTTTCAACAATTACAAATTCTCTTATTTCTCACCTTTGGCAATTCCCATTCAGATCGTGATCCATCTGCATTGTAGTAATATTGTCTGCCTTGATCATCTACATGTTTTATCCACTGTGAAAATATAAAATGATAAAAGATTTAATGGTAAAAGGAAGAACAGTAGAATATTCCATTTAAGTTCCATAAAATGCTATAATACTATAATGGACAATAGCCAAATTAGAATAGTGTTAAAATTCAGTACTGTGTATGTCTTAATTAAAATTTTGTTTAAAGAATACAAAATTGCAAACAGTGCAAGCACTTACAAATAAATACACTCATGAAAAGTAAAAAAAAGGAGAACGCATATTGATGTGCATGAACAAACAAATCATGCATTTTATTTTATTTCTGCTGTACCAAAAGCATAGAAAACTAT
Source organism: Rhinatrema bivittatum (assembly GCF_901001135.1). Classification (NCBI taxonomy): domain Eukaryota; kingdom Metazoa; phylum Chordata; class Amphibia; order Gymnophiona; family Rhinatrematidae; genus Rhinatrema; species Rhinatrema bivittatum. The sequence goes on along the minus strand of NC_042616.1, from coordinate 126,652,040 downwards.
TGTACTTTACTACTTATGCTGATCCAGAAAGTCTGTGTTCCTGCTTTAGGTGTCTGTCAATGTAATGTTTTGGGAAGCACAGTATTTTTTGTATTTGTTAAATATAGGACATTAGGATTTATCAATAAACTGCTTGATATGAGCATTTACTCTACAAGAAAATATAGCTAAAATGATACCCCATTCTAATCATATAGGGTTGAATTTTCAAAACTTTACAGACGTAAAACTAAGCATATACGTGTACAAGTAGCCTCTATTCACACATTTCGTATTTTTTAAAAATCCAAAATAAGGACATTTTCACTTTCATGTGCACACATATGCGTGTAAAAAAAAAGGGGCAGTCTAGGGACATTCCAGGGCTGGGCCAACATTTCCACATGCAAGTCGCTATTTTAAAAAGACTCTTATGTATGTAATTTCGCCAACTCTCAGTTTTACATTTGCTAATTATCTGACGTAAAGGATATTAAGGTAAAGGAAACATTTTTGCTCTACTAGTCCCGAACTTATAGATTAGTCCTCATCCTCCAGCACAGAGGCAGAGGTCTAAATATATATTTAATTTTTAAATGACAACACCAGCATGTGTGTCACACTTAGAACTAATTCAGCCAGTGTTCTCTGCCTCCAGCCACTGGATGGCTGTTTTTTGAATTTCAGCACATTTTAATCTGAAAGATTTAGTTATTTTTCAGCCTATTTACTATTCTCCTGAACGACTTTTCAGGCTGTATTGAACCATGCTCCTGCGGATGTTTGCTCCTGCAGAGAGGTGCGCCATGACAGCATTATTGTGAGCACTGCTTCCTTTCTGCGGTCAGTAAGGTTGAGAGCAACAGCCATCTTTAAATCATTATTTTAGCAGCATTTTAAAGTTTATCATTTACTTTGTAAGCCGCTTGCTTGAGCTTTGTTTAAAGCTTTGTCAGAGAAAATATCACTGCTATGGTGTGCGCAGCTCCAAATGCTTGTCAGCTGAAGAATGTTTTTGCTTGTTTGCCTTAGCAAATCTGATTTGCCCAAAATACCTAAAACTATTTCTACCACGAAGAAAGTTTCGTCGGTAGAGGGGTCAGGTAAGTGAAAGGTTTCCCCCAGAGCAAATTCAGCTTCTCTGAAGCTATTAGTTGCTGCTATTCCAACAGCTGATTTGACTCAACCAAAGCATCGGCATCAAAGGCGGGGCCTTCGTTAAGGCAGAGACCTCTCAAAATGCTACCAGCCTTTGATTTTCATCAATTAGTGCTGGTTCTTTTTCACCCAATTTTTTCTAATTTTCTACATCAGATCAGGCTTTTCATGCCTTACAGGGGCAGCAAGATAATGCTGCAGATCAAGGAGGGAGTGACGTTTTACATTCTGAGGATTCTAAGCCTCAAAAGAGAGAGATTTGATTCAGAAGAAACAAACATACTCTGGATTTTGAATGTCCCTCTTATTTAAGATTAGAGGATGGGAGATGAGGTAGTAGTTTGGATTCTTTAGAAGGTGAAATCCATTCAGGAGAAGATGAGGAAGAGCAGATCAGATTATTTCTTAAAAAGGAGATGTCAGCATTAAGTATGCAGGTTATTTCTGCATTACGTTTAGAAGAGCAAAAATGTGAGGAGACATCTGGTTGGGATCCAATCCTGAGAGAAGTATGGAAGACAGCTTCTACTTTTCCTCTTCACCCAGAAATTGAATCGATGATTCTGTCTGCGTGGGAATCACCCGAGGCAAGTTTTAGACATCTAAGAATCTTTAATAGACTATATCTTATGCCACCAAATGTGCTAGATAGTCTTTTTCAACAACCAAAGGTTTGATGCTATGGTTGCTGCAGTTGCCAGGAAGACTACTATTCCTGTGGAAGGGAATGCAACTCTTCAGAATGTTGGCTGCTAGGTCATCATCTCTCTCTATGGGAGCTAGATGCCTTCTGTGGCTAAGAAATTGGTCTGCAGATTTTTGGTCTAAGTCTAGACTTTCATGTTTGCATTTTAAGGGTAAATACCTTTTTGGTGAGGAATTAGATCGTCCAATAAGAGCTCTAGGATATCCAAAATTAGAGAGGTTACCTGAGGACAAAGCCCGGGTTAAGTTTCCATCCATACCAGGCTTGTTCTCAATTTATGGAAGTGAAAAGATATAGAACTGATAGGAAAGTTACCCCTCGGCTCTCGAAGGTTAAAGCAGGTCCCAGCCTTTAAGGAGCAAGAAGCCCAAGGGGCAATATCACTTGAACCCCCAGTACGTCGCAGAATACATGACGCCCAAGGGATTCATTCTCTAGGGGAGCCTATAGGGGCAGGTTATAGGCTTTTCTTAGGAAATGGATCCATATTACCTCAGACCAATGGGTTTTGGATATAATCGAGAGAGAGAGATAATTATATTTATTTATATATATATATATATATATATATATATATATATATATATATATATATATATATATATATATATATATATATATATATATATATATATATATATATATAGTGTGTTTGTGCTTTTAATAGTCAGTAAAGCAGCAAATAAACAGAAGTTAGACTGTTTGTATTTTGAAACAGTCAGTCAGTAAGGCAGCTAGTAAGTAGTAGTTAGTGTGCTTGTATATTAAAAAAAAAAAAAAGTAGCCAGAAGCTAGAAATAAGCTAGGAGCAGTGTATACTTAAGTAAAAAGGTTGAAAAGTTCAGTTCAGTTACTCACCTTGGAAAGGTGTTGAGGTAGTGTGATTTGGTTTGATTAGGTACCAACATTTGTTAATCAAGAGAACAGTGAGTCACTCTGGCTGACTAACTGAAGTTAGACTGTTTGCATTTCCCAACCCACCCACCCCTAGCTCATCTTAATTTATAGGCAGGGGCCACTTTCAAAAAAACAAAACAACCTTATTGAGAGTTTGATCATTCCCCTGTAGGCCACTACTAGACATATAGTGAATTCACTAATACATTTGAAAGACATTAGACACATTCCTACTCCCATAGCAACTTAAAACTTTAAGTAGGAACTGAACAAATTTGAGATGAAGGCAGCAAGAGGGGGGCTTCCCAGTCTTTTGCATCGAGTGTCACATGCATGATTTTGTTTTTACTCGCCTGTGAGAAATTGTACATGTGATTGCGATGCAAAGAGCTCCTGGCTCTCAGAGAACGAGTCTGATCTTTGGAGGCTAGAGTGGCAGACCTGGAGGTGCTGAGGCAGACAGAGGTATATAGATGACACCTTCAGGGATATAGTAGCCAAGTCCCAACTTCAGACTGGCAGCCCTGGTGCTGCCTTGGAGGAAAAAGGTCTCATGAGTGGAGAGCATCAACCTGGTGCAGCAGGAAAGGACCCTGTAGCAAGGACCTGCTCTCCAGGTGAAGTATTGTCCTTTCGCACCGAGGATCTCCCCCCAAGGCCTACTGCCCAGGAGGGAAGGGTTGGTTGACCGTCATAGTTGGTGTTTCGATTATTAGGAATGTAGACAGCTGGGTGGCTGGTGGGGGCGTGAGGATCGCCTGGTAACATGCCTACCTGGTGCAAAGGTGGTGGACCTCATGCGTCACCTAGATGGGATTTTAGACAGTACTGGGGAGGAGCCGGCTGTCGTGGTATATGTGGGCACCAACGACAGGAAAATGTGGGAGGGAGGTTCTGGAAGCCAAATTTAGACTCTTAGGTAGAAGGCTTAAATCCAGAACCTCCAGGGTAGCATTCTCTGAAATGCTCTCTGTTCCACGCGCAGGTCACCAGAGGCAGGCAGAGCTCCGGTGAGTCAATGCATGGATGAGACTATGGTGCAAGGAAGAGAGGGATTCAGTTTTGTTAGGAACTGGGGAACCTTTTGGGGAAGGGGGAGTCTCTTTCAAAGGGATGGGCTCCACCTTAACGAGGGTGGAACCAGACTGCTGGTGCTAACCTTTAAAAAGGAGATAGAGCAGCTTTTAAACTAGAACAAAGGGGAAAGCAGACAGTCGCTCAGCAGCGCATGGTTCGGACAGAGGTTTCTTCAAAGGATACCAATGATGCATTAGAATTAGGGCATCCCCACAGTGAAGTTCCAAAAATAAGATAAGTAGTCCAAGTGCCTGTAACTAAAAACTCACCTAAGCTAAAATATTCTAACTTATCCCTATCAATTAAAAAGCAGAATGAAAATACAAACAAAAAGCAAACTTTGAAATGTTTGTATGCTAATGCCAGAAGTCTAAGAAGTAAGATGGGAGAATTAGAATGTAAAGCAGTGGATGATGACAGACTTAACTGGCAACTCAGAGACATGGTGGAAGGAGGACAACCAATGGGACAGTGCTATACTGGGGTACAAATTATATCGCAATGACAGAGAGGAGCACCCGCAAGGCGGTGTGGCGCTTTATGTCCGGGATGGCACAGAGTCCAACAGGATAAACATCCTGCATGAGACTAAATGCACAATTTAATCTTTATGGGTAGAAATCCCTTGTGAGTCGGGGAAGACTATAGTGATAGGAGTATTCTACCGTCCACCTAGTCAAGATGGTGAGACTGACAGTGAAATGCTAAGAGAAATTAGGGAAGCTAACCAAATTGGTAGTGCGGTAATAATGGGAGACTTCAATTACCACAAGTAAACACGTTGTACAAAAATCTTAAATTTTCCATCTGTTATATTTTTTTTTGACAATTTAAATATTCTCCCATCACCACTATTCAGTTACAAACGGGCCTCAAATTGCAACACGTCACATGTAGTGTATGCAATATTCTGCCCATGTCCATTAACATATGTTGCTATGACTAAGCGTGCAGTACGTCTTAGTTTGACAGAACATAAATGCTGTTTAAAGACGGGCCGAATGGATGAGCCACTAGTATCTCATTGTAAGGAAACTAATCATGTTTGTTCTGACCTCCATTGGACTGTTTTGGAAATTATCCCAGAGCATTGGAGAAGAGGAGATAGAATTAAACGTCTCTAGCAATGTGAACAGAGGTGGATTTTTCAGCTCCAATCAGTAACTCCTTACGGGCTTAACAAGGATATCGAGTGGATTCACTTCATGTGAATGCCAATCCATTAGGCTCCTTACATACAGGTGAGGTATGTGAATCTACATATAAACAGCCCTAGTCTAACAGTCCTTTCACCTAGACGCCAGAAAGAGGACATGGCGGCAAAACTCTGAGTTGCGATTATGGCTGCAAGAAGCCCCTGGGATGTGCAGCATTGTTTTTAAAGTCTTTGTGTGTTAAAATATGTTGTATTTCATTTTTGTAGAAGCAAAGAAATAAGTATACCATAAGCTTTGGATACGTATGTGGAGTTGAAAAAGTACACTATTGATAACGATACTGTTCCAAGTACATTTGGTCTATCAGTCCCTGAAGCAGCAGCCCTGCGAAACGTACGTTGGACTGGACTTGTGCGGCAGAGCGGTAGCGCTAGCAAGAAGGAAAATATCTGGATCAGACTTATGCGGCAGCATGGCAGAGCCAAAAAAGGGAAGTGAATTGATCTTGTGTGGCAGCACCAGAAAAAAGGAAAGTACCTGGATCGGACTTGTGCAGCAGCGCCAAAAAAAGGGAAGTACCTATTCCACATATTTTATTGAACGCATTCTTGAAAAAATATTGAAAAAAGTGATAACGACATTCATAGTATTGGACCGATTATTTAAAATGACCCATAGTGGATAAAAACACAGGTATAACGTGCATGCAGACCACGGGTGTTATGATGGCCCTAAACATATTCAAAAAAGAATATTAAAACATTGTCAAAAAAAATATAACGCATTGAAAAATTTAAGATTTTTGTGCAACGTGTTTACTTGCAGTGTTTGTATAAATCGTATTTTGGATAAGCGGATATTATTGGTAGACTTCAATTTCCCCAATAATGACTGGGTAAATGTATCATCGGTACATGCTAGAGATAAAGTTCCTGGATGGAATAAATGCCATTTTTATGTAGCAATTGGTTCAGGAACCAACTAGAGGGAGCAATTTTAGATCTAATTCTCAGTGGAGCACAGGATTTGGTAAGAGAGGTAACGGTAGTGGGGCCGCTTGGCAATAGTGATCATAATATGATCAAATCTGAATTAATGACTGGAAGGGGACAGTAAGCAAATCCACGGCTCTCGTGCTAAAATTTCGAAAGGGAAACTGAGAAAATGAGAAAAATTGTTAGAAAAAAACTGAAAGAACATAAGAACATAAGAAAATGCCATACTGGGTCAGACCAAGGGTCCATCAAGCCCAGCATCCTGTTTCCAACAGTGGCCAATCCAGGCCATAAGAACCTGGCAAGTACCCAAAAACTAAGTCTATTCCATGTAACCATTGCTAATGGCAGTGGCTATTCTCTAAGTGAACTTAATAGCAGGTAATGGACTTCTCCTCCAAGAACGTATCCAATCCTTTTTTAAACACAGCTATACTAACTGCATGAACCACATTCTCTGGCAACAAATTCCAGAGTTTAATTGTGCGTTGAGTAAAAAAGAACTTTCTCTGATTAGTTTTAAATGTGCCCCATGTTAACTTCATGGAGTGCCCCCTAGTCTTTCTACTATCCGAAAGAGTAAATAACCGATTCACATCTACCCGTTCTAGACCTCTCATGATTTTAAAACACCTCTATCATATCCCCCCCCCCCTCAGTCGTCTCTTCTCCAAGCTGAAAAGTCCTAACCTCTTTAGTCTTTCCTCATAGGGGAGTTGTTCCATTCCCCTTATCATTTTGGTAGCCCTTCTCTGTACCTTCTCCATCACAATTATATCTTTTTTGAGATGCAGCGACCAGAATTGTACACAGTATTCAAGGTGCGGTCTCACCATGGAGCGATACAGAGGCATTATGACATTTTCCGTTTTATTCACCATTCCCTTTCTAATAATTCCCAACATTCTGTTTGCTTTTTTGACTGCCGCAGCACACTGAACCGACGATTTCAAAGTGTTATCCACTATGACACCTAGATCTCTTTCTTGGGTTGTAGCACCTAATATGGAACCCAACATCGTGTAATTATAGCATGGGTTATTTTTCCCTATATGCATCACCTTGCACTTATCCACATTAAATTTCATCTGCCATTTGGATGCCCAATTTTCCAGTCTCACAAGGTCTTCCTGCAATTTATCACAATCTGCTTGTGATTTAACTACTCTGAACAATTTTGTGTCATCTGCAAATTTGATTATTTCACTCGTCGTATTTCTTTCCAGATCATTTATAAATATATTGAGAAGTAAGGGTCCCAATACAGATCCCTGAGGCACTCCACTGTCCACTCCCTTCCACTGAGAAAACTGCCCATTTAATCCTACTCTCTGTTTCCTGTCTTTTAGCCAGTTTGCAATCCACGAAAGGACATCGCCACCTATCCCATGACTTTTTACTTTTCCTAGAAGCCTCTCATGAGGAACTTTGTCAAACGCCTTCTGAAAATCCAAGTATACTATATCTACCGGTTCACCTTTATCCACATGTTTATTAACTCCTTCAAAAAAGTGAAGCAGATTTGTGAGGCAAGACTTGCCCTGGGTAAAGCCATGCTGACTTTGTTCCATTAAACCATGTCTTTCTATATGTTCTGTGATTTTGATGTTTAGAACATTTTTCCACTATTTTTCCTGGCACTGAAGTCAGGCTAACCGGTCTGTAGTTTACCGGATCGCCCCTGGAGCCCTTTTTAAATATTGGGGTTACATTTGCTATCCTCCAGTCTTCAGGTACAATGGATGATTTTAATGATAAGTTACAAATTTTTACTAATAGGTCTGAAATTTCATTTTTTAGTTCCTTCAGAACTCTGGGGTGTATACCATCCGGTCCAGGTGATTTACTACTCTTCAGTTTGTCAATCAGGCCTACCACATCTTCTAGGTTCACCGTGATTTGATTCAGTCCATCTGAATCATTACCCATGAAAACCTTCTCCATTACGGGTACCTCCCCAACATCCTCTTCAGTAAACACCAAAGCAAGGAGCAGCTACAAAGGCAAAAAGTGTGCAAGAGGCGTGCTCATTGTTATATATCCAAAGCAAAAAGCCTGTGAGGGAGTCAGGGGCATTTAGAGATAAGGCCATCATGGAAAGATTAAATGATTTCTTTGCTTCGGTGTTTACTGAAGAGGATGTTGGGGAGATACCAGTTCTGGAGATGGTTTTCAAGGGTGATGAGTCAGACGAACTGAAACAAATCACGATGAACCTAGAAGATGTGGTAGGCCTGATTGACAAACTGAAAAGTAGTAAATTGCCTGCACCAGATGGTATACACCCCAGAGTTCTGAAGAAACTCAAAAATGAAATTTCAGACCTATTAGTAAAAATTTGTAACCTATCATTAAAATCATCCATTGTACCTGAAGACTGGAGGTCTTCAGGTACAATGGATATTTAAAAAGGGCTCCAGGGTCGATCTGGGAAACTACAGACCGGTTAGCCTGACTTCAGTGCCAGGAAAAATAGTGGAAAGTGTTCTAAACAAAGTCACAGAACATATAGACAGACTTAAGTCACAGAACATATAGACAGACTTAAGACCTGGCTGTTTAAACAAGCATTCCCGGACACCAACTAATTCTCACACCATCAACCAAACGCTATCCAGCCAGTCCTACCAGACGTTATCCAACCAGTCCTACCCCTTCTCCATGTAATATCTATAGCTTATATTATAGATATTGTAAATATATTTATCTAATGTAAATTTCTTTATCTAAAGTTATCCTCTCCTTTTTTCTTCTCTTCTCCCAAGTTTTAATTCCCTTGTTATTTGTAACTGCTCACTTCCACAGGTTACACTGTTGTTCATTGTACACCCCTGTTATATGTAAACCGGCATGATGTGATTGTATCATGAATGCCGGTATATAAAAATCTTAAATAAATAAATAAAATAAATAAATATAGAAAGACATGGTTTAATGGAACAAAATCAACATGGCTTTACCCACAAATCTGCTTCCCTTTTTTTGAAGGAGTTAATAAACAGGTGGATAAAGGTGAACCTGTAGATGTAGTGTGCTTGGAATTTCAGAAGGTGTTTGACAAAGGTCCTCATGAGAGGCTTCTAGGAAAAGCAAAAAGTCATGGGATAGGTGGCGATGTCCTTTCGTGGATTACAAACTGGCTAAAAGACAGGAAACAGAGAGTAGGATTAAATGGACAATTTTCTCAGTGGAAGGGAGTAGGCAGTGGAGTGCCTCAGGGATCTGTATTGGGAGCCTTACTTTTCAATCAACCTAATTGAAGGTTGACCGACGTGCCGCATATGCGCAGTAGAGACCAGCTCTACCGCGCATGTGCGGGCGAGCACATCGGTCTCTGCCAGAAAAAAAAAAAACATGGCGGCGTCGAGTGGCAGCGGCGGCGGCAGCGAGCGGCCAGTAGCGAGGGAGGGAGGAGAGAGAGAGAGGGAGGGACGGACTGAGAGGGAGGGAGTGGGGGGAGGACTGAGGGACTGAGGGAGGGAGGAGTGGGTGAGTGTGTGGGAGGGAGGTAGGGAGTGAGGGGAGAGGGAGAGATGAGAGACAGGGATGTGAGTAAGTGGAAGGGGGAGAGGGAGAATGAGGGAGAGGTGAGACACAGGGATGTCAGTAAGTGGAAGGGTAAGAAGTTGTGGAGCAGAGAAAAAGGGAGTGGAGGAGGGCTGAGGGGGAGGGGATGGGATTGAGAGAGGGTGGGGAGTGACTGAGGGAAGGGGAGGAGGTGAGAGTGAGGGGAAGGAGGCAGTGGGAGACAGAGGGTGAGTAAGACTGAGTGGAGGAAAGGGGAGGAGTGAACGAGGGGAAGGGGAGAGAGGGAGAAAAAGTGTAATGTAGCCTGTTTTAACGGGCTTAACGGCTTGTATATTTATAAATGATCTGGAAAGAAATAAGATGAGTGAGGTAATCAGATTTGCAGATGATACAAAATTGTTCAGAGAAGTTAAATCACAAGCAGATTGTGATAAATTGCAGGAAGACCTTGTGAGTGGAAAATTGGGCATCGAAATGGCAGATGAAATTTAATGTGGATAAGTGCAAGGTGATGCATATAGGGAAAAATAACCCATGCTATAGTTACACAATGTTAGGTTCCATATTAGGTGTAACCACCCAAGAAAGATCTAGGCGTCATAGTGGATAACACATTGAAATCGTTGGTTCGGTGTGCTGCAGCAGTCAAAAAAGCAAACAATGTTGGGAATTATTAGAAAGGGAATGGTGAATAAAACGGAAAATGTCATAATGCCTCTATTGCTCCATGGTGAGACTGCACTTTGAATACTGTGTACAATTCTGGTCGCCACATCTCAAAAAAGATATAATTGCGATGGAGAAGGTACAGAGAAGGGCAACCAAAATGATAAGGGGAATGGAACAGCTCCCCTTTGAGGAAAGACTAAAGAGGTTAGGACTTTTCAGCTTGGAGAAGAGACGGCTGAGGGGGGATATGATAGAGGTGTTTAAAATCATGAGAGGTCTAGAACAGGTAGATGTGAAATCGGTTATTTACTCTTTCGGAAAGTAGAAAGACTAGGGGGCACTCCATGAAATTAGCATGTGGCGCATTTAAAACTAATCGGAGAAAGTTCTTTTTTACTTAACGCACAACTAAACTCTGGAATTTGTTGCCAGAGGATGTGGTTAGTGCGGTTAGTATAGCTATGTTTAAAAAAGGATTGGATAAGTTCTTGGAGGAGAAGTCCATTACCTGCTATTAAGTTGACTTACTAGCAACAGTAACATGGACTAAGCTTAGTTTTTGTGTACTTGCCAGGTTCTTATGGCCTGGATTGGCCACTGTTGGAAACAAGATGCTGGGCTTAATGGACTCTTGGTCTGACCCAGTATGGCATGTTCTTATGTTCTAATGCAACAGCAGCCATTTATATAAACAAGCAGGGCAGCACACAGTCAGAGTGTGTCGGAAGAAACAGATCTATTGTTTTCTTGGGCCAAGAATCATCTTGTTCACTTAGCTCAACACATAGCAGGCCAGAGCAACATTCAGGCAGACTCTCTCAGTTGGAACATAATAGACCCTGGAGAAGGGAATTAAGTCAGGAGGCTTATGTTCAGATAGTGCAAAGATGGGAGCCACATCAGATACATCTTTTGGCTTCCAGCAAGAACAAGTAAGAAGGTTTTTAAGTCGTCACAGAGATCTAAGCAGCGAAGCAATAGATGCCTTTCAGCAAAGTTGAAAGGGCTACAAGCTTCTGTATCTCCTTCCTCTTTGGCCATTAATAGAAAAAATATTGAGGAAAATAGAAAAGAAAGTTTGTGGATCCAGTTGCTCCAGATTGGCCACGAAGGCCTTGGTATGCGGATCTAAGGAGGTTGTTAATAGATCAACCTCTACATCAGGTCAAGGGCCTTCTACATTGGGGCCTATAGAGATGGAGGATCCAATTCCATTGTTACTTACGGCTTGGCTATCAAAAGGGCAAAGTTAGCAAGAAAAGGTTTTTCACCCTCAGTGATTAACACAATGTTCCATTCTAGAAAGAGTTCTATGTCCCTTTCTTATATAAGAGTATGGCACATGTTTGAAAAACTTGGTAAGAATAGAAATTTGTCACCATGGTCCACACAAATAGCTGATATTCTTCATTTTTACAGTGTGGTTTGGATAACGATTTAGCCTTAAATTCTTTAAAGGTGCAGATAACTATTTCTTGTTTTTGTGGGCGAATAAGTGGTAATTTAATTTCTTCCCACTTGGATGTTTATCATTTTCTTAGTGGAGTAAAACATGTCCACCAATCAGATTGTTTTTCGAAACAAATTTAAATTTGGTTTTACAGATTATCTAGGTCTCCTCTTGAGCCTTTATTGTTTAAAGACACTGCCCACTCTTCCTACATTCAGAGCGGGGAACAGTAAGGTCAACGCGTCTGAGGAAAGATCACACATTCGCGAAGACAAATTCTGTCCTTGATTCTCTCCCTAGATGGCATCTCCTGAGAGGAGACATGTTGGGAATAAATCATTTAAGCTTGAGAAGGCTTTTTTGGAAAGGAAGGTTTTGAGTGCTTTTTTTTTTTTTTTTTTTTTTTTTTTAAAAGGTGGTTCTGTTTTGGAGGCATCTTAGTTCTTTGGGTAAGGTGTTTCAAAGGAGAGGTCCTGTTGAGAAGGCGACACATTCTCTGGTTTCCTTGAGGTGTGTGAGCCTTGGGGATGGGACAACAAAGCATGAGATTAGATGATATGAGGTGCCAGGAGAGGATATGGATTATTATTATAAGAGGAACTCCAGGGGAAGTTTATGAATCAAGACGCATGTAATCATGGCGAGCTTGTATTGTACTTGGAAGGAGATAGGGAGCCAATGTAAGGATTTGAGAACTGAAGAGTTGTGATTGCGCATTGGGGTGTTCGTAAGGAGTCTTGCGGCCAAATTTTCAATGATCTGCAGAGGATGGGTCACTTATAGAGGCAGACCTGTCAGGAGTGAGTTGCAGTAGTCTATGCCAGAGACTATAAGGGGCTGTAGGACGCCCTAAAGTAGTCAAGGTTCAAGAAGGGGGTTTAAGGTGATGGAGTAAACAGTTTTTATAAGGAGGAGTTGGTAATGGTCCTTATATGCTGGTGCATCGAAAGCAATGAGTCAATTGTGATTCCCAGGTTTCTTTCAGTTTGTGAGATGGCAATAGTTTGGGAGTCAAAGGAGAAGAGGTTGGGTATGTTATCCACAGGGTGATGCGATAGGAATACGATTTCAGTTTTGGAGATGTTGAGGGCTAGTTTATTGGAATGTAGCCATCTTTGGATGGTCGTGAGGCAATGGGTGAGTAAGGATTCGGCGAGGGTCCAGGTTTTCCGTAGGGGGAAACGTAAAAGCAAAAAGTAAGTCGCTTCGCCGCTTCACTGTCAGTGTCTCTTCTTCCCTCCTCCCGGAGCAAGGCTGCTTTTCGCGCCCTGCTCCGGGAGGAGGGGAGAACTGACAGCGGCGAAGCAACTTACTTTTTGAATCCCCGATCTCCTGCCTCCCGCTGCGCGACTTACTTTCTTACCAGATGGCCGGACGCCTGCAAAAAAAGTATCGTGGCTCCCGGGGAAGATGGATGCCAGCACGGGGGGAAGCGGCCCCTATGCATGCGATTGGCTGCTCAAGACGTGACGTCACAACGTTTGGCTGCTCAAGACGTGACGTCACGACGTTTGGCGTCACGGCATGTGACGTCACGTCTTGAGCAGCCAATCGCATGCACAGGGGCCGCTTTCCCCCGTGCTGGCATCAATCTTCCCCGGGAGCCACGATACCTTCTTCCAGATGGCTGGACGCCTGCAAAAAAAGTAAGTCGCGCAGCGGGAGGCAGGAGATCGGGGATGCAGAAAGTAAGTTGCTTCGCCACTGTCAGTTCTCCCCTCCTCCCGGAGCAGGGCGCGAAAAGCAGCCTTGCTCCGGGAGGAGGGAAGAAGAGACACTGACAGTGAAGCGGCGAAGCGACTTTTTGCTTTTACGTTTTTTTCGCTTTTTTTTTTTTTTTGCTTCGCCGCTGTCAGATGTCTTCTCCCCTCCTCCCGGAGCAAGGCTGCTTTTCGCGCCCTGCTTCGGCGCTTTTTTTTTCGCTTTTTTTTTGCTTCGGGAGGAGGGGAGAGGACTGGGGCTGCCCCGGAGACCGGCACCCATGATCGCGGCCGGAGCAGGTGAGCGGGGGCTGGGGGAAAGCTTGCCACCTACCCTTACCCCTGCCTCTACCGCAGGGGTAAGGGTAGGCGGTAAGTTAGCAGGTTAAACGCGTGACAAAACGGCAGGGAAAGATAGTGATAGTCGGGGCGCGGGTTACGGGATGCTAGGGAATAGCTAATTCGCTCGTTTGCATGCAATATACATGCCGCGTGCGGAAGGGGTTGGCCGGGGATTTTAGGACGCGGTAGGAGTAGGTTAAAGTGGATTCGGGATCGCAGGAAGGGATAACGCGGCCGGAAAGTGAGTAAAACGCGGCTTAGGAGCAGGGTAAACGCGGCCGCACTTTACAGGATAGACCTGTATGTTACTATGTAAGTCAGTCCCCCGACATGACCAACTCCCTCATCACCCTAGAGGCAGCAATTATGACAGGTTGTAGCTACAGAACAAACAGCGCTGAATATTCTACCTTAATTCTTTGCATCCTTATGGTCAGGACTCAGACTGGTCTTCATTTTACTGACTTGTGCATTCCTGCGCCCTATCGCCAATTATATCCCTTTGAGCATTCCTTTCAGTATATGTTCTTTTTAATCTATAAAAGAATTCAGCACCGGGATTGTTAAGTTTGTATTTATCATAAGAACATAAATTGCCATACTGGGTCTGAGAATCTGTTTTTTTATATACTCTTACTGTGCCAGTTCCTTTATTATTGTTATAATTTTACAGCAAGGGTGCTGCTGACTCATCCCCCTTTATACATTAGCTGCCTCTGTAATGCATTTTAATCCCTCCCCTTTCTTCTCCTCCTCCTCTCCCCCCTTCCTTGTCCTGGTCCACTTCCTTTTTACTTGGTCCCTCCCCTTCCTTCGGCTATGAAATCACATGACCATCTTGGCAGTTTTGTTTTTTTTAATCTACTTTAGCGTTTGCAATACCTTTTACTAATTGCCAGCAGTCTGTCATTTTGAAATCTTTGCTATACATGTATGCTTGCTTTATTCTGAGTGGGACTGGTGGTTTGTTTTTATTTTAAGGTATATCCTTTTCTGGAATTTTCTCTTATTTATTGATTTTCTATATTTTAATTGCAATATCTTGATCCTCCCGATGACGCTTGATCGTGAAACACAATCATGTCGGGAGACTGACCACACTTGGGACTGCTACGTTGTACTTTGAAATAAAGCATTACAATTATTTGGCCACTCCCAGCTTCTGAATATTTCCTATTCCAAGCTGTGTACACCTCACCCCATATCTACTCATGAGATTGACTTTGTTCTACTTCCTTTAGGAGGTTTCAAAAAAATATATACTTACATCACTACATTAACACAATGCTGGCAATGGTGAGAAACATCAAATCTTATCAACTAATACAACTTGATTTGCATCATTCAATATACTCTGCAAACAGGTTTTAAAACAAGGATCTACTAAATTAAAACAGACACTGAGGAGAAAGGAGAATGTACCTTTTCATTAGTATGTTCACTGATATATAAGGTATGCCCAAGTTCATCCAACTCTTCTGACCAACCCCTTGGAGGAGAATCATACTGACTATCTGACTGGCTGTGGCAAGTGCCATGGCAGTTTTCTTCTGATGAAAGATGCTATAAGTAGTCAGAAAGATAGTATGGTATAAGTTTGAAAGCAGACAGAAATCAGAAAAAATGTTTTCTTTGGCTAGAAATTACAGATCTGAATATTCAGACGAAAAAAACATTGAGATCTTTGACTAAGAACCAAGGAAAGAAATAAGGAAACTATCTTTAAAAAAAAAATGTGTAGACCAGTGCCACATCAAAGTTTTTTCTTGAAGAAAAATGTTCTGGCAATATTTCTAATATACTTCTTCACTATCATCATCTTTGATGTGAAGGTTGGGAACTATGGAGTGCCAATTCTCACTGTGCTCAGTTTTCCTCTGTTTCACCCATTTTTCCAGATCTTAATGATATTTGCATACCACTGTCCCACACTACTCTCTTTTACACTCTCATGCCCTCCAGTACTAAATTAGCTAAAATTTACCCTGAGCATGTACAAGTACATCCCAAAAAATATATATACTAATAGTGGACATCACCATTTCTTGGATACTTTTACTTTCTGCACAAAGTTTGGTTTTAAGCAGCTGCAAAGCAAATGAACAGTACAACTGCAACATTTTTTTTATATATCTGCTATCTGACTGCTGAAGAGGGAATCTGCTCGTGAACAATATAGTACATTTACATTCACAGAATGCCATACTCTTCATTAGTTTGCAGTATTCTACACATTACAACAATTTAACAGGTTCAGATTATCTAATAGCTAAATAGATCAACAGTACAGAACAAATTCATCCAAACATTTCTAGGCTCAAAATTATGTCACAGTAATAGACTGCAGTATAATTTTTGCTCTTTTTTTGCACAGGTATACTTCTTGGATGGGCAACTTTAATATGCCTAGCCAAGACAAAGCCTTTGTTTTTTTGCATCATAAATGCTCTTTAATTAAAATAAGTCATTTAAAGAAATGATAGGACATCTTGAGCACACAAATTGTGGTTTCTGCTTGCTTTGAACAGTTCTTGTTTAAACAAAGAAAAATATGTGCAACTTGTCTGGATCATAGGTAATCAGGTTTTGAAGTTAGCAGACAGTTCTGAAGCCCTAGAAGGTAATTATGATTTTATTGGAACTTGTCTACAAGGAACCTGAGAAGTTTCCATTCTTTCCAACCAAATCTCTAATGCCATCTTAGAAATCTAACTCAAGGACCTTATTCTGTGTGACTGTGTTCTTCTGTAAAGCTTACTCTATGCTTATGGCCAGGGACACAAGAACACTTAGACTCAGTAAAAGTATAATGTATTTTTATTAGTCAATATAAGTGTTCTCGGGAGATGCTGGGTACTGGGTGCCCTTAGTCTTACAATCTTCCAAAACTTTCCATGTTAGTTTTGCCTGAAAGAGTTCAGATTTGCCCAGCCTGCTCTCATCATGAATTTACAAAGCAATGGGCTGCCTGGCGTTGATATATGCTTCCTATTATTTTTTAAACCTTTGCAAGGAAAGCCTTGTCTGACTTTTGGAACCTAATTAGGGCTAATTCCAGCACTGCACTCCCACTTTAAGAAATGGAGCTATCCAAGACAAGCATGCCATAAGATCCTTATTTATAGCAACTATGACATTCTTCCCCTCTAACCTCACACCATTAGCCACCAATACAGTAAATTCTGAGGCCTCCCCTCCCCCCCATCAAGCCTTCAGCTTAAAATTCCCAAAAGGAACAAGAAAACCTAATAAGGTAAACAAATTCAGAAAAGAAGATCCTGGAGAAAATGGTACGAAAAATCCAATGGTGTCAAGTACCGTCCACTAAGGATGCCATACTAGAAGACAGGTAGAAGCATCTTTGGTTAGCATAATTAGTACAAGAATCATAAAATGCTGTAAAAAACCTAAGTTTTTTATGCCATCTGTTCTTAGATCTTATCTCTCTAACCTTTTTGACCTCTCATATATATGATTTTCTTTCTGCTGATAGTGCTAAAGCCCTTGCATGGATCATTCATTCTATAATTAGTCTTTCATTTTCCCCTTTAGATTCTACTTTATAGCCCCAAAATTTGCACTTATTACTCCTTCTCTCTCCTCAATAGGCTCCTTCTCATGTTCCCAGTTCATTCTTCTTTCCTAACTCACAGGCCGATTCAGTAAAAACGCGGGAGAGCGGACGAACGCCTGCTCTCCCAGCACGCGCATCGGCCACTCGCAATTCTGTATGCTAATTAGGCCCGGCGGTAGAAACGGGCAAAAGGAGGTGCTAGGGACACTAACGCGTCCCTAGCGCCTCCTTTTGACCCGGAGCGGTGGCTGTCAGCGGGTTTGACAGCCGCTCAATTTTGCCGGCGTCTGTTCTCAAGCCCGCTGACAGCCACCGGCAAAATTGGGTGTCCGGTTTTCGGCCTGACAGCTGCCGGGCCAATTTAAATTGTTTTTTTTCTTACTTTTTACACCCTTCGGGACCTCCGACTTAATCTCACTATGATATTAAGTCGGAGGGTGCACAGAAAAGCAGTTTTTACTGCTTTTCTGTGCACTTTCCCGGTGCCGTCAGAAACTAGCGCTTACCTTTGGGTAGGCGCTAATTTCTTAGAGTAAAATGTGCGGCTTGGCTGCACATTTTACTTACTGTATCCCGCGCGCATACCTAATAGGGCCATCAACATGCATTTGCATGTTGAGGGCGCTATTAGGTGCCGCGGGTTGGACGTGCATTTTCTGCCCCTTACTGAAGGGGTAAGGGAAAACGCATATCCAAGAGCAGGCGTTGGAGCGCACTGTACTGTATTGGTCTGTCATAGTTTTTACTCCTCTTAGCGTGTCACTTCATACACATCAATATTCTTATTCTCTTACATTCTTTTTGCACATAGTATAGTGGTATGTGAAACGTTCTATGTAGCAGTTTAACAACCAACTCAACCCTCTGGCAGTAACTAGTGAGTCAGTGTGCACCCTTCCAGAGTCCCTTACATCCTGGGAATTTTTTCATCCTGAACTTTAGATTCAGTTTATGAGTGACTGTATAATACCCGAATAAGGACTTTCCCACATCTTCATGAGAACATCTTGTACTGGGTGATTTGGTAAGGCAGAAGGTTCTGCTGGAATGTCCAAGATTTTCAGTATTCCCATGATCTCTGCTCTTGGATCAGGGTCTTTGCCTACTGCTATTCCCATCTTCTCAACAAATTATATCATAACCTCTGGTGGTGAAGTGTGATCCAGCAGCCCAGGAGGCAGGTCAGATGGAATGCCCGTGAAGCTGCTGGGGGACTTTCCTGGAGAGTGAGCACTGGACCAAGACAATTGCTGCAAGCGAGGAAGACTGATTCCCGCTGAGGGAACCGAAGCAGGAGGAAGTCTGTCACGATGTAGATCTCCTACATCTTGATGTTGGCAGCAATGGTGGAGCACCTGACATTACCTTCTGAGGTGAGAACAGAAGGATTTGGTAGGCTGGTCAAAAAGTTGGATGATCCAGATCTGGCACAAAAAAGAAGAAAAAACTTCATACTATATCTATTTGCTCCATGGCTTGTTGAAATATCAGAGCTGGTGTCATTGGTGGAGCATCCTCTTCTGAAACTAAAATTGACTCCTGTACTGGTGGAGGGTTAGAAGCCAATGGGAGGATGAAGAATACAGGATTTGGAGTCTGTAGGCAGAGAGCTTGGTCAGAAGCTGGGAGATTGGCAAGACTCTGGTGATGGAAGAAGAAAGCTGTAATCTGGCCTCTACTTGTGAAGTGCCATAAGATCAATTGTGTGGCTAGAGCAGTTTTTAAAGTCTCCTATGCATACCACCTCCTCAGGACAGCCTGGTAAAACTGGAAAGTACTGATCTCTGTCTTAGGACCTCTTAGAAGTCTATGTGCAGGACCACAGAGCCAGGCTGAGTTCCAGTCTCAATGCATGGATTAGATGGTGCAGGGAAGAGGAGGAGTCTAATCAGACAAGATGGGCTTCATCCTAACCAAAGCGGAACCAGGCTGCTGGCACTAACCTTTAAAAAAGAGACAGAACAGCTTTTAAACTAGATGATGGGGGAAAGCAGACAGTTGCTCAAAAGTGCATGGTTTGGAATGGTGCATCTTTGCAGGATATTAACAAAATAGGGATGATGGGCATCCTGATAGAGAGGTTACAATAAATGCTAAAATAGCCCATGTGCCTTTAAGTAAAGAGTAGAAATATTTCAAATTTCCACTGTCAACTGATAAGCAGGTTGTTAATTCAAACAAAATATACTTTGAAATGTCTGTATATAAATGTTAGAATTCTAAAACATAAGATGGGAGAGTTAGAATGCAGATTATTGAATGAAATGGTAGATATAGTCGGCATCTCAAGAGACCTTGTGAAAACAAGTTAACCAACAGGACACTAATACCAAGGTACAAATTATATAGCAATGATAGGATGGATCAAATTGGTAGAGAGGTGGGCACTACATGTTGAAGAGGACGGAGTCAAATACGAAAAAAGTTCTACAGGAAATAAAATGCACTATAGAATATTTATGGAAAATTCCATGTGAGAAGGGGAATAGAACAGTGGGGAGGGGGGGGGGGTGTACTACCGGCCACCTGTCCAAAATGGACAGTTGATAAAATGCTAACAAATTAGGAAAACCAACAAAAATAGTGACAAATAATGGGTGATTTCGATTACCCCCATACTGAATGCATAAACGGTCACATCAAGATATGCTAAGGACATGTTAAGGAGGTAAAGTTTCTAAATGAAATAAATGACTGCTTCATGGAGTAGCTGAAACAAGAACCAACAGGGGGGGTTAGAGCTATTATAGATCTAATTCTTAGTAAAATACATGATTTGGTGCAATAGGTAATGGTGTTATGATCACTATTGACAAGTGGCCCTAATGATCAAATGTGACTTGATAACTGGAAGGAGGACACAAAAAAAATCTACTGAGATAGCATTTAACTTTCAAAAGGGAGATTATGATAAAATGAGAAAAACGGTTAGGAAAAACAGAAACAAGAAGCTGCAAAGATAAGAGTTTACATCAGGCATGAATGTTAATACCATCTTGGAAGCCCAGACCAATTGAATTCCACACATTAAAAAAGGTGGAATGAAGGCCAAATGACTGCTGGCATGGTTAATAGGTGAGGAGGGAAGCTATTCTAGCAAAAAGAACAGTCTTCAAAAAAATGGAAAAAAGGGATCCAAATGAAGAAAACAGCAAAAGCACTGGCAAGTTAGATGCAAAGCATTGATAAGGAAGGTAGACAAATTTGAAGACCAGCTTGATATGGTAGCAAGAACTGATAAAAACCTTTTCAGATACATACGAAGCAAAAGGCCTGTGAGGGAGTCAGATGGGCCATTAGATGATCAAGGGGTAAAAGGGGAGCTAAGGGAGGACAACTTATTTTAATTTATGTGTTTTATGTTACATTCACTCTATGAATGTTTTATTGTAAACTGCCCCGAACCTTGGAGGGCACGGTATATTAAGTACTTCAAAATAAATAAATAAAATAGCAGAGATTTCATGAATTCTTTGATTCAGTCTTTACTGAGGAAGATGTAAGACAGGTACCCATGCCAGAAGTGATATTTATATGTGATGCTTCAGAGGAAATGAAACAAATCTCAGTGAACCTGGAAGATGTACTATGGCAAATTGACAAACTAAACAGTAGAAATCACCTGGACCAAATAGTAAATGAAACTGCAGACCTAATACTGGTAATCATCTACAGAACGGTCAATGTAATGCCAGCTTTTAAAAATGGTTCCAGTAAACTAGACTGGTAAGCCTGATGTCAGTGCTGGGAAAAATGGTTTAAAACTATTCTAAAGAACAAAATTACTGACTATATAGACAGACAGTTTAATGGGACAAAGTCAACATGGATTCAGCAATTTGCTACATTTTCTTTTTTTGTTTTTAAAAAAGGTGTGAACAAACGTGGATAAAGGTGAGTCAGTTAATATATGCGTATCTGGATTTTCAGAAAGCATTTCACAAAATAGCTCAACAAGAGACCTGTGAAAAAATTAAAAACTCATGGGTTAGGAGACAATATTCTATTGTGGATTGATAACTAGTTAAGATAGAAAACAGAGTAAGACTAAATGGTCAATTTTCTCAATGGAGAAAGGTAAAAAGTGGTATGCCCCAGGGCCACTGCTTTTTAACATTTATAAATGACCTAGATATGGGAACAAGTGAGGTAATCAAATTTGCTGATGATACAAAATTATTCAAAGTTGTTAAATCACAAGAGAATTATGACAACTTGTAAGAAGACCTTGCAAGACTGGGGAGACTGGGCATCCAAATGGCACATTACATTTAATGTGGACAAATGCAAAGTGATGCATGTAAGGAAAAGCAACGCAAATTATAGGTATACGATGCAAGGTTCCACACTTTGGGAGTTACCACCCAGGAAAAGGATCAAGGCATCATCGTGGATATCTTGAAATCCTCTGCTCAGTGTGTGGTAGTGACCAAGAATGCTAGGAATGGAGAACAAAAACAGAATATCGGACCGCCAGCCAATGCATTGCAGCTGAGAGTCGCAAGCTGGGGAGTTCCGAAAAGGCTTACTTACTTTTGATAATTTACATGCCCCTAACAGCTTTTTTTTCCCTACCTCGATTGCATCCGACAGCCTTAAGATTACTTGAAGTGGTAATATTGATTGGAATGTCTGTGAAATCTGTGCGAGCAGCAAAGGAAAAACAAACCCCCAGAAGAAAATATGGTGGCAGAGCTTGAGAAAGGTATTACTGACCTCAAAAAAGACTTGGTTCGAGATATTTCAAAGCTGGTTTCAGCAAATTTGGAAGATCTATCCAAATTGCAGTCTTCTTTAGCTGAAATTAAGGACATTATGGAAAAGCACAATGAATCATAAGGCAGACTTGGAAAATTGAGTAGCAGCCCAGGAAATAACATTGGATCAGCTTATGATGCAGATAGTCGACTTGAAAAAGGATAATGCAAGTCTCCATGATCAGCTGGAAGATCAGGCGAAATGGACTAGAAGGAATAATCTAAGGATTATTGGTTTACTGGAATGGCATAAAGAAGATGAGCTTGTACATTTTGTACAAGTCTGGCTTCCTGAAAAACTAGGCCTTTCTTTGGAAACTGAGCCAGTAGTAGTGGAGCAAGTTCATAGAATTGGCCTGGTAAGAGAAAATGTGCAAAGTCCTATACTGGCCATTGCTCATATACTCAACTTTCTGAATAAAGTATTAATTATACAAGAAAAGGGGTTCTGGACTATGAAGGTCAAACATTTTGATTAATGGTTTATCTCAAAAAGTATCCAAAGCTCGCAGACAAATGTCATTGCTATGCTCTGTACTGCATTGGAGAGGTCTCAGATTTTGTTCTATTTTCCCAGCCAAAGTGTTTCAAGGTACTAACAGTCTTGTTGAAGACTAAGGATCAGGTGAGGAAATTTATAGCTATACTAGGAGATTGAAGTTTTGGTCTGTTTGCTATTCACTATTAATAAAAGCGGCATTTTCATTATAAGTGCTTACTTTGGTTGTGAGGGCATGTGACTTTTTTTTTTTTTTTTTGCAGCTGTTTGCTATTCTCTCTATGCTTGTTTTGGACTTGTTGGCTGCGAACACTCTCCGCTGAAATTTTTATATTTTGAGAAACTTTCCAGGTTAGTTGGAGTCATCAAGATCGATCACTGTGATAATTCTAGCAGCTAATGAGACTTATAGCGCCGATTATGAAGATACAAAATACAGACATTGGAAGAAACTGGGAGATGAGATGTTATATGCAGCTGAGTTATAATTGATCATACTAGCTGGACAATTATTTTGCTCACTTGTGGACTGTTTTATTAGACAATCTCCCTTTGCTTGATTTCTCATTTATTTAAAATTCCAATTGATGTTTTTAACATTACAGATTTTTCTGCTAGATACTGTTTTGGATAAATGTGCTTCACGTATTTCCTTTGTGGAACTGTCTCTGTGACAAAATGATTGATTGCTGTAGAATACATGCTACGAATATCATATGTTTAGTTTTATTTTCAAGGTCTGGACTGATGTTTTAGATGATCTATAGGGGATAATTATGTGACGCCCTTGGAGGGTGCATTTTCATCACAAAAGACATCCAGTGGAAGATTATGTAGTCCCTTGGAGTGTTGCTGGAGCTTTTACTATCCTTTTACTTGTGTTTTTGTATGTTGAGTGTGGATGAAAGGACAGATATGTGTGGATGTTTTCCTTCAATGAGCAAAGTGATTATTACAGACATAATATATCTATATTATGGCTTAGAGATTTAAATGGTTGCACTATCTGGGCTGGAAATATATATGTGTTTTGGCTGGGAAGCATTCTCCTTCTCTAGCTTTCAAGTAGGATTCCCTAAAAATTAGGGAATTGAATGTTGATGGAGTTCATTCCCCAATAAAAAGGAAAACAATTTTGAATCTTTTTAAAAAAAAAAAAAATCTGTTTCTCACATTGTGTTTTTACAGGAAACGTACCTGACATTGAAAGAAAAACTTAAATTTAAAAAAGAATGAATGGGTCAAATTTCTGCCTCATTTTCTACTCGTCAAATGGGAGTATTGATATTGATTCACAAAAATCTGCCACTTCAGGAAGACAAAGTTATCTGATAGTAATGGTCGATACATCTTTGCAGCTATTGTGTTATACAATATGAAATATTTACTAGGGAAATTTATGCTGCTGATGTATATAGCCATGCTTTCTTTTCTGAATTAGAGACAATTGCCAGCCAGTTTTCGGATCATGCTTTGATTTTGAGTGGGGATTTTAATCTATCGGACCCTACTGTAGACGTGAAACCATCTAGGCTACAGCCTAGATGTAAAGGGATGGGAATACCTTTTTTACTTAGAGAATTACAATTGATGGATATCTGGCAGGTCTTAAACCATGATGCAGTAGATTGTACTCCTCACCTCATAGTGCCTATTCCAGCCTTGTTTTCTCACATCTGATTTTCTATTTTTGAAAGATAAGGTGGCTAAGATTGGAACAATGACTATAGAACTGGATTTGGGACAGAGGACAACAATACCTAGATGGCAATTTCCCTCTTTCCTATAACAAGACAATAAATTTAAGACTTTCTTGGAAACTAAGTGGAAACAATATTTAGATATGTCTCCCAAAATTTCCCTGCAGGTCTTATGAGCAGGTAAAACTGTCTTATGGGGTGAGATCATTTCCTACCTAAGTCATAAGAATAAGGAGAGAGATGCTACTATAGTACAGCTTACATGGCAATTGTCCATAACCAAAAAGCATCATATCCAATCAATAAGATTTGGAAACAGACTAGCTATGTTGAATATTAAAAATCAACTAAATCACTTACTGTTTCAACCACAAAGATCACTTATGGACGAAAGCTAGGACGTTTCATTATACTAATAAAGTTAGTGCAGAGATAAGATTGATTAAAAATGCACAATCCAAGTATTTTATAACAAAACTGATTGATAAAACCTCTGGAGCTGTTTCAGACACTATGGAAATCCTGCAGATTTCTATGGACTATTATCGAACCCTCTACATGAATAAGCCAGTGCAGGAAGACTTAAGCAAAAACTTTGAGAAAGGTTCATTACCTAGTCTTTGACATAGCAGCTTTCTAATTTAAATAAATCAATTAATGTGATTGAACTTGATAATGCTATCAAGCAGTCAAAATTAAGGAAAGCCCCAGGTCTCAATAGATATAGCTCAAATGTTATAAGATATTGAGGTCACATCTGATAAGAACATAAGAAATTGCCATGCTGGGTCAGACCAAGGGTCCATCAAGCCCAGCATCCTGTTTCCAACAGAGGCCAAACCAGGCCACAAGAATGTTGTGGCCTGGTTTGACCTGGCAATTACCCAAACACTAAGAAGATCCCATGCTACTGATGCAATTAATAGTAGTGGCTATTCCCTAAGTAAACTTGATTAATAGCCGTTAATGGACTTCTCCTCCAAGAACTTATCCAAACTTTTTTGAACCCAGCTACATTAACTGCACTAACCACATCCTCTGGCAACAAATTCCAGAGCTTTATTGTGCATTGAGTGAAAAAGAACTTTCTCCGATTAGTCTTAAATGTGCTACTTGCTAACTTCATGGAATGCCCCCTAATCCTTCTATTATTCAAAAGTGTAAATAGCCGATTCACATCTACATGGCAAGTTCAATCACATTAATTGGTTTATTTAAATTAGTTGAGCTCAGTGCCTTCCCCGGAAAGCACAGTTTTCCACGTTATATTATAACTCTCTTGGTGGCTCCCTTTCAGTCTCTGGTTCTTTTCCTTCCCTGCCTACGTTTCCATCCTTTCTTCGTCTCTCCTTTTCTAACTGCTCCCTCTTCCCTCCCCTGATTTTATGTCTTTTCCTCCTTTCTGTTACATTGTAAACAGACATGATGTTCCCACGAATGTCGGTATATTAAAAGCCAATAAATAAATAAAATAAATAAAAATACTCGTTGAAGACCTCATGATCTTAAAGACCTCATATCCCCCCTCAGCTTCTCTTCTCCAAGCTGAACCCTAACCTCTTCAGCCTTTTCTCATAGGGGAGCTGTTCCATCCCCTTTATCATTTTGGCTGCCCTTCTCTGTACCTTCTCCATCACAACTATATCTTTTCTGAGATGCGGCGACCAGAATTGTAC
Source organism: Rhinatrema bivittatum (assembly GCF_901001135.1). NCBI lineage: Eukaryota > Metazoa > Chordata > Amphibia > Gymnophiona > Rhinatrematidae > Rhinatrema > Rhinatrema bivittatum. Next base: position 126,626,176 of record NC_042616.1, on the reverse strand, counting down.
ACAGTATTCAAGGTGCGGTCTCACCATGGAGCAAGAGAGGCATTGACATTTTCCGTTTTATTAACCATTCCCTTCCTAATAATTCCTAACATTCTGTTTGCTTTTTTGACTGCTGCAGCACACTAAGCAGACGATTTTAAAGTATTATCCACTATGATGCCTAGATCTTTTTCCTGGGTGGTAGCTCCTAATATGGAACCTAACATCGTGTAACTACAGCAAGGGTTATTTTCCCCTATATGCAACACCTTGCAGTTGTCCACATTAAATTTCATCTGCCATTTTGATGCCCAATCTTCCAGTCTTGCAAGGACCTCTTGTAATGTATCACAATCCGCTTGTGATTTAACTACTCTGAATAATTTTGTATCGTCTGCAAATTTGCTATCCTCACTCGTATTCCTTTCCAGATCATTTATATATTGAAAAGCACCGGTCCAAGTACAGATCCCTGAGGCACTCCACTGTTTACCCTTTTCCACTGAGAAAATTGACCATTTAATCCTACTCTCTTTCCTGTCTTTTAACCAGTTTGTAATCCATGAAAAGACATCGCCTCCTATCCCATGACTTTTTAGTTTTCTTAGAAGCCTTTCATGAGGGACTTTGTCAAACGCCTTCTGAAAATCCAAATATACTACATCTACCGGTTCACCTTTATCCACATGTTTATTAACCCCTTCAAAAAAAAAGAAGCAGATTTGTTAGGCAAGTCTTCCCTTGGGTAAAATCCATGTTGATTGTGTTCCATTAAACTATGTCTTTCTATATGCTCTACGATTTTGATCTTGAGAATAGTTTCTATTTTTCCCGGCACTGAAGTTAGGCTCACAGGTCTGTAGTTACCCGGATCGCTCCTGGAGCCTTTTTTAAATAGTGGGGTTACCTTGGCCAGCCTCCAGTCTTCAGGTACAATGGATGATTTTAAATGATAGGTTACAAATTTTAACTAATAAGATCAGAAATTTCATTTTTTAGTTCCTTCAGTACCCTAGAATGCATACCATCTCCCTTATTGCAGTTTTACAATTACTCATTGGAAGTTTTAACTTTTTCTGAGATTGCTAATCAAGCTTTAATCACTATATTTCCTAAGAAAGGAAAAGATTTAACTAGACCAGAGAGTTATCGACCTATTTCTTTATTGAATGTAGATCTTAAATTATTAGCTTCTATCCAAGCTAGAAGACTTAGTTTTGTTGTTCCTGAACTGGTTATTGCTGATCAGGTGGGCTCTGTTAAAGGGAGCCAAGTGTCTAATATTCACAAATAAATACGTGTCCTATGGTCTTCAGAATCTGTAGACAGACTGATTATTAGTTTAGATTCTGAAAAAGCCTTTGATAAAGTACAATGGCTTTGAAGGTGAATTTTTTTGAGATGGCTAAAATTATACACTAATTCGCATGCCCGACTAATTGTTAATGGCCAGATTTCTGATTCCTTTGATTTAAGAGGTGGTATGCAACAGGGTTGTCCTCTGTCTCCTTTACTATATGTTTTATCTGTTGAACCATTCGCTATTAAGCTGCGTAAAGTCCTGATTTTCATGAGTTTTCTTTTAGTCATCTTGAACAAAAAATATGCATATTTGCAGATGATATACTACTTTTTGTTTCTGATTCCGTAATTTCATTGCCTGATATGAAACATTTTCATGATTTTGGTTCACTTGCAGGGCTATCCATTAATTATAACAAATCAGAGGCTTTAGTTTTGTCATCGTCCCTTAAAACTCTTGGGAAGTTTCCCTTAAGATGAGTTACCTTCAGTTTTACATTTTGGGTTAAACTTTTGTTCTAATTATAGGAAGCTTTACCAGCTAAATATAATACCAGTTATTGATTCAATTCAGGTGACCTTGCAATCTTAGATGAAACCCCCTATTTGGTAGAGCTGCTTTGTTTAAAATGGCTCTTTCCTAAATTACTAAATACATTATAAATATTATCTTGTTGACTTTGAAAGAAAGACAAGATGATTGCAGTCTTTGGTATTGGGTTTTTTATGCTGGAATAAAGCTAGACGTATTAAATATATTATGCTGCAACAGAAGTACGCTTTAAAGGGGATATGTTTACCAGATTTTTGTTTTTATAATTTTGCTTGTCAGTTTCAGTTTGCAAAGGAATAAGAAATAAATTCCAGTTTTGTTTGCTAGGTTTGATTAAGTCTTAGCTTTCTCAGCTTACTCCATGGGCATTACATTTATCTAATATAGCCTTTCCTGTTCTGAAATCATCCCCTTGTTTCAAGCTGTATGTAGTGTTTACAAATTGTTATGTTCCTGATGGGGATCTGACTATAGATTATCAAGCTTCTTACTGTTTGTGGGGAATATTGACTTTAGACCTAGGATGCATAGCATTGTTTTTCAACACTGGAAAGGGAAACAGCTTAAATATGTATCCTACCTATTTTCCATAGCCAATAATTATATATTTTCATTTGAACAAGTAAAGAGAATGTTTGAGTTGCCCACTTCACATTTTTATGCCTATTTACAATCTAGGAATTGTGTGTCATCTTTACTGCGACAATCACCAACCCTTTTTGATGTTAGCTATATCTTTTTCTTATCGAAAGGGGTGAGCAAAAGTCGTAATAGAATATCTTACTGGTACAAACCTACATCTGAAAAAACAAATCTCAAAGTCTATTGCAGAAACTAGCAAATCAATGGTCTACTGAATTTGATACCACTAACTAAAGATAAACTATAGAATATATTGATAAAACTGAAGATAACAATGTTGCTACAAAAGATGCAATTTGCATTATTCATAGGAATTATACAGCGGTAAGATTATTTCAGATAGGGCTTTTGAAATCTGATCAATGTATATGGAGTAATGTTGCTAGAGCTAATATGGCTCAGTTTTCTTTTATGTTCCACATTGTATGGTTTTTGGAGGGGTGTTTTAGATGTGTGATACAAAGTGATACATGTGTGGCCACCTTTTCTGGGGGGAAGTATTATTATTAGGAGACACTACTTAGGCAGAATCTTTTATCTATAACTAGTATTACATTTGTACAAATTGCACTTCTCCTAGCAAGATTGGAGATACTGCAATGTTGGAAGACTGTAAGCCCTTCATCTCTGCAACTTCAGGTAAATAAAATGCGGGAATGGAAAGCTATTGAAGACTTAAATACTAAACTGATGCATAAAACAAAGTATAGGATATACTTCAGCATAGGGAAAGTAAGACAAAATTGTATAATGAGTACAATAACTATTGAAGGTGTGCTAATGAATGAATGAGTGGGATGTGTTTTAGGTTTTGCCTACTGCTATAGCAGTCTCTGTTAAGTTGAAATGTGGAGACGAATGGCTGTTATTCTGTGACTATATATTTTCTGTTATTGTATGCTCTGCATATTAACACAAAGATATGTTGGGGAAAATAAAACAGAATATCATAATGGCCATTCTCACCATTTTCTAAAACATCCATCAATTAGCCCCAATCGATCTACATATCCCCCTCCAATTACACCATTCCACAAGACCGAAAAGAGATGCTTACAAAGGATCACTTCAAGTACCTCCAGCCAAGACTACCAGACACATCACGCTCAGAGATCGGGCATTCTCCACAGCCGGTCCAACATTATGGAACTCCATTCCCCCGGATCTTAGAATGGAACCCAACATCTCAACATTCAAGAAAAGACTCAAGACGTGGCTGTTCACGCAGGCCTTTCCTAACTCCAATTCCATCTAACTTCCTTCTTTCAACACGCTCCGCTAGCATTAGCGTTAATAGCCACCTCTTACAATGTTATTTATACTTATATATAACTATCTGATCTTCATTTCCCTTCTCATTCCAAGTTATTGTTTTCCTTGTTATATGTAACTGCTTTTCTGCACTATTGTTTAAATGGTAATTGTTTAAATGTTTAAATGGTAAAGTTTATTATAATTACACCCCTGTTTCTTGTGAACCAGCATGATGGGACCACCGTCTTGAATGTTGGTATATAAAAAAGTTAAATAAAATAAATAAATAATGCCTCCATATCACTCTATGGTGCAACCACAATTTGAATAGTGTGTTCAGTTCTGGTCACTGCATTTCAACAGACATGCACTAGAAAAGTACTAGAAAAGTTAAATAGAAGGGCAACCAAAATGATGAAGGGAATGGAATGTTTTCCCTGGGAAGAAAGTCTAAATGAGATTAGGACTTCAGTTTGAAGAAGAGACAGCTGAAAGGAGATATGATAGAGGTCTATAAAATAAAAAGCAGCATGGAATGGGTGAACACAAATCAGGGTGGGGGGGGGCATTCACTAAACAAGGTGATAATGCCTTGTACAGGTCTTGGTGAGGACTTACCTGGAGTATTGTGTTCAGTTCTGGAGCACTGAAGCCCATAACTCAAAAAGGATAAAGACAGGATGGAGACAGTCCAGAGAAGGGCAACCAAAATGGTGTGGGGTCAGTATCAGAAGACTTATAAGGAGAGGCTGAAGGATCTAAATATTACATCGAAGCCTTTAAAAAAAAAGGAGTTAAAACATGGCTATTTAACCAAGCATTTAATAGCTGAATTTAATTGTACTTATGTGTTAATTGATATTTGCTCATGGATGTAAACCAACGTGATGTTATTACATGAATGCCGATATACAAAAACTAATAAATAAATAATTCACTAGAAGAGAGGAAGTGCAGGGGAGATATGATACAGACCTTCAGATACCTAAAAGGTTTTAATTAACTTTGAACCTTTTCCAATGGTAAGAAATCAGTAGAACTAGGGGTCAACTCAACCAACATCAGGAAATATTTCCTTCAAGGAGAGTGGTGGATGCCTAGAATGCCCTTCCAGAGGAGGTGATGAAGATGAAAACAGTCAAAAACTTCAAAGAGGCTTGGGATAAACACTGTGGATCCCTAAAGGCTAGAGGATGGAAATGAAGAAAAGGGTGCATAGGGATAACTTGCTGGTGTGGCGGTTACTAACCTCAACCAATAAGCTTTGATGCTTCTTATGCAACTGCAAAATTGCTCTCCACTAGGGGAAAAGGGGAGTTGGATTCAGACAAGGAGGGCCCCAACATTTACAGTCTGGGGAACCGATAAGCATGGGTGTAAACTTTCACAGAGCAGCAGTTACTACCCTTAATAGAAAGCATGTTATTACCTACCCTTAACCAATAAGTCTTGATGATTTTGACAACTATAACATTGCTCTCCGTTTTGATGGCAATGGGGGAGCTTGGGATGGAAGCGGAATTGGATTCAACCGACAACCAACATACCCTGGCTTTTACGGTCCAGGGAAAAAAAGCACAGAATTGCTAAGAGCAAGTCCATAAGCAAAGCGTGTCAAAAAGCACTATCTGAATTTTCGAGATGACTCATCACCCATCAAAAATGTGGCTAGCAGTACATTTTTATGGTTTATTATAAGGCTTGGGGATAACTGCACAGAACGGCAGTTGCTACTGTAAGACGTTTGCTGGGCAGACTGGATAGAATATTGGTCCTTTTCAGCAGTCATTACTATGTTAGGGGTTTTGGGGGATTCTGTCAGGTACTTTTGACCTGGATTACCCACTGCTGAAAAATAGAATATTGGGCTTAATGGCTAATCTTATGTTTTTTGGAGGCTCTAGAGCACACTCTCTAACAACATAAATGGGAGAGATTTGAACCATCACTCAAAGCGATATGGAGCATTTCCAGTTCTGCATGTGTCTGCTGTGTTGATTCAGTGATGACTTGCATCCATGCTTGCAAAGATGGTTGATCTCCAATGCATCAAATGGTCAGCTTTCATTTGCTTTGAGGTCTTCAGTAGAATGTGACACATCTTCGATGCAATATGCTTTAGTTGCTTCGGTGTATCCATGGTTTCAGTGCATCTTTTTTTATGTTTTGGATGCACTGTGCATCAAGCAGTCCAATGCAGTCTGCTTTGCTCGATGCAGCGCTGTGTGTCAGAGACTTAAATGCTCCATGTGTCCATTACTTCAAAAGGTCCTGATGCATTTTTCTGTGCTGTTACTTTTTCTCAATGCTGCAATGATTTTCTCTTTGTACATGGGGGTGATTGCACTGAGTACATTGAGGAGTCTCTGTGCTTCGCCATGATAGTTACTCTGACCATCTCCATGTACCTTGGCTGTTTAGGGCTCAATGCACCTTGGGCCGTCCAGGCCAGGTCATCACAGTGTAATGAAATAGAGGATCTGCTTCTGCTGCTTTTTGAAAATAGGGAAGAGTGATAACAAAGCAGACCTGCTCTTGCTCCTGGGCCTGAAGCCAGCTATTTTGGCTGCTCTTGACTGTTGGGATCTCAGGGACATCCAACCACATGCAGGTTAGTTTAGTTGGTCATGGTCTAGGTCACACACAGCGGTAAGAGACATAATAGCCACCAGTTTGGGACATTATCTGACCACAAACGCAGGTTCTGAAGCCTCTGGTGGTATTCTTCAACAATATCTGGAATCTTTGAGTAGGTTTCCACAGTCAACCTCTAAGTTTTTCTTTTCTTTGCACAATGCTGAAAATAGCACTGAAAAGTGCTGTTGTGGATCACTGGTAACCAGCAAGTGTGGGAAAATTTGACTATGGAGAAGATACGGAGAGAGACAAAATACATCCGTGCGAAGTACATATGAAAACAGACTGAGGAAACAGAGGCAATGCCTGGCGGGAACTCCGGCACATGCTCAATTCATCCCTGCTTATTGATGGAAAATATTCTTTAGTGAAGATATGTATAGTGTTTCTTAAACAAAGCTGTATTGTGGCTCAGTTTCTAGAAAAAAATTTTAAGATCACTATTGATTTTCATACTTATCACAATGTGGTGTATTTGTAGTCCTGTTCCTTCCACTAGAAATCTGCTATTTAGATACCACAAGCCAGTACTGGACTGAAGTCTGCCTCCAGAAACTAAGTTACTTGGTAGTTGTGAATTAATCTAATACTTCTTAGCTGGCTGTTCTAATATGATTCAAGGAAATTGTTGATTGGACTTACAGGTCTACATAGGCATGTGACAAAACCATGCACATACTAAAGAGGGCAGATAGTAGGCAGTCTTCAATTGTTACCACCACAAAGGTTTTGAATTGAGCGACCGGCAGATCTGCATTTTACTTCTAGTTTTAAGTAGCATCCAAATTTGCCAAAAAGTTAGAAAACCAATTTGTTAAAACTATAATATAGAAGGCAATTTTCAAAGCCGTATATCTGGGTAAATAGTGATTTGGCTGGGTAAACTAGTCTATCAGAAAACAACCTGCCTCTACCCATTTAAAGTATGTGCAGGCTTCTACAAGACATACTTTTAACTAGGTTAGAGAGGCTTTACTAGAAACATTTAGATCAAGGAAGTAAAATATCACATGTAAATGGCATTAGCGTAAGCATGCATGCTATTTTAACCCCTCATCCACCCCCATCAATAGTCAGTTCAAAGTACATGGGCATTTATCACATGCATACTTTATGCTAGCTAATTTCAAAGATAAACTCTCCAGGTAATTCCTCTTTGAAAATTAGTTGCAAGTTCATGTGCTACTTTGCAGCTGTGTGGGCTATTTGAACATTGATCCCCAAGAGAGTCTAATCATTTAGTAATAAAGCATGAGAAAGAAAAGAGCTACATGGTTACTTTCAGGCAATGCCAAACGCTAAAACCATTATATTGTTTTGCCTGGGCTCTTTTAAACTTAAGCATTTCTCTGTAAAGAAAAATTGGAGCAGTGTGAAATTATCAATAATAAATGGCATTCAGGCCAACTGTAAGGAAGTTTCCATTTAATGTAACCTTTCACACCTGTTAACCAAGAAAATTCATTCTTATTGCCTGAAATGAACAGCTTGACTTACATCAGTCAAATATGTCTATTCTTAATCCTGAAGACTACACAGGCACACAATTGTTTTAAGATAGAACAAATAACCTGATAGATTTAAAAATGTTTTCTGAAGATGATACAAAGTACTATTTGTACTCAGGCTGCAATTATACATGTTATTTTAGAGAACAGAAGCATAATTGCACAATTCACTCGCAATATTTGTTTTTCAAAATGTTAAAACAGATTGTATTAATCAATCTAACAGTTCAGTTTATCATCAGTGTAATCTATTACATAAATAGCCTCACTTCTATATAAATGTAATGAAAGTTCTTTACTCTTCATTCTTATGTTTCTTCGTTGAATTATAAACATGCTGTAATTTCAAAGAGCTTATACCCCAAGAGAAGCTGTCAGGGCTGGTAACATGAAAACTTGAATATGTCCAGTAGATTAATCTTGCTAGCATATAATGTATTCATCGCCACCTATTTGGTTAGGCACTGAAATGTTTCAGCTTTTCTGCTGTTTAACCTTCACTACGAAAATTTCAATGATTTAAAGCTATGGTATACTACACAGCAATGGCTGGCATCCAATACAAAATATATTTAAATTTAGTATAAAAACAGGAGATATTTTAGTTCTACAGATATTTCATGAAGAATACATTTAAATACACTAACAAAATTAATGTCAATATATCTAGTACATGAGTAATTTTTTTTCCATAAGTGTTCTGAGCACTGGTAAAGATTTATGTTCTGATATTTATAACCATAATGCAATCACAAACCTAGAAAGATGACCGCAGAAAAAGACCAAATGGCCCATCTACTCTATCCATTCATCCAATTAATTTAGCTTTATAATTCCCATCACTCCCTTAGAGATTCCCTGAATTTATCACCTGATTTCTTGAATTTGGATGAAAGATATACAAAATGAAGCAAAGTCCGAGGTGGGAACCTTTACAGGGCACAAAGTGAGTGAGTGAGTGAGAGAGTGTGAGTGTGAGTGTGTGTAGAAATGGATATGTATGCTACCCTACCATTTCCTCTATGCTCACCTAAGTTTTTTTTTCTTGCAATGTTTTACATCTGTTTCCAGTCCATTTCTGTGTTTCAATGAAAGAAAATGGTTTTGTTTTTTTGAGAGAGAGTCCTAAGTACAATACCTCATTATCAGCGTGGTTCGGGGGATCCCCTTTGATTCCACTTGTATCTCGAGTACAACGAGGTGGTTTCCAGGTTCTTTCCTGTGTTGCTCTATTGTAATAGTATGAACGCCCAGTATTGTCTGTATGGGTTTCCCAGTCTCCATTAACTTGGACCGGAGGACTATTTGGAAAAGGTGGAAGTGCAGACTGTGATATTTTCAGTTCTTGCAAGTTTGCATATACTGGCGACTCAGACCTTCGTGGGGCTGGTGGAGTAGTTGGCTAGTGAGATTAGAAAAAAAAAAGTGATTAAAAAATCAAAAGCAAAACTTAATAGATCTATTTCAAAAAAATAAATGATTCATTAAAGTGCACACAATTCAAAAGTAAATGACAAACTATTTCCATGAGAGCCTGTATAAATATACTTAACCATTTAGCAAACCATATATTGTGCTACATGAAATAGTTCCTAGCTTTACAGTAGCATTCTGTGCAGAATGCATGACATTTAGCAGTTGTACTGTAAATTGTACATAAAATCAATCAAGAAAATTGCTCAATGGTTGCTATTATCAACTGAAGGTTTATAACAGACAGAAATAAGAATGCGCTAGAAGGAACAGTTCCCTAACTTTACAGTAGCAGTCTCTGCACACTGCATAACATTTATAAAACTAAAATATGTTTTCAGCTATTACTGTATCTATACTTCTGTATTCAAAATTAACTGCAAGCAGCTGCAGCTTTTAAGGTGCTATTCACGAGTATTTTTCTACAAAAGCCACTTCATTTTGTTTTTTGAAACAAGGCCAAAAACTAATGAGTTATTACTGCAGTCTTACTTTGTGTGTTATCCTCCATAATGCACTCTGCTCAGTCAGCACAGGATCCCATGGCTACTCTGCATAAATAAAAATCTGAACCACGGTCCAAACCAAGGCAATGCATGCAGCCATTATACCACCTCAACAGCAAAAATGTTATTGTAAACAAGTAGATGGCCTGTCAAAAATAGTAAACCTTAATTGCCCTCAATTTCCTGCACACGAGTAACGAACTATGTTCGTTTTGTAGCTTGGAACTAAAATGCATTAAACCAGTGTTTGTTTCATGTATCCATACATCCTACTCCACAACTGCCAAGTAGAAATATATTTCAGGATCCCTTAGAAAATGAAGCAGAAATAAAAACATGCAATAGCTTGGCTGGATAAGTGTCTACTCTTGCACTTCTGCAGCAATCCTAAATACTTAAAGTTCTGATATTACCAATTGCCTTCAAAAGCACATACCAAGTGAATTGGCCCCACCTATATTAAACTATCCTGATTCTGTAGGGAGATATCCCATGTTTTACCACTGAAAGCACCAAATATGAATCATAACAGCCAAGAAGTATACAGACAAGTATACTGACAGGCCAAAAACAGTCACAGCTAAAGAAAAGAAACTTTGCCCAGATGAGAACTTTAAACCAGCACTGAAGGATGCCCAGATGAGAACTTTAAACCAGCACTGAAGGATGCTTATCAAGATCTGCCTGTTTATAAGCACCTGTGAAAATAAAACCATGGCAGAGGGACAATACAGCCACTTAAGCTCATAAGTTGAAGTCCAAGACTGGCCAAGGAATGTCCAGAGTCAGAAGGACCCCCACCCTTGGATGAAGAGGAAGCATTCTGAAATGGAGTAAACTGACTATCTTACTGACATGGCAGGACCCCCCCACCCCAAAAGAAAAGGGGAGGGGGAAAAGGCCTGCAATGCAGCAAAGACCCTCCACCCACTACATGATTATGCATGAGCTTATACATATTTTTCACCTGGAAAGTATAAGAGGGGGGCAAATAAGAAGAGGTAGCGGACCTGAAGCAGCCCAGCACCCCCTGCTATTGAGAAGGGAAGAAGACTAGGTGTTGCCAGGAGATCAGACAGACGAGATGCCCTGATTAGGGTCAGACAGTGACATTGAGTCTGAGGTGGTGAGGAGCGAAGAGCAGCCCGGTAGCTCTGCCAGTTCCAGACCCCAAAGCAAGTCTTCTTCCCTGCCCACATTCTCCAGACCTCCAGCCAGAGCCTGCTTCAAAGGTGAACAGAGGGATATTGCCTGAAGTTGGGACCAGGGGTAAGTAAGTTAGCCATAAGTATATATATTAAGCAGGCTAAGGTTTATTGCATGTTTGAAAACACCCATGGCACAGAAGTTTCTTTAGGTTAAATTGGTGCTTAGTGGCCAAGATGTTAGATAGGAATTGTTATTTATTTATTTATTTATTAACTTTTATTTACCGACATTCGTGAAGCACATCATGCCGGTTTACAAAGAACTCAGGTGGGAGATACAATGAAACAATATAACAATATAATATAATATAACAATATAACATTATAACAAAGTGAACAAATAAAACAGTACAAAAAAAATGAAGCCATGGGAGCCGAATTGAGGGGGGGGAAAAGGGAGGGAGGGGAGGGGGAGGGTGGGCAAGGGGTAGGAGGGGAAGGGGAAAGCATAGTTAGGAGGTAAGGGGAGAATACAAAAAGAATAGGGTGAGACTATGTACAGGAGAACTGTATAGGTGTCATTTAACTACGTAGAATTACGGAGACGTCGAAAGTTGGGGAAGGCGGTAAAACTGGGAAATAGTTACTTCAGAGGGTGTAAAAAAGGGGGGGTGGGGGGGGGAAATAGGGAAGGGTGGCGGCCGGGTGACGCGGAAACGAAAGGGTGACAGGGGGCAGGGAGGAGAAAGGGATAAGACAGGCGAGAGGAGGGTGAGAGGTGGCCGGGCCGAGCGGAAACTGAAAGGGGGGGGGGCCGGGGGGAGAAATTACGTTTGGTTTGCGTCATGGTTTGCGTCAGGGTAGGCCTGTCGGAAAAGCCATGTCTTGACTCCTTTCTTGAAGTTGTGAAAGGATGTCTCTTGGCGTACGGGGGTGGGGAGGGAGTTCCAGAGGGTAGGGCCAGCGACTGAGAAGGCTCTCCCTCTGGTGTGAGCTGAATGAGCTGTTTTGAGGGATGGGGTGTGGAGGGTGCCTGTATGGGTAGTTCTTGTGGGGCGATCGGAGGAGCGGTAATGAGGCATTTCATCGAGCCAGGTGTGATTGTGTTTATGTAGGGAGTTGTGAAGGATGGTGAGGGTTTTGTATTGTGAGCGGAAGGAGATGGGCAACCAATGAAGGTCCTTTAGTATGGGGGTGATGTGGTCCCTTTTACGTGTACCGGTTATGATTCTAGCCATGGAATTTTGTAGAATCTGAAGGGGTTTGATGGTGGAGGCAGGGAGTCCTAGTAACAGGGAGTTACAATAGTCTAGTTTCGTGAGCATGGTGGTCTGAACGACTGTGCGGAAATCGTGGGTGTGGAGGAGGGGTTTAAGTTTTTTTAGGATGTTAAGTTTATAGAAACCCCCTTTTAGGAGAGCTTTGATGTGGGGTTTAAAACTTAGGTTCTGATCTATAAAGACGCCCAGGTCTCTTACAAATTGGGTCTGAGAGAGGGCAGTGGTAGTATTTTGGGGGGGTTCTGTCGCATGGGGAGGGTGACACGTTCAGGGTGATTGGAGATGACGAGTAATTCTGTTTTTGAGGTGTTTAGAGCTAGATGGAGCTCGGATAGTGAGGCGCTTATGGTGGCGAGGCAAGATTCCCATCGTTGCAAAGGTTCGCTTATGGACCCTTGAAACGGGATGAGAATCTGCACGTCATCTGCATATAGGAAGAAATTCAGGTCTAGGTCGGAGAGGAGGTGGCATAGGGGTAGGAGGTAAATATTAAAGAGGGTGGAGGATAGGGATGAGCCTTGGGGTACACCTTGTGTGATCGGTATGCGTGAGGATTCGTGCTTGTCAATTTTTACAAGGTATTCTCTCTGTGTGTGAGGTATGAGGAGAGCCATGAGAGGGCTGTGCCGGTGATACCTATTTCTGCTAGGCGGGTCATTAGTATTTGATGGTTGACTGTATCGTAGGCGGCGGAGATGTCTAATAGGGCGAGTAGGTACGAGTTTCCATGGTCCATACCTTTAAGTATGGTGTCTGTCATGGCCAGTAGTAAGGTTTCGGTGCTTCGGGCTTTACGGAAACCGAACTGTCGAGAGTGGAGGACATTGTGGTCTTCTAAAAAGTCCGTCAGTTGTTTGTTGATAACCCTCTCTAGGACTTTGGATAAGAAGGGAAGGTTGGAAATTGGACGGTAGTTGGCCGGGTCTGTGGGGTCGAGGGTGGGTTTCTTTAAGAGGGGCTTGACTATGGCCAGTTTGAGGGGGTCTGGGACACTGCCTGCGGTGATGGAGCAGTTGATAAGGTCCTTAATAGGTTTGGTGATTGCGGGGGTGATAGAGAGGAGGGTTTTTGAGGGAATGGTATCCGAGGTGTGTGTGGCGGGTTTCATCTTTTTTAGGGTAGCTTCTACTTCTATGTTGGTGGTGAGGTCAAATGCTTTAAGGGTGATCTTTTTGTCATTGGGGATGGGGGGGAGGGGTGTGGTGTTAGCCGGGAAGCGAAGTAGAATGTTGTCGATTTTGTTTTTGAAGTAGAGAGCTATTTCTTCGCATCTTTTGTTGGATATAGTTTCGTTGAGAGTAGGTGTATTAGGGTTGGTGAGTTCTGCGACATAGGTGAATAAGGTGTTTGCATTAAATTGGTAGTCATGGATCTTTGCTGCATGGAAATCACGCTTAGCTTGGGTAATCGCATGACGGTATGCGTGTAAGGCGTTGTTGTAGCTAGCTTTAAGTGTAGTGGATGGTTGTTTGCGCCAGGCGCGTTCTTTAGTTCTTAGGTCTTGTTTCATTGTTTTTAACTTGGTTGAGAACCATGGTTTTCTTTTCTCGCCTTGTGCAATAGGTATTTCTTTGTGAATGATGGGGCATAGTTCGTTGGCTATGGTCTTTGTGAGATTGTTCCAGGAGTGAAGTGCAGTGTCTGGGTTGGTGAGGTCGATGTTGTTGGTTATTTTGTCGAAGGCTAGGGTGAGCTCTTCTGTACTACACTGTTTGCGGAAGGAGATGGTTTTACGGTGATTTTGTGGAGGGTGTGGGGGATTTGGTTTCAAGGGTGGTATTAGTTATCTTCTAAATGCTAAATTCTGCCAAATATAATAAATAAAAGTCTAATTCTGAGGAGAACACATTGTCTTTTTCCTTAACTTAGGATCATGAAGTGAAGTGGGAGGGGAACTCAAAGTGTCCTGTAGCAGACAGGTCACTGCACCCCTAAACTTACAATTCACAAGAAAAGAAATTCAGTATTTGCAGCTTCTCCTCTCTGGTAGGTGGTGCATTTCAAAGCAAAGACCAAACCATGAGTACCAAAGAGCCTTCAAAAGTTGTAGAAAGGCATCAAATTGGGGATGGGTATAGAACAATTGCAAAATACTCGAATACTGCTCAGAGCATGGTCAAGATAATTAAGAGGTGGAAGGTGCATACCCTCCATATGAAGTTGCCATATTAAAATCAAACAAAAAAAAGATATTAGACTAGTTTACTGCCCTCCTGGCCTTCTACTTAAAGACTGCACACCAATAATCAAACTTTTCACTAAATAATTCCCTAACCCAGAGACAATAATAATCTTAGGAAACTAATTTTCATGTAAATGAGTCACCAAGATCTGACCAACATGTTCATAGAAGCAATAGAAGCCTTATGATGGACCCAATATGTCTCTGAAGCCACCCACAAAGCTGGCAATATGCTCAATCTCATTTTTGCAAATCCCAATAATTATTGCATAAAAACTAAACAATCCCCTGGTCCAGCCACCATCTAATCAAGGCAGATCTTATATTCAAAAAACAGATAATGAAAAGCTCTGAAAATATATCCACTCAAACATTCAGAAGGAAAATAAAATCGAATCGCTAGCTAATGCTCTAGAGACCGAAATCTGCAACCTAAACGATTGCAATGAAGCCTTTGATTCATTGGGAAAAAAAAATGTGTAAGAAAATAGCAGTCAAATATTGCCCAATCCAAACCGCAAACAGAAAAAAAAAAAAAAAAAGAGGGTGACTATGTGACCCGATGAGTGAGTAAGCTACAGCTTGACCTCGCTCCCGGTTCCCCCTCCGTAATCAGACTAATTCGGAGCACGAAAAATACACCGTGATGGCTCCACCGGACGCGGGAAGTGTGCAGCCCAAACTAGAGCGTTTTTTTTTACGCGATCAGCGCCCAGGATGTCAGCCAAACTGCAACGCAAAAACAAACAGCTGACACGGCAGCTGGAAGCCAAGATGGCGGACAGGCCACCGAGCCCACAGGCATCAAGCGCGGGGGCGAGCTTGGTGGGTGAAGTAACCAAGGCTGTAGTGCAGGCTCTGGACGCTCGATTCCTGGAACTATCGCAGCAGATCTCAGCCGGCAATGAAACGCTGCAGGAGATAAAAAGGCAAGTAGAAGATACCCAGCAAAGAATATCTGATGTTGAATATGAAACCCAGTCTCTGTTACAGGCAAGGGAAAAGCTCACAAAACAGGTTGCTTCCTTGGAAAACAAAGTTGAGGATCTGGAAAACAGATTGCGTAGGAACAACCTTAGCTTTATGGGTTTTCCAGAAGCACTGTCTGAAAAAGAATTACATCCCACCCTAGAAAATTGGTTTCCAGCCCAATTGGGTCTGCAACCTAGTGGGGCACAGCACTGAAGAAAGAGCACACAGATGGGAGCGAGGCCCCAGAATGCAACCAGACCTCGAGTGGTGATAGCTAGGTTTTTGAATTTTTGTCATAAGACCGCTATCCTGCAAGCTTACCAAAAAACTCCATTTTTGGAATATGAAGGCAACAAGATACTCATATTTCAAGATTATTCGGCAGCAGTGTCTTTAAAACAAAGAATTTTCTCATGTGTGTATTGAACTATTCAAAAGGAAGCTGCGGTTCACGTTGCAATATCCTGCACAGCTGCATGTGGAACATAATGGAGTCTGGACAGTGTTTGAGTCAGCGGAGGAGGCTAAGCATTTCATCTCTGAAACAGCGGACTCGGGGTGATATCCAGGGCTGCTATTTTCTTTTTATTGTTTTTTACTAAGTCTGTGACAATATGCGCCTGCACATTTGCCAGAGAGGCAGCGGTTTCTCAGGGCATATCAATGGGTCAGACAGGTTATAAGTTTATCAGTTGATGGTTTTACATAATGGGAATCTGGAAGGGGAACCGGACCGGATGGAACATGTGGATCTCTATGCCTCCCTTAGATGGAGTGCAAGTAGTTAATGCTAAAAAGGGGTATAGGGACATCTCGGAAGCCCATGTGATTCAGTTGCCAAAATGCCAGCTTATCTGTGTACTGCTATTCCCCCATGTATGGAGTTTCACTCTAAGGAGAAAGCTAAAGGTAGAGGGGGGTGACATTCCCAGGCTGGGGGAGTGTCCCCAAGACTTACATTCCATTAACCCATTGCTAGACATGTGCCTTATGGGCGAGGCTGATTATGGCTGAACAGTTACACTTCATATCTTGGAATATAGCGGGGCTAGGATCGCCAGTAAAGAGGGCTAAAATGTTGCAATCACTACGGAGGCACAAAGCCAAAGTTGTCTTCCTACAGGAAACTCACCTGACTGCAGTAAAGTCTGCTAAATTGGCGAGAGATTGGGTGGGCAAGGCGGTTTATTCCCCGGCAGTCAAATGGAAAGCTGGGGTGGCGATTCTTTTTGGGAAACAAGTAGTGTTCGAACCAGCTCAAACCTTAGTTTATGATGGCGGGAGATATGTCCTAGTCATTGGGAAACTTTTTGGCGTGGAACTCACTTTATGTAATGTCTATGCCCCTAACTCGTATGATCATACTTTTTCAAAAATTGACCCAAAAGTTAATTCTCCACCAAAAGGGACCATTGATCATGATAGGAGGTTTTAATTGTGTAGCAGATCCTGACCTTGACAAGTCCACACCTGTAAATCGTGCACAGAGGAATACCGTATCTTTGCCAACAACTTCATTTAGCTGATGCATGGAGGATCTTACACCCAGAACAGAGAGATTACACACATATTGCAAGGGCCCATAATTCAATGTCCCGTATTGACTATCTCCTTATTTCGCTCTCTCTGTTCCATAAGATTGTCTCCGCAGAGATTGGCTCTGCTGAATTCTCAGACCATTCTATGATCTGGGTAGAGGCTAGATTGGGAGGCCCCCCGGGTGGCCCAACGCAGGTGGGTTTTCCCCTCGTATCTGGCTATGGATAAGGATTTTCAAGTTTATCTACAATCTAAATGGCGAGAATACGCGGAGCACAATGCTCAACATCAAGAAAAACCTTCACTGTTCTGGGAAGCGAGGAAAGCTACCATGCGGGGAGAAATCACGGCATATATAAATTCGCCAGAGAAAATTGGCTAATCAATGCCTATTAGATCTGGGGGAAGCCTTACAAAAGGCGAAGGCAAAATTAATAGCTCAACCATCAGCGGCACATAAACAGACCTATAGGGTCCTATAGGATTTATTAAAATCGTCCATAAATTGTATAAATATGGCAACAAAATGGGCAAACTCTTAGCTAACCAAGTCAGGATGCAAAGGGGAAACGCATTCATTGAGGTGCTGAAAGATTCCATGGGTGTCAGACAGACGGGGGGGGCCGCAGCTACTTGTGCTATCTTCCACCAGTTTTACGAAAAATTGGTTAAATAGACCCTTCTCCTTACTGGAGATAGGGGAGGGTATTGCTGCTAGCCCAACCCATAAAGCCCCCGGACCAGATGGCTTAAATACGGACTATTACAAATTATTGAAGGAGGAGTTAGGAGAGCCTTTATGTGCATATTTTCAGGCAATACCCTCTGAGGGATTTTCTAAGGAAGCTATGCTGGCTTATAATACTGTTCGCCCTAAAGGGGAAAAATACCCATTATCCCCGGCGTTATATAGACCGATATCGTTGTTGAATTATGATTTGAAGCTTTACGCCAAAATTAATGCCTCACGATTAAATGTTCTCTTACCACACTTGATATCGCCCAACCAGGTAGGGTTTGATAAGGGCAGAACTGTGGGGAAACACCTTGTTAGTTTATGGTTGGCTTTATCTCGTTGTACAGCTGGGCAGATACCTGCTCTGGCAGTGGGATTTGATGCAGAAAAAGCATTTGATCGGGTCTTCTGGGATTATTTATTTTCGGTACTGGAAAGATATGGCTTTGAGGGGAATATTATGCAGAGCATCTCGCGATTGTATCAATGTCCAAGCTCCATCATCTTGGCTAATGGAATCATGTCGGCCCCCTTCAAACTCAGAAGGGTAAGACAGGGATGCCCGCTTTCCCCTTTGTTGTACATATCTCTAGACCCGCTACTACGAGCTATCGCTGCACACCCTAAAATCGAGGGACTTAGAATGGGACAATCACACTTCTGCAGTCAAAATTTGGTAAGTTCAGGGTTGAAAATCAATAAGGACAAATCTGAGGCTTTAGATGTCACCGGCACGCTACGTGCAAATTGGCCAGATCCCTTCCCATTGCGATGGGTGTCTACCCACATGAAATATCTTGGTATTAAGATCCCAGTCAATGTCACTCAAATATATGCCGCAAGTATCAATTCACTCCTGACAAAGACTAAACAAAATTTAAAGGAGTGGACAAACCTTCCTCTGTCTTTAATGGGGAGGAACCAGTTGTTCAAAATGATGGTGCTCCCTAAGTGGCTATATGTGTTACAAATTTTGCCGGTGTGGGTTAAGGGGGGCACATATTAGGGAACTCCATGCAGCGTTGAGAGGTTTTTTATGGGGTAATAAAAAAGCACGTTTAAGTTTAACCAAGCTGATGAAACACCTGAAAGCCAGGGGTTTTGGATGTCCCAATCTTCAACTCTACAACCTGGCATGTTTGATGAGACACGTAAAAGGACTGGATAGGGAGTACAAATATTTATTCCCCACTGGAACTTCTACAGGATTGGAGTAAGCCTTACGATCTCAGCAATCTTGTCACACCGGCGACCGACCTCCCGCCCTTTGCTCGCACATTTCCGTTTATGACAGCCACCCGTGTAGCGTGGAAGAGACTGTGTAGTAAATTTCAGATACCGTGGATGACAGCCTCACATATGAAGATTATGGGTCATCCATCTTTTCGGCCTGGCTGGGAGAATCCCATCTTTCGCTTATGGAAGCAACAGGGACGGACCTTGTTCCATCAACTTCTGACTCCAGATCTCAGCCAGATTCAGGCGTTTGCGGACCTACAAAAGACATACGATCTCCCGCACAATCACTTTTTTGCATATCTTCAAGTGAGACATTTTTTATAGCATAACATCTTTAAACCCGATGTGAATACGAACTACCTCTCTATGACCACGTTCTTCACTTTTGGTACCCAGCGACCATCTTGTGCGACCCTAATGCAACGGTTGTGTTCTTTAGAGGCTGCTGCTTGGCTTCAGGATCTAGTGGATAGTTGGAATCAAGAATTGGACTTTCATCTCACAATGAAAGCCCTGTTGGGCTGTTTTCACAATGTGGCTCAAGTCACGAAAAATGTTCAACTTAGTTTTTAGCTTAGTTTAGTTTATTGTATTTTTGTACCGTCACATCAGACGTGTCTTCACAACGGTTTACAGGGTTTAAAACATAATAAATACAATACATTTATAAAATAGTAATAACTAACTTAAAAAGTATGAAATAAGTTAGTTATTAAAAGCAGTAAAAGTAAAGTAGGTCAATTAAAATATAAAATTAAAACAAATAATCAAAATCACAAAAACAGCAGACAAACCATAAAAGACTGAGCCCAATTAATTCACCAATGCTGGTATAGCTGGTGTTTCTTATTCGTATCTTACTACAGTCTTCATTATTTGGTGTTCGATGTTAAAAGCTCATATTCGGTAAAAGCACATTTAAATAGCCAAGTCTTGAGGTCAGTGAAATGCAATTCAAATTCCTCCATAGGACATATATCGCTCCAGCTAAAGCTTATTATAAACTGATACCCTCAGCAGCTTGTGCAAAATGCGGAGAGGACAAGGCGACACTCCTACGTTTTTGGCAATGCCCTGTGGTACAGACCTTTTGGATAGGATACTTACCTACCTAGGTCACCTTCTGGGCAGAGATGCTCAGAAAAAACAAGCTACATGCCTTTTTCAACCAACTCGAGAGAACGTTCCAGGGCTTAAACCTCCATATCGCTTTTTATTGGCAAAGGCCTGCCTGTTGGCTAAACAGACTATTTTGGCTAAATGGGCTGTGCAGGATAGCCCACCTTTCACCATGTGGTGATTGAAATTTCATAAATTGGTGGACTATGAACATATGACGGCCAAAGCCACACTGTCCTCAAAACAATATAACACGTTTCTCCAGATCTGAACACCGTACATTATGTCCCTGAATGCCAAAGCCTGCAGTGCATTATTAGCTCCATTGTAACTGGATTGCACTATTTAGGTGCTGTACACCACGACTTCAGACTTGCCTGTGCCGTGCAGAGATCAGGCCATGCAGGATAGCAATCACGGAACACTTTTGTCAAAGTTTCCAGAACTTTGACTGGCCCCTACTGTGGATCCCTAAAGGCTAGAGGATGAAAATGAAGAAATGAGTGCATGGGGGTAACTTGCTGGGTTGGCGGTTACTATCCTTAACCAATAAGCCTTCATATTGTTGATTCTACTCCTTCAGTGCTTTCTGCTTCAACAGAGGGAAAAGGGAAATTATATTCAGACAGTAAACAAGGACATAGAATTCTGTGGTCAAGGTAAACAAATAAGGATAGGGGTAACTTGCTGATGCAGCTGTTACTACCCTTAACAAATAAGCCTGAAACTCGATGCAAATTCAACATTGCTCTCTACTTTAACGGCAGGAAATAATGGGTAATTGGACTAAAATAGCAATCAACAAGGGCCCTGACTTTGACGGTCTGAGAAACTGTTAAGTATGGGGGTGACATACGGCACAGCAGAAACTACCATAAGCTTGCTGGGCAGACTGGATGGACAATTGGTTCTTTTCTGCCATCATTTCTATGTAATTTACAAAGTAAGCCAAAAAAGCAGACAAGACTATCCAAGGATAGGTGAGGAAACAGGTCCCACGCCACTTTCTTTCTGGGCTTGTTTAGACAAGATGCAGTAGAGAAACTCAGAAGTAACATTTCCAGGAGAGGGTTGTGTGTGGTAGCTTACAAATATGTCTAAGAACAGTGCAATGTTAATCCAACAGAAAAACATGCAGAATGATTGAGTAGGGCCTGCATCCCAAAATACTAATAATTTTACTTGCATTAATCTTGGACAGTGTCCCTGTGGTCCCGTTTCTCCAGTCATGTTTTGATCAGAGTGACAGAAAATGGTAGAAGCCCCAAATATCTGAATCACAGCCATTGTTATTGACTGGCCTTTCACACACTACACTAACAGCTGAATACGATAGGATACAATAAAGAAAGTTGGTTTTGTTTTTAACAATAAACAGTAACTTTAGTAAGCAATTCTTTACTCCACTATCACACTGAAACTACAATTTTTTCTTGCATGCTTATTAGCAAACTGATTTGTATTTTGCAACTTACAAATCTGGTCAAAGTTCATCAATGCCTGCCTACAGTAATTATTTTAAATACTGCAGTACACTATTTAGTGATAGAAAGAATACCTGCAGAATAGTTTACATTTGTTAACAGAACACTGCTCTGTGTTCCAAACAGGTTTATAAAAGTATATCTACCTTATAAATGGGCTCTGACCGACGGCCCGCAAATGTGCAGTAGAGAGCAGCTCTACCGTGCATGCGTGGGCACGTCGGCCAGAGTTTGCCTGTTGACAAAAATGGCGCTGGGAGGACCCATAGCAGCGGCAGCGGCGAGGACCCGTAGCAGCGGCGGCGCATGTGCGCCATCCGAAGGGGTTGTGAATGAGCTGGGAGAGGAGGGAGGAGAGAGTGAGGTGAGAAGGAGTGGGAGGGAGAATGGGGGAGGGGGAAGTGGAAGGGAGAGGTGGAAGGGGGAGGTGGAAGGGAGAATGAGGGGGAAGGAAATGGACCGAAAAAATTTTTTTATTGTAGCCCGTTGTTACGGGCTTAACGGCTAGTTTACTTATAAAAAGAAACAATTATTCTGCACAATACTCACATGCAGAATGCATTTTTTTTTGGAGGGACCACAAGGCAAATAAAGCAGTAGGAGGAAAGAGGTGTAGGTACTAAGTACTAGCATACACCTCCTAAAAAAAAAAAAAAGCCCTGAATTAAAAACTGCAGAAAAATTCTAATATATTTGCTATGTGTTTAATCCCCCTGAGACTTGACTGATCTTAATAGTCATCACTATGAACAATTTCATTTTATTTTGTTTCTTCAAGTCACAGAGCTTAAATATAATAGTTTTATAAACAGTAAAGATTCTGAAACTGCAAGGTTAAATAACTTGCTATTTATAGGATGAAAATGTTTTTGACATATTATTCAATATATAGTATTGCAGCAAAGAAAAGTGCCTTGCTGAAAACTTGCAGTCACTTATCTCTAATGTGTTACAAAAAGCCAGGAAGAGCAAGTTTGCTTACCGTAAACTGTGTTTTCCGTAGATAGCAGATGAATTAGCCAGGCTGTCTGGGTACGTCCTCCATGCCACTAGGTGGCGGAGCTCTCTAAGCTCACCAAAGTCTTTTAATGACGTGTTCCTTCTTGTATCTTTCCGCGTTTCCCTGAGACTCCTCAGTCAGTGTTAAAGCAAGACGATATGCAATGCCGGAACTGTCCGGGGAGGCGGGCGGGTCAGCATGGCTAATTCATCTGCTACCTACGGAAAATACCGTATACAGTAAGCAAACTTGCTCTTTTCCCATAGATAAGCAGCATGAATTAGCCATGCTGTCTGGGAGTCCCCAGCTGAAGTATTGAGCACATTTCTTAATAATGTGACCATGATGAGGTGAGGAAAGCACTCAATACGGTAGAATAGAGGCGGACAGTTCTTATAAGCCTGCTTGACATGCTGTAGAGGTGCTCTTTCCGAGAATGATCCGCCCCATATTTGCATCATACGCAGCTTGTGTATCTAAACAGTAGTGGGATGTGAACGTGTGCAATGATGACCATGTGGCTACCTTACAAATGTCGAGAGAGGCCCATCGTGGAGGTGAGTTTTACATATAGACATCTAATAGAAATAACCAAGCTCTCTATAAACATACACAAGATATAAATATCAAACAGGAAGAGTTTGAATGTCAACTATTTCACACAGATGTTCATCAACAATACCTTGGCTTATAAGTGAGGCTCATTCCTGTCATGTATTGTAAAAAACTAATCACAACCTATTTACCCAAAACCACTGTATTCCAGTGTACCGAACTGTCAAACAACAATATCAAAAATACTGGTACATCAGGTATATCTCAAAGGTTATTTGAGCCAAATGTATGTAGGCCCCTTACTTCGAGGGTCTGTATTGTATGACAGACTCTACTGTTGTACAGGGTCACCTGGCTTTAATTTTAATATTCACTCATCGGTCCTATCTTTTTTTAGCAGAAATTTTTCTTTATAATAAAATCAGTAATTAACTGTCAAGCAATCTTCATAAATCCACGTAAGAGATACAAATACTCATCTACTCCAAATTCTGGTAGTTAACCCGTCTGGTTGTTCACCCGACACAGCTGTGTTTCGGACCTCGTCGTCCTTCTTCAAGGGGTATCCTTCGGTATCTCCTTATACGAATATTGTCACGGAGCCTTCTTTAATTTGTTGGCTTGCTACTTTATAATTCCACGACAGCCCCGTTGGGCTGCGTCTGCTCTTGAAATGCCAACCCCCTGCAGTGATCGTTATATACCCTCCAAACCGGAAGTCTTCTTTACCGGAAGCTGTAGTCTTCTTTCACGTCCACAACGGCCGCTGTAGTCTTCTTTCACGTCCCATATTCCCGTCCGAAAAGGAACTATAGTCTCCTTTCATGTCCGGTCCTCACGTCAGCTGTTCACGCGGCAGCCCCCGTCTTCCATAACATCCGGATAGCAGTTTTTAAAGACACATGCTGTATTCTAAGTTATATTATTATATGTTTTCCAAGGGCACATACTATAATCTAAGCTGTAATCCATTCTATATCCACCATAAATCCAGTGACTTTCACGTCGTATCCGGTTGTCTATCACGTCGTTTGCATTTAAATAAACTCCTCCTCAGTTCACCATTCAGAACTCTCTTCACGTCATCGAGCATCTAGTCGAACTTATATTTATTCCTACAATCCAAATCATACATATGTAAATACAACGATGTCTCCCAATTCAGCTCACATTAGTCTCCTGCTTGCATTAGTCTCCTGCTTGCATTAGTCTCCTGCTTGCACTTATATTAACTCTTCCTTCCACATTGCAACTGATCACCCTTCCAAATAAACTGCTAAATAAGCGAGTACCAATTCACTTTCTCATTCAGTCCTGCTGGATCAACTGTATTCAAACAGTAGATCCAATATTGCTCACGCATGTTTAACCGGAATTGAATATCCCCCCCCGCGTGGGTCTACGCGCACCTGTTCAAGGACCAGCCATTTTAAATCCGTAAACTCATGCTGTTGTCTAATACAATGTGGTACCATTGGAGCGGTGACCTTTGCAGTTCTTATACAACTTCTATGCTCAATCAAGCGGATTCTTATTTTGCGTTTAGTGCGGCCAATGTACAGCAATTGACACAGACATTGAATGGCATAGATCACTCGCTCCGACTCACAATTCGTAGAACCATTTAGTCTGAAGATTTTATCAGAATTGGGCGCCTGCCACTGATTCCCTGTCACTGCCAATTGAGATCTCCTATTACAATACCAACAACGCCCCTTCTCCCAGACAACTACTTGTACCCTCCAGTCTTCGAAACAAGCGGGGAGACTCATCAACATCATTAAAACCCATTGGCATGTTCTGACCCTTCATTCCATCTTTCAGATTGAACCAAGGTTTGCATTTTTTAGGGGTCAAAATATTAGAGACATAGTAGTTAAATCTACGTTTGAATCTATAATTGTACCCCAGCCTTCCGGTGGCCACCAAGACTATGGTCACTGTGATATGTGCTCCCTGGCAGTGACAGGGAATCAGTGGCAGGCGCCCAATTCTGATAAAATCTTCAGACTAAATGGTTCTACGAATTGTGAGTCGGAGCTAGTGATCTATGCCATTCAATGTCCGTGTCAATTGCTGTACATTGGCCGCACTAAACGCAAAATAAGAACCCGCTTGATTGAGCATAGAAGTTGTATAAGAACTGCAAAGGTCACCGCTCCAATGGTACCACATTGTATTAAACAGCGTGCGTTTACGGATTTAAAATGGCTGGTCCTTGAACAGGTGCGCGTAGACCCACGCGGGGGAGATATTCAATTCCGGTTAAACATGCGTGAGCAATATTGGATCTACTGTTTGAATACAGTTGATCCAGCAGGACTGAATGAGAAAGTGAATTGGTACTCGCTTATTTAGCAGTTTATTTGGAAGGGTGATCAGTTGCAATGTGGAAAGAAGAGTTAATATAAGTGCAAGCAGGAGACTAATGCAAGCAGGAGACTAATGTGAGCTGAATTGGGAGACATCGTTGTATTTACATATGTATGATTTGGATTGTAGGAATAAATATAAGTTCGACTAGATGCTCGATGACGTGAAGAGAGTTCTGAATGGTGAACTGAGGAGGAGTTTTTTTAAATGCAAACGACGTGATAGACAACCGGATACGACGTGAAAGTCACTGGATTTATGGTGGATATAGAATGGATTACAGCTTATAGTATGTGCCCTTGGAAAACATATAATAATATAACTTAGAATACAGCATGTGTCTTTAAAAACTGCTATCCGGATGTTATGGAAGATGGGGGCTGCCGCGTGAACAGCTGACGTGAGGACCGGACGTGAAAGGAGACTATAGTTCCTTTTCGGACGGGAATATGGGACGTGAAAGAAGACTACAGAGGCCGTTGTGGACGTGAAAGAAGACTACAGCTTCCGGTAAAGAAGACTTCCGGTTTGGAGGGTATATAACGATCACTGCAGGGGGTTGGCATTTCAAGAGCAGACGCAGCCCAACGGGGCTGTCATGGAATTATAAAGTAGCAAGCCAACAAATTAAAGAAGGCTCCGTGACAATATTCGTATAAGGAGATACCGAAGGATACCCCTTGAAGAAGGACGACGAGGTCCGAAACACAGCTGTGTCGGGTGAACGACCAGACGGGTTAACTACCAGAATTTGGAGTAGATGAGTATTTGTATCTCTTATGTGGATTTATGAAGATTGCTTGACAGTTAATTACTGATTTTATTATAAAGAAAAATTTCTGCTAAAAAAAGATAGGACCGATGAGTGAATATTAAAATTAAAGTAAGGTGACCCTGTACAACAGTAGAGTCTGTCATACAATACAGACCTTCGAAGTAAGGGGCCTACATACATTTGGCTCAAATAACCTTTGAGATATACCTGATGTACCAGTATTTTTGATATTGTTGTAAAAAACTAACCCATTTAGAGATGCTACCCTATGAAAGATTCAATTTCTCTTTTCCCATCACTTGTTTTTTGCTTCTTCACACAACAATCCTTGCCCAAAAAGCCATCTCCTAATATACCCCCTTAATCCTTTTCACTTCTCTCTCTGGGATGTTACAGACATTCCCTATAAATCTAAGCCTGCCACCTCAGCTCTAGACCTGGTTCTAACTTCTCTTCACCTCAGGAAATCATAGCTTTTTTCCTTCCTTTCTGAAACTTTAAACTCACTTCACTGGAATACGTCCCATCTTCCAAGCATGCAATGGTTTGTTCCCATCTTCAAGAAGTCCCCCTCTCAATTCCAACTTCTTACTCAACTACAAACCTCTCTTGTATTCCATTTCTTTCTAGTACACTAAAAAAAAAGGGGGGAGGAGGAGAGGGAAGATAGCAAGGGAAATGGGAGATTTCTTGAGGGGGAGGAAAGGGGTTCAAGGCACAGGGTAACCTGCAAGAAGAGACAGTTGCAATCCTAAATACCTTGCTGGGCAGATTGGATGGGCCTTTTTAGTCTTTTTCTTCCATCATTTCCTACATTACTAAGCCATAAGAGGGAGAGAGCTGAGGAGGATCATAGAGCCTAGGGGAGAGTGTAGGGGGGAGAAATTCTGAACAAAATATTTTAAATAGTCTGCATCTGAGTATTTACTTTATTTATAGTTTTTAGATTGCCTTCCCAATCTCTAAAATGGCAATCTAAAGTGATGCACAATAGTAGAAAGTACAA
This sequence comes from Rhinatrema bivittatum, assembly GCF_901001135.1. Taxonomy (NCBI): domain Eukaryota; kingdom Metazoa; phylum Chordata; class Amphibia; order Gymnophiona; family Rhinatrematidae; genus Rhinatrema; species Rhinatrema bivittatum. Next base: position 126,598,914 of record NC_042616.1, on the reverse strand, counting down.
GTTGAAACAATATATGACAACAGTAGACATCAACATAACAGACTAAACTGAGTTTTCTCTTAGTCATGGGTCCCCAAACAATGGCCCAAAGACCAGATACAGCCCTTGACTGAATTTCAAAAAGCAAACCCAGACCATAACTGCGACAATAGAAGGAACTTGATCTGGCCTGCAGTGGTGGCAGGGGAAGCACAATCCACCACCAATAGCAGCTCATATATTCTAAGTCTGAAGTGCAAGTGCAGAACACATGGGTAGGGAATGCCGGTAAGAGAGGCTGGAGACAACCCATAAGAAGCTTTTGGTCACTGTGGAGGACAGTGCAGGCCACGAGAAAGAAGGCACAGGCAGTATTGAGCCATTAATTCTGCAGGGCTGCCAGAAAAGGCTAGGTAAGGATGGCAGTTTCTAGCATTCCCAACCCTGTTACCATCTTTTTGGAGTTGCAGGTTTCGAAGCATGGACATCGTCCCCAAGTATGCAGGCTGTGAGGAACAAAGTGCAAAAATCCTCATAACAAGCCAGATACGAACCAAATTCAAATGACTCTCAGGATTAGGGTCTCCAGTGGGGGCTGTTTTGTTCATACTATGAATTTGGCATGTTGCAAGAGGGGAGTGAGCAGAGGGGAAAACAGGTGGGATGAAAGAGGAAGGAAGTAACGAGGGTACATAGGGTAGTAGAGAGAGACTGCACCGCACACACACCCCACCATCCATCTACCCTCCCTGCCCCTACTTCCCTAGGGAGGCAGATACTGGAGAAAAGGGGGAGGCAGGGGCCAAGGTTGACAACTTTGAAGAAATCTAAATTATTACTATCTGCCAAATCCATTGGAAGCCTATCCTCTGCTTCCTCCTGCCACACAATTCAAATCACCAGAAGAGCCAGCCTCCCATCAAACCCTTCTTAAACTAAGGGGCTTTTACTCCCTTGCTTACGCCTGGCTCAGCAAACTGAGGCGGCTATCCCCAACCCTCATTTTTAAAATGTCCTATGTACCCCTTCTTTTGAAATGTTTGGGGACCCCCTGTCTTAGGGATCAATTGAACTCTCAAACCTTCCTCTCACCCCAAGTGAAAATTGGTCATCATTTCTCAGAATTTTTCAGTATTGTTACGGGTGGGTAACTAGATTTGGTCCTGTATGTCACCTTATTCAATATATACTTGCTTCCTTTATGTAAGCTGTTAGCAGGTCTTGGGCTTACTTTCTATTTATACGCAGATGTGCAATTTTACATTCCTAAAACTAATTCAATTGAACCTACTACTAAAGCATTAAATATCTATATGGCTGCAATCTAACCAGTGCTATCTCATATTAGATTAACATTAAATCCTTTCAAGAATGAAATAATTTGGTTGAACAGAAATACTTCTCTTAAGTTCTTAGTAAGTTCTTCAGTACGGAAACCCTCTTACTCTCCCTCACAGACACCATCCTCAAAAGGATTAGACCATGGCCACTCCTACATACTCGCCTTACTTGACATCTCCTTCGCATTCGATACCATTAACCACAACATCCTAATCAGCTGCCTCTCAGAAATCGGCATAGGAACAGCCCTACATTGGTTCAAGTCCTATCTTGAAGATAGACACTACATAGTGAAGATTGGAAACTCCGTATCCACACCCACTCAACCATGGCGTCCCCCAAGGATCCTCCCTCTCATCCACCCTCTTTAACATATACCTCCTGCCTCTCTGCCAACTCCTCTCAGACCTTGGCCTCCCCCACTTTATCTATGCGAATGATGTCCAAATCCTCATTCCCGTCCAAGAATCCCTCTCCAAATCACTCAAGACCTAGGAAAACTGCCACAATGAAATAAACCACCACCTAACCAACCTCCACCTTGCCCTTAACACAGCAAAAACTGAGCCCATCATCATCTCCACACACAAAACAGCACACTCACTTGTCAACAACCCCATCCCCCCCTTGATATCCTTCCAACAAAATGCATGCAACCTTGGCGTAACCCTCGATAACCAGATGAACCTAAAAAAATTTAACACCACAACCTTAAGACTGCTTCTTCAAACGCCATGTCCTTAAAACACCGAAACTTCTCCTTCACCGCCACGATTTCTGCACAGTTCAAGCCATAATTTTCTCAAAAATAGACTGCTGTAATTCCCTGCTTCTAGGCCTCCCCACCTCAACCCTTAAACCACTCCAAATGCTCCAAAACGCCGCCGCTAGAAAACTAACACCCGTAAAACAGAACACATCACCCCAGTCCTCAAAGAACTCCACTGGCTGCCCATATCCTTCTGAATCTTATACAAGACTCTTACCATTATACATAAAACCATACAAAACTAACATACACTGACTTGATAACAGCCTTCGCTTCTCCACTCTCAATTGTCCAACCAGGACAGCATACCTAGGAACCTTACACATCCCCTCTCCTAAAACAGTCTGTCTTAACACTATGAAAGAGCAAGCCCTTTCAATTGCAGGACCCACCCTTTGGAACACCATGCCCCCAGATCTCTGCCAAGAGCCATCCACCCATAAATTTAAAAGAAAGCTAAAGACTTGGCTCTTTAAACAAGCGTTTCCTGAATAACATCTCTCCTCCCCCCCCCCCCCCCCATATTAGCCTTCCACTCTTCACCCCCACCCAATTCTAAATGCTCTAATAATGTTCTATATTTAATTCCCTATCAACTATACCTCAATCTACTTACCTGACTATCGGTGACCGAAGCTGCCCTCAAGTAAGGCTGCGACCTGAAGAGCACCCCTTTCGACGCTCCCACTCCAGCCAAGACGCACCGTTTGAGCTCCGCGCTCCTCCGGGGTCAGGAGCACGCGATCGCCCCACCACAGCCTCCCAGCTGCCTCCGGAGCGTCCAGCTGGCTCTCTGCTACGCCCGAACAGCCCCGAAATGCACCACCGGCCTACCGCTGCGCTCTCGCTGCTCCTGGATCTCGCCGCCGGCCCGATGCTGGCCTCTGCTGCTCAGGAGGACCAACGCTGACCTGACGCCGCCTGTGGCTGCACCCGGATCCCAACCAGGACATGCCGCGCCTCCCCCACCGAAGGCCCGCCCCATCGGTGACGTCACCACAGCGACCGAAGCTGCCCTCAAGTAAGGCTGCGACCTTAGGCGTTGCACGCCTATGCGTCGCGCGCCTCAAGGAGCACAACCTAAGGGGCATGCCCCTTAGTGCACCCCTTCTGCCACCTCCCTTCTCCCCTGCCCTATCCCACCCCCACCTCAAATAAAGACACCCTTATTCAGTGACATTCTCTCCTTACTACACCATTTCATTGCTTTTGCTAAAGGAACTTTCCCCACCTTTTTTCTCCACTCCCCCTCCTCTCTCTCCTATAGTTGCCTCACCAAGCCCATAATCCATAACCACTCTACAACCTCTCCCCAAAACTGCAATGGCAACCTACCCCATCCCTCGCATCCGCTACCTCTCTTCTAGACTGTCCTTCCCCCACATCCACAATACTCCTCCCCTGCGCAAATCCCTAATCCCTATTCTTATTTCCCCGCTGACACAACTCTTAGGCCTCACTACCCTTTCAATATTATTATTTAATGCACAATCTCTATCAAAGAAAGCACCCATCCTCAATTACCTTCTTATTGACTGTAAGCCAGACATTTGTGCAGTCACTGAAACCTGGCTTAAAGACTCTGATATCGTACTCCTTAACCAACTCCCCACCTCCTATGAGCTTTTCTCCATCCCCAGACCCAAAAAAAGAGGGGGTGGGCTCCTCCTAGCTGCCAGGAAATTCCTAAAGCTCAAACATGTCCATGTAGTTTCCCCGTCTAAACTTGAAATCAGTCTTTTCAAATCTTCAGAACTACAAGTCTGCCTAGTCTACTCCCCTCCAGCCTTTCTGGAATCCAACCCTTCACCTTTCATCGAGCTCATTGCTGATAACATCAATTTTGATATCCCCACCATCATCCTTGGTGACTAACCTCCACGTTGACGCCCTTCCTCTATCCTCCTCGACTCTCTCCAGGCAATAGGATTTCAACAAATCATTGCATCCCCCACCCACAAAGCCAGGCATACATTAGACCTAATATTCATTAATGCTGGCCTTCACACCACAACCACCCCCTCCTGCTCCCCAGTCCCATGATCTGACCACTTTCTTATCAAAACCCTCCTCTCCCTTCAACTCCTCAACCACTAACAATACCACCCATAGCTCCACCATAATCTCCAGAAAAACCTGCTCCAATGACGAATTTATCTCAGCACTAGCAACCTCCTTGCCAATTCTAGACTGTACCAATCCTGACTTGGCCTTATCCTCATGGAACATCACGTTGGAAATCGCCAACAAACTGCCCAATTTCCAAACGTGTCCTAAACACTGAGTCCAAACACACAAACCCATGGTATACCCCTGAGTTAAAAACAATGAAAAATAAACTCAGAAAAGAGAATATGGCGCCAGGACCCAACCCTGCAGCACACCTCCAGCTATAAATCCGCCCTTCACAGCTATAGAACCACTATATTCAAACACAAACGGGATTTCTACACCCAAAAGATCCACGAATACCTATACAACCCCAAAGCTCTCTTTTCTTATGTCTCAGGCCTCACCAAATCTACCCCACACACTATACCCGACTCTGAAGCCCCCGCTAAATGCGAAGAATTGGCACAATACTTCAATAGCAAAATAGCGAGCCTCCTCTCCAGATTCACCACCTCCCTGCACTCCCCTATGCTAGGGTTTAGCTCTTTCACTGCTTCCTTAAGCTCCCTGGACCTTACTTCCTCCAAAGAAATCGAATTGATCCTCAAAAAACTTAAACCAGCCTCCCACCCCACTGATACCATCCCCACTAAAGCCCTCCTATCTGTCCCTGACTCCATTGCTAGGGCAATATCCGACATCATTAACTGCTCCCTCTCCACAGGCATAGTTCTCGACACACTCAAGCATGCAGTGGTTAAACCCCTCCTTAAGAAACCACCTCTTGATCCGAAAGACCCTGCCAATTTCCGCCCCATCTCAAACCTCCCATTTATAGCCAAAATAATGGAAAGAGTTGTCAACTCACAACTCATGGACTTCCTGGAAGAACACAAGATCCTCCACACCTCACAATTTGGCTTCCATAAACATTTTAATATGGAATCACTCCTACTCACCCTCTCCGACCACCTCCTCAGAGGCATGGACCAAGGACATAGTTACCTTCTCGCCCTCCTCGATATCTCTGCAGCCTTTGACACCATATGCCATAATCACCTCCTTATCCCCCCTTTTCCTCCGTATTGTTTCCCTCTATTTTATACCAAACCCTTTTCTTTCTCCCCCTTACAAATCTTTACTCCCCTCCAAGTTTCATCTCCCTCTCTATGTACTTCAATCAAGTTCCTTGTAAACTAATGTTACTCCCAAGTTGTCACACCCTGTTCTTTGTACCACATTCAAGTTCATTGTAAACCGATATGATGTACCCACGAATACCAGTCTAAAAATGCTTTTAAATATATAAGCCTATACATAACATAGGTGTATGTAAAATTGTACTATCAGATCATGTACATTATCATGGAGTAATGATAGATGAGATGCATAAAAAACAAAATCAGGTTATTGTAAATTGCAATTACTACAACAGTTAAAATCACTGTTAAATTATAACAACTTTCACGGTGTTCCTGCTTACACTTTAAGAACACTTCAAATGTTACAGTGGTTAGAGCAGTGGACTATGAACCAGGAGACCAGAGTTCAAGTCCTGCTGTCGCTCCTTGTGACCTTGGGCAAGTCACTTTACCCTACATTGCCTCAGGTACAAAACTTAGATTGTAAGCCCTCTGGGGATAGGGAAATACCTACAGTACCTGAATGTAAACAGATGTGATATCTCGGTTGAGATCGAATGTCTGTATATAAAAAAATAAATAAAGATTGTTTGGACTGGGACAGCTTTACATTCCACGACCACTGACAAAGTATTATTAATAGCAGCCTCTATTCGGCGCGCTCATTTATGTGAGGTGAGAGATTGTGCTTTTTCCATAGCAAGCCCTAAATTATGGAAGTCTATGCCTGAAGCATTGTCTATTTTGACTGATGGAAAAAAAATTTAAATTTGAACTTAAAACCTGGATGTTTAAGAAACCCTACGATCTTCAGTAAGAGAATTTCTGAAGAATGATTATGCCTTTATTGAAATAGTTATGTAAAGTATGACTGATTTTTAACGTTATTTTGCTAAGGTTTTTTAGAATGTTTTGTTTACTGTACTGATTTTATTTGCATATTATATTTTACTTTGTGAACCTTTGTAGTCTTCATTTGTCATGATGGTATATAAAAATATGTATTTAAAAAATTAGTTAACATGAACAATCAGCCTCAAATTAAAAGGAAGCACCAAAAGCAGCCTGATCTCCCTTTGCAGAGTTCTCCAAACTCAAGCATTCAGGCCTTCAGCTTCTTTCGAAATGTCAAGTAATTCAGCTTTTGCCAATTTCAGAAAGGAGTCTATTCCACACCGAAAAAGCCACAATGGAGAAAGTTCTTGCTTCACACTTCTGTGAAGGGACTAACAAAAGAACCTCCTACAGTTTGTGCAGAAACATACACTTTTTTTTTTTAAAATAAAAAGGGCCATTACTCCTCACTGCCTGAAATGCAAGTGACAAGACCTTAAATAGGTATGTATACTAAACAAACAAAAGTACTGAATATAACTTCAAGGAAGTGGTGGTATACCTATGGCATCTAACATTGATGTAACTACTGCATTCTGGACAGTTTGTAGCTTGTGAGCTGCTGAGAGAAGCCCTCATATAAGCCATTACAGTAGTCCAACTGATATCATTAACTGAAAGATCATTGAAAGATTTCAGATTCAGAAATGGGTAAAGCTTTCTTATTAGTCTGACATAAAAGAAAAGCAGTACAAATCACCCAAGTGACGTGAAACTCTAGTTTAAGCTGAGAATCCAAAATTTACCCTCGCACTCTTCGCTACAGGTGAAACTGTAGTGCAAACTGAGCCAATGGTCAAAGTCAGCAGGGAGACATCCAGAACAATGTGCTCTATTCCTGAGAATCTCCATTTCTGAAGAATTTAGTGCCAGCTTGCTCTCCAGTAGCAAAGAGACCATGGATAAGTTGGGACAAAGCTAAAGCAAAATCCTGTTAATTCTAAATAAATCTCTGAAGCAATATGTAATATGGAACTTTAATTAGAGAAAGACAGAGACAAAGAGAATAGGGACTTAGACAGAGACCGGAACAAAGTACAAGGAAACAGTTTGCTCCGGGGGGGGGGGGGGGGGCGACAGGGTCCATACAACTGCATAATCTCCAAGTCACCCCAAAGTTCCAGTAATGTGCATAACCTTTTATACCTTTCATACTGACCAATCAGAACATATGTAGAGTGTTGATTCTAGATAAGTGCAGTGCATTTCATTTGAGAATGTATTAGACCAATCAGCTAATGGGTCTGGGGTGTTGGCTGGCTGCATTCCAGCAAGTAGGCAGGGTCCTCTGTTTCCTTACATTCAAACAGGCATTCTTGAATACAGCAGAGATGAGGAACTTCAGAAAGTCAGTGCATAATATAACATACAATCCTTAACCAGGGACACAATGATCTGGAGTCGTCATGCAAAACCCTGCAGGCCTAACACACGAAAGATACTACCTATAGGCACATAGTGAGATGTGCAAAACAAATGTACTTAGAGCCTCTAGAAAATCTGCCATACCATAAACACACTAATTGCCAGTCAAACATTAAAAACCTTACCTATGAAAAGGCAGCACTGCGAATATTACATCAGGTCCTAAAACACCAATACACCTTCTATTAGGAACACAGAACAAATCAGGCTCCTATAAATCCCTATTTAGCAACTACATACTAACAGAATACATCACCTAAGCCATACATGCAGAACACAGACAGATGCTCTCCAGAGTATAAATACAAACATGCAGACAAAACTGAACAGGAAACTGTAAGAAGCCAGACTCCATATGCACTGCAACAATGGAAAAACAAACATCGCCATTCCTCATAAAACATATACAATCAAGAAATATAAAATATCAATACAACCATACTAATAAAAGAATATTTCAAAACAACTGACAAACATCAAATAATTTAAAACATTTAAATTATTTTTTAATTTCCCAAACAAAATATTTCAAACAGTCACAAACAACAATAAAACTAAAAAAGATTTTAAAGTTACCCACTCTCCATACCTGGGACCTTTTGAATTCCAGTCACCCTGAAATTACCCTGAATTAGTAGGGTGGCAAGAGGGGTGCACAAACTTTCTCCTCTCATACACGTACATATGCACAAGTTAATTCTCACTCAAACATGCTTCCTCTCTCTCACACTCATGCTTACATATATGCTTCCTGTCGTGTGCATATGGTGTCTCACACATACATGTAAAAAGGGAATGCACACACCACTTCCTCATACACATGCTCACATAAACATACCCTCCCTCTCACACACTCATGCTCTCCCACACATAGGTTCCCTCTCTCATACACACACACACACACACATACATACAGGCTACCTCTAATTCACACAGGCATACATGCTCACACACACCATCTCTCTCTTACACCACTCCCTCTATTTGTCCTGGAATCTGCAGGAGGAAAGGATTGCAGTGGCCTCCTCACTCAGGCTACTGGTGGGATGAAATGAGCTAGTTGTGCCACTGCCTCCTGGATTCTTTGGCTGCCAGCGGGATCAAGTGAGACGGCAGCCCCGAGATTTTCTGCATTCTTCAACAGGCCAATGAGATGGGGTATGCCGGCAGTCACATGACCTTCATTCCTCAGCAGGATGGTGTGAACCAGCAGCCCCACTGCCTCCTGCATTTCTCAGCTACTAGCAGGCCCGCAGCCTTCTGCAATCTACGACTGCCAGCGAGATGGAGAGCACTGGCAGCCGCGTAGTCTTCATTCCTTGGCCGCTGGTGGGATCGGGTGAGCCAGCCTCCTGCAGTCTTCAGCAGCCTGCAAGATGAAATGCCGCCATCCTATATAACCTTCTCTTTCATGGCCGCCATGGAATGGGATCTGTCAAATCTCTTCTTGGTGCAGGTTTTTGCGGACCCCATTATGGTCTGAACCAGTAGTTAACCTTTTTTCTGTCAGGACACACCTGATAGTTATCACATGCCTGACACTGAACACGACAGTCACAAGGCTAAACGTAAATGTACACTTTGCTGAGGGTCAGGGGTGGGGGTTCCTGTGAATGCAATGTATATAAAGCAGAACTAGAACATTCCCCGTACAACTCACCATACAAAAAAAAGACATTCTGGATTTCTCAACAGCAGCAACACAAACTCCCTCTGCTACCAGGCGCAATAGCTCTACTTATAAAAAAAAAAAAAAAAAAAAATATATTATATATATATATATATATATATATATATATATAGCAGCTCACCACCAATGCATGTCCTTTTGAGAAAGCAACAAATAAGGTGAGGTATTTTACTAGCCTACATGCTAGTTAAATACCTCACCTCGGTCATACACATAAAATTGACCTTCACCAAGTACAGAAAGTCCACAAATTACAAATATAAAAGACAGAAACTGGAACAGAAACCCAAAGTAGCCATTCTGCATGCAGTACAAAACTGGAGAAATGGAAACAAATTTAGCACCTAACATAGTACCAGGATGGGCAATAATGCACACAAACTAATCTGCACAAAGTTACACCTGCATTATAGCATGCACACAAATGGAACAACCCTACTTATAAAAAGGCAAAACCACAAATATTATAGCAGGCCCTAAAGACCAATACTCCTCCAATTAGGATAACAAAAAAGGCCAAGTTGCTACAGATCCCCACACAGAAATAATTGTAAAACTATTTGAATAAATGTTTCAAAACAGCTGATGACCAGAACATCTAAATTAAAAACTCTTAAATTATTAAAAATTCTCCAAACACCAATAAAATATTTCAACACAGCAAACAAATCACATACTACCCAATAATTAAAATGGAAGTCAATAAAGAAAAATGAACTTAAGCCACCTTTACTTGTCCTCTCCTACTCCTTTCCCTTGCAGGCCACACCAGAAGCAGCAGTAGCTGCTGAAGCTGTCCTCACGGTCCTCTTCCTTAGGGACCACAACCAGTCTGTCTCACACACACACCAGTCACACCCTCAGGACCACTTTCTGTCTCACATGCCAATCACCTCCCCTACCAGTCTCTCTCTCTCTTTCACACACACACACACGCTTCACCTCCCTGATCTTTCAATCACAAAACTTACTTACACACAGGCTCTCAATCGCACACACACATATGCTGTCAATCTCAAACATACATGCTCGCTCACTCTCTCCCCACCGACTAGCGGCAGCAACAGCCTCCTCTTCTTCCAGCCCTCGAGAAAGGAGTCCCATAGGCCTCGGGGCTGATTATGCTCCTCTTTTTGCTCCGGGCCGCACTGCTCTTCTTCAGGCCCATGCTGCACGCACTTTACCTAGTATAGTTTCTTCTTCCCTTGCGTGCGGCTGCTGCACGCCACTTCCTCTGCTTGGGGGGCGGGGGGGGGGGGGGCAGGAAGAAGAGACCATGCGGATGTCGCTGACTTCAGCTCTCCTGCTGCATTCTGCCCTGGCTATCAGCATTTTAAGCCTCGGCAGAGGAAGAGTTCCCATTTCGCTGGGGCACAAGGAGCAGCTGGGCAAATGGGGGACCAGGAAGTGTGGAGACACACCCACTTGTGCTTGGCGACACACTGGTATGCCGCGACACACTGGCTGAGAACCGCTGGTCTGGACTACAGGTTAAGAAAGTGTTATAGCAAATTTAAACCATCCCAAAGCAAACATGTTGCACAAGTCACCTGGTGAAATATAGGTGCCTTACATTATTTACTATTGGAAGCTTCTCAATGTACCCAGAGAAACTACTCTGGGGTGGCCTGTAGTTTTGGGTGCACCTACAGGGAGCTTAAAAAAAAAAAAAAAGAGACTTTTCTGTTATGGGACTGTTCAAGTGTGACTGGATTTGTGGTTTTATGTTCTTGTCCCTGCTTTTGTTAATTAGTAACAAAATGAGTCATTTTCAGTTAGCTTTGTTAGCAACAGAAAGGAAGTAGAAGGTAAAACAGAGAGGCAATTGTGACTGGTAAATAATATTTAAGTTAACTAGGGAACTTCAAATATATCACTGGCTTTGGCTTTACTGAAGGAACAAAACAATCAATAGCTGTCACAAGCCATACATGCTGTCTCCTGCACACACAAACATTTGACCTACTCCCCCCTCCCCCAGGTTTACATGTTCATGGACATTGTTCTCTGTCTTATTTCATCTTTGCTACAGCTCTCCTCAATCACCTTGCCTTACATCCTTCTTCCTTAAATCAGTTACAAGAGCAACACATCCAGCACGTCCAAATTTAATACCACAATACGACAAGCAGCAGTACTGGATGATGACAGGAGTACTTCTAATGAAGATGGGATTCCATGGAACCCTGTTGCACTCCCATGTCCTCCAACAAGAATATTTTCATGATAGAAAATATAATTCAGAAAGCTACAATTTCAATTATTGCAATGTCATTCAACTACATTCCCCATACGTTTATAAACTACATATTTTAGTCCTTTCATCTGCTACCAATTACTTCTGACTTAAGTCACAATAAGCAGCATAACTTGAGAACACTAGCACTAAACTATTAAAGTGCAAGGTGATGCATATAGGGAAAAATGACCCATGCTATAATTACACAATGTTAGGGTCCATATTAGGAGCTACCACCCAAGAAAAATCTAGGCGTCATAGTAGATAACACATTGAAATCATCGGTTCAGGGTGCCGCGGCAGTCAAAAAAGCAAACAGAATGTTTGGAATTATTAGAAAGGGAATGGTGAATAAAATGGAAAATGTCATAATGCCTCTATCACTCCATGGTGAGACCGCCGCACCTTGAATACTGTGTACAATTCTGGTCACCGCATCTCATAAAAGATATAGTTGTGATGGGGAAGGTACGGAGAAGGGCAACCCAAATGACAAAGGGGATGGAACAGCTCCGCTATGAGGAGAGACTAAAGAGGTTAGGACTTTTCAGTTTGGAGAAAAGACGGCTGAGGTGGGATATGATAGAGGTGTTTAAAATCATGAGAGGTCTAGAACGGTAAATGTGAATTGGTTATTTACTCTTTCAGATAACAGAAGGACTAGGAGGCTCTATGAAGTTAGCATGTAGCACATTTAAAATTAATCGGAGAAAGTTTTTTTCACTCAATGCACAATTAAACTCTGGAATTTGTTGCCAGGGGATATGGTTAGTGCAGCTGGGTTTAAAAAAAGGTTTGGATAAGTTCTTGGTGGAGAAGTCCATTACCTGCTATTAATCAAGTTGACTTAGAAAATAGCCACTCCTATTACTAGCATCAGTAGCATGGGATGGACTTAGTTTTTGGGTACTTGCCAGGTTGGAAACAGGATGCTGGGCTTGATGGACCCTTGGTCTGACCCAGTATAGCATGTTCTTATGTACTCAATGCTGAAATGTGGCATCTAGAACTATATCAAAGGATATAAAGACCGGAAGTCCTCCAATAACGTCTTGTGAAAAGGTCCTCATATATTCTGAAAATCAGCGAGTCTTTTCTTTGATTTGGAGCAATACACTATGTTCCATTGTAATTAGAACAAGCATTTGTAATCTCCACATCACGTACACAAGGTGATTCTTTTGCTTACCACAGACACACAACACAGCACTTCGCAATGCTGCAGACTTTAATCAAAAATTTAACATTTTCCCAAAACTTATTCTGGTTGCCTATAATTCAAAGATACAGATTTATTTACCATCAATAGCGATGCATGAGATATAATCTCCCAAAAATCTGCAATCTTAGGAGAAGACCATAAGCAATGAAACATGGCTCCTAACCCAGAACATTTAATCCCCATATGATATTTAAAAAGGGCTCCAGGGGCGATCCGGGAAACTACAGACCGGTTAGCCTGACTTCAGTGCCAGGAAAAATAGTGGAAAGTGTTCTAAACATCAAAATCACAGAACATATAGAAAGACATGGTTTAATGGAACAAAGTCAGCATGGCTTTACCCAGGGCAAGTCTTGCCTCACAAATCTGCTTCACTTTTTTGAAGGAGTTAATAAACATGTGGATAAAGGTGAACCGGTAGATATAGTATACTTGGATTTTCAGAAGGCGTTTGACAAAGTTCCTCATGAGAGGCTTCTAGGAAAAGTAAAAAGTCATGGGATAGGTGGCGATGTCCTTTCGTGGATTGCAAACTGGCTAAAAGACAGGAAACAGACAGTAGGATTAAATGGGCAATTTTCTCAGTGGAAGGGAGTGGACAGTGGAGTGCCTCAGGGATCTGTATTGGGACCCTTACTGTTCAATATATTTATAAATGATCTGGAAAGAAATAAGAGTGAGATAATCAAATTTGCAGATGACACAAAATTGTTCAGAGTAGTTAAATCACAAGCAGATTGTGATAAATTGCAGGAAGACCTTGTGAGACTGGAAAATTGGGCATCCAAATGGCAGATGAAATTTAATGTGGATAAGTGCAAGGTGATGCATATAGGGAAAAATAACCCATGCTATAATTACACAATGTTGGGTTCCATATTAGGTGCTACAACCCAAGAAAGAGATCTAGGTGTCATAGTGGATAACACATTGAAATCGTCGGTGCAGTGTGCTGCGGCAGTCAAAAAAGCAAACAGAATGTTGGGAATTATTAGAAAAGGAATGATGAATAAAACGGAAAATGTCATAATGCCTCTGTATCGCTCCATGGTGAGACCGCACCTTGAATACTGTGTACAATTCTGGTCGCCGCATCTCAAAAAAGATATAATTGTGATGGAGAAGGTACAGAGAAGGGCTACCAAAATGATAAGGGGAATGGAACTACTCCCCTATGAGGAAAGACTAAAGAGGTTAGGACTTTTCAGCTTGGAGAAGAGACGACTGGGGGGGGATATGATAGAGGTGTTTAAAATCATGAGAGGTCTAGAACGGGTAGATGTGAATCGGTTATTTACTCTTTCGGATAGTAGAAAGACTAGGGGGCACTCAATGAAGTTAGCATGGGGCACATTTAAAACTAATCGGAGAAAGTTCTTTTTTACTCAACGCACAATTAAACTCTGGAATTTGTTGCCAGAGAATGTGGTTCATGCAGTTAGTGTAGCTGTGTTTAAAAAAGGATTGGATAAGTTCTTGGAGGAGAAGTCCATTACCTGCTATTAAGTTCACTTAGAGAATAGCCACTTCCATTAGCAATGGTTACATGGAATGGACTTGGTTTTTGGGTGCTTGCCAGGTTCTTGTGGCCTGGATTGGCCACTGTTGGAAACAGGATGCTGGGCTTGATGGACCCTTGGTCTGACCCAATATGGCATTTTCTTATGTTCTTATGAAATCAAGGTTGTGTGTGCAATTCTGTATTACAACTCTAAGATTAACATTGAGAGCAGTCAACATTTGGGGGAGAGCATCCAAAAAATATTTGTGGTCCAATGCCATTCCCAAATCTGACTGCCACATTCTAATTAAATGAGACGCAATAGGATATCCTTGTTGAATACACAGAAATTTATATAGATAAGACAGCAACCCTTTAGGACATTTAAACAGATGTACCAAAACTACAAACAAAGGTGACAATAACTATAGACATGTATTCTGAGCTAGAGATTTGTAAAAATGTTTAATATGAAGATAGTCATTGGGCAAAAACCTAATTGGTCCACACACTGCTTAAAAGACAATGAAGTGTGTCAGTGGTTAAAAAAATCCCGTAGTAACCCGCAGTCAGGACCCAATGTTACATGAGGCTGTTTGAATCAGATTCCTCTACTTTTAAAATAGATTGTCTGAAATAGGCAGATACGGGGAGATACCCACATAAAGATCTATCCATCCACATACAATCTGCCAAGCCCTTAAGACAGGTTTTAACATAGATCATATATTAGGAGCAACTCTTCCATCAACCTGGGTAGTATATCTCCCAAGGCCCATGGATAAACAGTCCCACAATCTATCTTCAAATCAGTAAAGTTGCTTTGATTTAGCAACCAGCCCCCAGAACCCTCAACACTGCTATAGACTAAAATTGAAGATTTGGCACTCCCATACTGCCCTTCTCCTTGGGTGCCAGTAAGGGTCTATATGAAAGTCTGGTCTTTTTCCTGTTCCAAAAAAAAAAAAAAATGTCCACAAAATGCAATTAACGAAATGAATATCTTTAATTTAAAGTGGCATAGGCAACATTGGAATGAGATCATACCAACAATTCAGCACCCGATGAATACTGAGACCCAAATATCTAATTTGTTAGTTTGCCCATTTAATTGGGAAATTTAAACCAGGGGTCCTTGAGATGTCCCAATACATCCAAAGCCTATGCTTTGTCCAAGTTTAATTTAAAACCAGATATTCACCCATATTGTGAGAATAATGCAAGAACAGCTGGCAAGGAGACTAGCATTGGAAAGTAATAGAAGAATGTCATCTGCAAATATAAGTACTGTAACAGATTCCTTACCCACATATTCCCATTATTAGAGGAGAACGCTTAAGTTTACATATAAAAAAGATTCCACAGAGTGTGAACAGCCCTCTCTCGTGCCTCTATGTAAATTAAACTGGTCCATGAAATTACCATTTAATACAAATTCTAGCAGAAGGATTAGAGAATAAAGGTAGAATACATGCCAATATTCTGCCAGAAATTCAAAACATGTAAACAAAAGAAATGCCATGCCACCCTATCAAAAGCCTTTTCAGGGTCACAATCAAGGAAACACAAACCCTACCAACATGGCACTGAGACAAGGCTCCATGTACCTGCCAAATATTTACTGAGGAACATCTTCCATGTACAAATCCCACATGATCTTTACTAATTAGTTCTGGAAGTATGAATTTCAATCTGCTAGCTAGAATTGTCACAAAGATTTTAATATCTAAGTTTAAACAGAGATATAGGCCTATATCAGGCTGGATATATCAGGCTTTGCCACTCTTCGGAATCACTACTATAACTGTCTCCTTCAGAGATGCTGGCATAAACCCTATGTCACACATTTTCAAAGAGGGCCCTTAATGGGTTAGAGACCATCTTCCCTATAGATTTGTAAACACACACATCTAGACTATCAGGACCTGGAGAATTGTGGGAAGTAAGATTTAATGGCTCACATAACTTCAGATATTGTCATAGGAGCATTTAACTTAAGATCCCTCTGATCCAGCTTTGGTACTCAGGTACTATGGAAAAATTCAGCAATTTCACCAGTATCAATGGGATTTGCTTTGTAAAGAGTGATACAAATTCACAAAAATTCTCTCTCCTGGGATCATTAAGTGTGTCCCTTGTTATCCCTCATAGCACTAATAAATTTTAAGGTTTGCTGCTGTCTCATTACATTTATCAACATTCTTCCCACCTTTTTCCATAGCAATAAAACTTAAATTTGATATACTGCAATGATTTATATGCTCTTTGTTTCAACAAGTCTCTCTTAACTGTAGCCTTTGAAACTCCTGTCTCAGCTGTCGAAGGATTAGCATTCAAGACAGATTTACATTGTTTTAATTGGGAATCAATGAGCAGAATCTTAGCATTTATTCATTTCTGCTTAGGATGTCACATAACTAATTATTTCACCTCTTAATACCATCTTCGCCGGTTTCCAGAACACAGGATTATCAATATGCTAAGTATTCACTTGAGTGAATAATCACTTGTCCCATAAAAATTCAGGAAATACTGCATCCTGAGATAGTTTTGGAAGCATACACCATAACTTTAATTGGCTGTCTTTTGGGGTTCAATTCACCTGACAAGAAAGCAGAGTTGCTTACCTGTAACAGGTGTTCTCTTAGGACAGCAGGATGTTAGTCCTCACACATGGATGACGACATTGGATGGAGCCTGGAACGGAAAACTTATGTTCCTCTGAATCATCACCTCTGAATATCATTTCTGGCATGGGCATTTCTCTTACATCTTCCTCCATGAATACCAAAGCAAAGAATTCATTTAGTCTTTCTGCTATGGTTTTGTCACCCCTAAGTGCCCCTTTTATCCCCTGATTATCTAATGGTCCAACTGACGCCCTCATAAGCTTTTTACTTCTAATGCACCTGTAGAAGTCTTTATGAGTTTTTGCTTCCATGGCAAGCTTTTCAAATTCTCTCTGCTTTCCTTATCAATGTTTTACATCTAACTGGGTAGTATTGTGTTTTCTTCATTCAGATCCCTTTTCCATTTCTTGAAAGATGTTCTTTTAGCTGTTATAGCCTCTCTCACTTCACCTTTTAGCCATGCTGGTAGTCATCTAGCCTTCCTTCAACCTTTTCTAATGCGTGGAATACATCTGGTCTGAGTTTCCCAGATGGTATTTTGAAACAAAGTCCATACCTGATCTAACCTTTGTTCCTAACCATTTTCCTCATTTTATCATAGTTACCTTTCTGAAAGTTAAATACTATCATAGTAGATTTCTTTAGTGTCCTCCCTCCAGTTAAGTCAAATCTGATCATGTTGTGATCAATATTGCTAAGTGGCTCCAACACTGTTACCTCACACCAAACCCTGTGTTCCACTAAGGACTAGGTCTAAAATAGTTTCCCCTCTTATTGGTTCTTGTACCAGATGCTCCCTGAAGCAGTCATTTATTTCAATCTAAGAACGTCACCTCTCTAGCATGTCCTGATGTGAAATTCATCGAGTCAATGAGTAACCGAAATCTCCCATTATTATTGTGCTACTGATTTTGTTAGCCTCCCTAATTTAGCATTTCATTGTATTTCCTCATTTTTGCCAGGTGTACAGTAATACACCCCACTGCTATTTTATTCCTCTTTTTACCTGAAATTTCTATTCATAAATATCAACATTTCATTTTGTTTCCTGCATAACTTTTATCCTGTTTGACTCAATGCTCTTTAATATATAGTGCTACCCCTCCACCAATTTGATCTATCCTATCATTTTGATATGTAGCTTGTACCCTGGTATTCACAGTGTCTCACTGGTTATCCTCCTTCCCCCAGGTCTCTGAGATGCCAATTATATCTACCCCTTCATCCAGTGCTATTCACTAACTCTTCCATCTTATTTTCAGACTTCTAGCATTTGTATTCAGACATTTCAAAGTACGTTTTCTGCTTACATTAACATGCTTATCACTTAATAGGGATAATTTGGAATGTTTCTGCTCTGTCTGCTCTTGACTTAAAGGCACGGGGACCATTTCTGCATCTATTGCAACCTCTCTACTGGGATGCCCTACTTTCCCCTGTTCTCTAGTATCCTTCAACGGTATATGACTCCAAACTATGCGCCTCTGAGCAACTGTCAGCTTTCCCCCCCATCATCTAGTTTAAAAGCTGTGCTATCTCATGCAGAGTGAGGAATCTAGCAGTAAAGAGCAGAGGTTGCAGGTGTATCTGCAGGTTGAGAAGCTGGCTGATGTGCCCATGTTAAAAGATATCAGAGAGTACTATTCTCTCTATGCTGTGCACAGGTACACAGGGCATGAACCCTAACCACGGGACAAACAGTATACACAAGAAATCCCATTATTTAGTTTTATTGGAGTGGAGTAGCTTAGTGATTAGAGCAGTGGGCAACGAACCAGGGAAACCAGGGTTCAAATCACTTTACCCTCTGTTTCCTAAGCCCTTTGGAGATAGGGAAATATCTACAGCACCTAAATCTAATCTGCTTTGAAGTGTCAAAAAGCAGAACAAACTAGTTATACTGGTTCATAGCACACAAATTTGAACTCAGCTTATAAAAAGTTGTACAAAAGGAAATGTTTAAGAGCAGAAGAATGAAGTAGACAGCAGGAGAGAGAAAGAGGGCCCCCAAGGCGAGTCACTTTATAAAAAGCAGTGCCAAACTGTGGCCGAAGCCCAAAAAAGTGCTCTTGAAAAATGTTCTAAAGGTATGTACAACCCACAAATGCAACGAGTACTTTATTCTCCAGTGCCAAACGAGCCAAGGAGACATTGGAGAAATTCATGGGTAATGACTGGAGGAACAAAACAAATAGCAGTTATCTGCATGCTGTGTGTGTGTGTGTGTGCATGGTATTTTTCTCTCTTTGTATGTAAATGTAATACACACTTAAAGCTGGTGGTGTACTGTGAGCTGCCAGAGCCTCTTTCTGTAATGCAGGAATGTCTGGATTATGATTTTAGATTGAGTTACTTACCTTTACAAACCCAAACTCGAGAATTATATTCCAGTACAGTAGGGCTTAAAATGCATATGTACCTGAGGCAATGGAGGGAAAGTGACCTATCCAAGGTCACAAGAAGCATCAGCAAGTGAGTGGTATTAATAATACTAGCTTTTCTAATTATCACTATATTAACATGTCACAAACAGGCAAATTTTTCCAACTAGGACCACATTACTGGCTCTTGACTGCAACTAAAGGCCACTAGCAGGCAGGGGCTGGGACAGGAGGCTCTCTCCTTGGAACTATGTCAAATAAAGTGCTCTCTCCCCTATTTCACTCTATTTCTCTTGCTTCCCCTCCCCCCCACCCCCACACTCACTTTCTCTCACCCTGGAGCCTCTTCTGTTTTGGTCACTAGCAGGACCGAGACTGCCCATTGTATCTTTCTTTCTTGTCTTTAATGCCCCTTCCCCGGGAGCCAAGTTGCCGATTTTTATTTTTTTTAAAGGCCCAGCCAGGTTTACAGACCTGCCCATCTCCACCTGACGACATCAGGGACCTCTTCCATAGTCTGTTAAAGACAGGGAAGAAAGCAGTTCTGCTGTGCAAATTCTCTGATGGGGAAGCAGCCATTACCAAAACAGAGCCCTCTGAGGGGAAAGCATGCACCCCTAGACCTGGACCCAGTGAAAGTACACACCCCCACCCACCCCTGTCTACCTCCTGCCTGGTGGTTCCTGGCACTATACACACTTACAGCTCCCACCAGTGTAGAGAGAGGCATTGCATTGGTTGTGCTGGCAACCCAGTTCCCCATCCTGCCTCAGCATCCACTCCAGGCCGGGGCTTCCCTGTCTCATTTCAGATTAAGCTGCACCATAAAGCAACCCCTGCCAATCATGGCAAAAAGCAGAGGGAGGGAACTGCAAAAGTGAACAAATGGCAACTTCCCCGTTGTGTTAGCCTGGTCACCTTAGTGGGCATGCCTGTAGCTAGGAGACATCATCCTGGGAGAAACAGGTTTTATAACAGTTTAGTGTTAACACAATTACCATAAAATGCAACATATTTTTATGCATGCACACTTATTATATTGCTGTGTTTAGGAACACTAATTCTGAAAGATTAAGCAGAAGAGAAAGATGCCATGTGTCACAAATGCTAGCATAGCAAAACATATTTAAGAAGAATTGCTTAATGGCAAAGCCCACCAAAAATAATGTGGTAAAATATCCTGCTTATGCATGGGAAGGATGTTGTGGAGTGCGACTTTTGTAAGGTTTGTGAGTGGGGTAGGGTTGGGTGGGATTTGTGTATGTGAGCAAGTGGTTTGTGTCTGCAAGCAAGTTCATGAAGTGTGTGGATGAATGTGGGAATGGTGGAGTATGCATGTGTGTGAACAGATAGGTATGTGTGCGTTAGCAAGTGGGTGGGCTCTGTGGCTGTATGAGTGGTAGTGTGTGAATGAATGAGTGGGATGTATGAGAGAATCAATGAATGGGTGGGTTCTGTGTGAGAATGTCAGTGTGAATAAATGTGTGGGTGGGTGGGTGGATGGGGTATGCAGGGTCCACTCTTTCCGGCTTGCATTGTACTTCCTCGCCCCTCCATCAAAACCCACTCCCTTCACCAACCCTTGCATACCCCTTTCCCCTTTTGTCCCACTTTCCTTACTATCCACACCTCTGTCAGTGGTAGCTTCTCCTCTGCTTAAGACCACAGGGCTAAGCCTCCTACCAGCCAGGCTGCATAGGTACCTAGCATTGCCTCCATTACCATAGACAGGGCCTTGGCTCCCTGGCTTCTGCACTCCATGATTTCATCTGCCCCACCGTTGGTTCAGTTAGCGGGGTCCCCAGCATCTCACAGCCATAGCAGGTGGGTCCTGGATTCCATGTTTGCCACGCTGCTGCCTCTGGTGCTACTGTAGGCTTGGGCTGCAGACCATACTTCATGCAAGCTGTGAATGCATCATCTGCCCAAAGCCAACAAACCCACATGGCATACAAAGCTAATTTTTATTTAACCTGTTGCTGGCTGGTTTGGAATAAAATTGCTGAAAAGCATTTGGTAAATGTCAACAGCAAAGCAAAGAAAGGCATTTACGAATTAATGTTCTTGGAAGAAACCAAGATGAGGGAAGCTGTATCAATCACGCCACTCTAAACTCTAGATTAACAGATTCTGCTGTCCTTTCCGATACTGCTTACTGTCATAATTAAAAGAAAGGGAAAGCTCTGGTTTTCCCTGCCGAGTATGCTTCAGTGTCTCAGAACTATAGACCAGTTTGTTCTTAAGGCAGCTTTTATATCCCATAGAGTCCTTGACAGAGGCATTTCACCTCTGTCAAGCCTTGAGACTACTCTGAAAATGGTTAAAATTAAAATGGAGTAAACAAGGCTCAAGACTTAAAATCAGCTTTGAAAAGGTGGCATTTTAGACTGGATATGAATAGGGCAAAAGGAGTATGATGCACCAACTCAAAGACCGCTCTGAGAATATGGTAAAGCAAGGCAAAAATCACAGAATCAAGAGTTATTGGTAGAGAAGAATAGCATAGAGAGGAGTGACTTGCCTGATGAGGGGAGTTTATGAGAAGGAGTGTAAGTTAAGAGGAGTTGCAGAGCAAAGGCTCTTGTAGGTGGAATAAAAGGAGCATGAACTATATGTAGAAACAGATAGGTTGCCAATATAGTAATTTAAGAAGTGTATATGGAATATGACTGGCAAAAGTAGTCATGCAGCTGAATTTTGGATAGAGATGTTCACTGGGAGACCTATGAGAAGCAGGTTTCAGTAGACTAAATGGAAAGAGATGAGAGATTGGATAAGGGTTTTAGTGGCGTGTTCAGAAAGGGACGGATTTTGGTGATATAGAGAAAAACAACTTTCTAACAAAATAAACCAAATAGGTGGATAAAGTGAAAAAATCTATATATTAAGAAAACAATTCACCTCACAAAATCATTTAATAACTTAACTAAATTGACCTGAAAGTAGATATTAAAAAGAATTATAACATGCGCATTCCATAAGCAGCACCCAGTAGTTTACAACACATGCATAACCTAGTTTCAAATGTATATGTAAAATATAACAAAAGATAAGTAGACCACCACACAAAGGGACACCAGTTGCTTTGACACTGTCGAATTGCAACTATCCACTAGTACAGTGGTTCTCAACCTTTTTTCTGTCGGGACACACCTGACAGATGGCTTATTTATTTTATTTATTATTTAAAAAGCATTTGTATACCATCAGGTGTGTCCCGACAGAAAAAAGGTTGAGAACCACTGTACTAGTGGATAGTTGCAATTCGACAGTGTCAAAGCAACTGGTGTCCTTTTGTGTGGTGGTCTACTTATCTTTTGCATACACACACAGGCTTCCCACTCCCATGTTCTGTCTACATATACAGGCTTCTCCCTCACATGCTGTGTCTCACACACACCCAGGTTTCTCACTCCCATGGCTCACTCTTCACATGCACAGGCTTCTCATTACCATAATCACTTTCTCTCTGTTACACACACACACCAGTCTCTTTCTCTCATACACACTGTCACCTTACCAACCAGTCTCTCGCTCTCATGCATGCACACACAGACAGGCTTCCCACTCCCATGCTCTCTCACACACATCCACACCCCCCCCCCCCCCAACAGCAGGCTTCTTACTCCCATGCTCTCTCACATACCCAGATTTCTCACTTCAATGCTTTTTCTCTCACACACACATCAGTCATCTCCTTGATCAGTCACTTTCATTGTCTCACATATACACACACACATCAGCTCTCTGACCAGTTTCTCTCACTCACACACATGCTCTCAATCACACGCAGGCTGGCTGCTTCTTTCTCTCACTCACTTCCTCTTCCCCGCCCCTCCCCGAGCACAAATGGTAGCTGCAGCAGCCTCCTCCTCCAGCTCCTGCAAGCCAAGAAAGAAGAATCCCATCGGCCGCGGGAGGCTCATGCTGCTCTCTCCTTTCTCGATTACCGTCTGCTTCAATTGCTCGGGGGCCAATGCTGCAGCCGCCGCTGCTACTTTATCGCGCGGCACGGTCTTTCTCCTTCCCACGCACCGCGTATCACTTCCTGTTCCGGGTCACGGGAGGGGGGGCAGGCGTGGGAAGAAGAAAAGGCCCAGCCACAAGTGCCACAGCTTTTTTTTTTTTTTTTTTTTTTTTTTAGCACTGCTGCCGTTCCCACTGGGCTTGAACGTGTTGATAGCCCGGCGGCAACGGCAGCAGGGAAGAAAGAGCAGCGGGAGAGGCCGGGAGCACGCGACACAGCAGCCGGTGCTTGGCGACACACTAGGGTGTCGCGACACACCGGTTGAGAACCGCTGCACTAGTATAATCATTTGGTCTGTGCACCTTTATGTCCTTATGTACAAAGTTTTATCATAATTTAAAGGATACTGTATGTTTAATAAATATATGTCGTATAATATTCATAATTTGTACAAGCTTATTCCATACCCTCCATCACAAATCACTATGTCAAACTGAATTCTATTATGATGATTCTTTGAAATTTGAATCAAGGGAACTTTATGAAAAGGTTTGCTGTTAAAACTGATCATGGAATTGTAACTCATCTTGTGAAGGGGAACGCCTGTACTAATGAATATCGTTGCAACAGTTTACTTTCTGTAGAGTGCTTCCTCAGCATAAAACTAGCTGTTAGCATTTCAGCTACAATGTTTTTCTAATGAATTTGTTTTACTTACAATGTGGAATGCTATAATAAATTCAAGTAATTGAAAGCTTCCATTAATGATGAGGTTTGACATTCTTAAGCACTGCCCCCATATAACAGATACAAACACAATGAATTAAGTTACTATCGCCTTTTGGAAACTTGTTCCCTGCTGGACAGTTATTTGGCAGTCAATAACTAAAATCAAGTTTTAAGATGTAGACCCAGTTTAATCTAGTTTCAAGTGCATGTCTCTTTGAAAGTTAGGGACAAATTCAAACCATGGTTGGCAATTCTCTCCTACAAAAGGGAAATGCATTCTGGAGAAAGGGCTGGAGGCTGGAGTGGGGATGAGTGACAGAAGGAGCTGGTGAAATGAGAGGCAAAGAAAGGTAGAGAGGGCTGGGGAAGGGGGATGAGTGTGGAAACGGCTGGAAAGTAAGTGAAAGAGGGGGAACGGGAAACTGGGGAATGGGTAAGAGAAAGGGATTGGAAGCCAGGAGGAGAAGAGAGCGACAGTAAAGGAGATGAGGCTGGTGAGGAAATAAGTCAGAGGAAGGTAGATAAGGGGGGGGGGCAAGAACAGAGGATAGAAATAGGGGATTAAGGAGTGTATGAAAGAGGGGGAAGAAAGTATGGAGAAGTAGTGAAAGTGTGACAATGGCTGAGAGGAATGAAAGTGGGAGATAGATGGTAGGGAGGAGAGAAAGTACAGTTATGAGTGGATAAAGAAGCAATGAAGAGAGAAATTGAGAAAAAGTTGAAACATCAATATCAGAGAAAGCTGCAGGGAAAAAACAAAGCAGAGTTGCTTGCCTGTAACAGGTGTTCTCCCAGGACAGCAGGATGTTAGTCCTCGCCCATGGGTGACGTCATCGGATGGAGCCCTGTCACGGAACACTTATGTACAAGTTTCTAGAACTCTGACTGGGTACACTGAGCATGCCCTATCAACCCCCATCTTTGTTTAATAAGTTGCGCCTGCCTCTGGGCAGGCATAGGTTGCGCATGACAGCCAAGTGCCGGTGCGAGATCCCCCGGCACAGCCGCTGTGCCGGAGGCCTCGGTCCCACCCCGCCCCTTTCACAAAGCCCCGGGACATACGCACGTCCCGGGGCTTGCGCACGTCGCCAGGCCTATGCAAAATAGGCTCGGCACGCACATAACCCTTTGAAAATCTGGCCCATACTGAATAGTCTGTTGACTGCTGTATAGATCATTTGAGTGGTTGATAAATTTTGCAGAGGTGATCTGTCAATCAATCTGTTGGCGATCCTAGAAAATAGATCACTTGCAAGACAGCTTTTTTTTTAGTCCATGCCTGGCTAGGCTGCCAGACTCAAGATGCTTAATTAAGGGAGAGGCCCACCAGTGTCATCTCAGGAGCAAAAGCAGTGAAACTTTTCTTTTTTTTTACTACAACAAGCAATCCCCAGTAGGGAGATGCATGTCTACCATCTGCTGAGACAGAATACTGGCAGGCTGATTTTGGGGGCAGGGCTGTATGTCCATGACATCAGCTTTACTCCATAGCCAGTTGCTGGTGATGGACATAAGCCACTCATGTGGTTTGGCCTGCCATGAGTAGAGAGGAATTTCCACTTAAATCTTGAAATAATATTCCATCAAATCATCCAAAGAAAAGAAAGTTTGTGTGAACATGCACATAAAAATTATCAAAAAGTGATTAAGTCCAACATAAAGGCATAACTTGCAAAAAAAAAAAAAAATCCAGTTCTCTCAAAAACCCTGTTTCAAGAAGGCTGCACACAAATCAAAAATGAAGTGTGCAATTTTCCCAGTCTATTACACTGACAATAACCATGTAACAATGCAGAGGTGGAAAAATATTCATAAAACTTAGGCACCAGCTAAACATTTGTAAAAACCAGGCTACTTTTTCCAGCTTATTTGCATTTTTTTCCCTTTTGGACTATTTTGGTTTTTCTCTCTTCATTTTTTCTCCTTCCCTTTCCTCCCAGGAAAGGGAAGGGTAAAAAAAATTTTACCCTTCCCTTTCCTCCCCTAACTCCACAACTCCTGCCCACTTCTTCCCTTCAATCAATTGTTTTCGACCTCTACCACCAGCCACTGAGACTCCTCCGCCCTGCCCCCAAGAGCTGTTGCACTTTGCCTCAAAGCTGCCACTCACCTTGCCCGGCCTGACACCACCATGACTCTCCCTCTCCCCACTTAGGCAACACAACGTTTTGCTTCTTCACCCTGCCTGGCAGCTACCAGAGGCTGACCAGCATTCCTTCTCTCAGATACCAGGGTTTAAAGTGAAGGCTTTGGGATGATGTGGTGCGCAGAATTTTCCAAGTCCTGCCATTATGGCAGCAGTATAAAGAACATGGCATTACACTGGGACTTAAGATGACCACAAAACAGACATTACCAAAGCTATGCTCAATTCGTTTTCTTACATCTTGTATTATCAGAGGTTTTGTATATCGAAATGTAAAAAATAAATCCTTTGCATGATCACTGGCCAAGATAAAAACTCAAAACTAGATGCATTTAATATAGCAAAGCTGCGTATATAAACTTTTGTTCACCACACAATTTAAAAAAAATCTTAATGGCATATTAATTTATTTATGAACTTTTCTTTACCGACATTCGTGAAATACATCATGCCGGCGTACAATGAACAGAAAGGAGGAAAATTACAATAAACAGGGGAGGGGGAGGTGGGGCAGGCAAGAAATGGAAGAGGGATGAGAGAGGGGTGTGGAGAAAGGAAGGAGATGGAAGGCAATAAAGACTGAATACATAGGAACTGCGTACAAAAAGGAACTATATACAATGGAATTATGTACATCTACATCAGCATATAAATTCAGCTGAAATGATCTAACCCAAACTACATTAAACACACTTATAAAAGTGTTTCCCATTAAATAAAGGATGCTGTCAAATACATAACATTTAGAAAAAAGGGCACATTAATGATTGGAATACAAATAGTTCACTACCAACATTTCCAAATATACCAACCTCTTCTCCACAGCCTGAACAGGGGCTTAGTATAAAACAAGTTTCATGAGGTAAGATTATACCAATATAAAACTTAATTTTCATTTGTTCAGTGCTGAGCTATTATCAGTACAGTACAGATTTGCTATGAAATTTACAGATTAAATGATTTGTTGCCATGATTTTGCATTTTCTCATTTAACACACTGAATATTGACGCAGACTGCTTTACTTGCATCTCAAAACAAAAAAAAAAAGGAAAGATAAATGTTCAATACACTGTTTGCTATCTGGGACTGATGATTTTCAGGAGGTTACTATTTTGCAAGGCTCAAAGTCAAAGTTGAAACCACTGGGCCTGATTTTCAAAAACATTTACACCTTCAAAACTAGGTTTTACACATGTAAATGCACTTTACTCAAGTAAATGGCTTTTGAAAATTGCTACAATAGCTACATTTACAAGCATAACTTTTTTAAAAAAAAATTTTATTTCTGAATTTTCAATAAAGAACATACGTTAATAAATATTAACTGAATACAGATTATGATACTGCATATGATAACAATCATCAATGTATCAAGGAATAATAATAACCTACATCATCTGTATTTTCTCAAGGCAATCCAGGGAAAAGAAAATTTTTACATGAGTGATTTAAGGAATCCCAATATTAAGAAGAAAAGAGAAATTATTCACTTTTCTCATCACATACAAAGAGAAGAACTTACACCTTAATTACCCTATACACGCATAACTCCTTTTGAAAATTTACCTGACCGTCTTGCCACAGTTACAAGCTTGAACCGTTGCCAGCTTGGTGTGCAGCTTTGTAAAACAACCATCATCAAAAATTGTCAGACTGAATCTCCCCAGATGGCACACACTGCCACATATTTGCACAGTTTTGTTCAGATCTTAGGGAGGCACAAAGATCTTCTCCTACTCTCAAAAGGTAATCCAGACAAGTCTCTGAATCCTGTATTAGCTTTAGTACAAAAATTATAAAAATGTGATTATTCACTTCAAATATGGTCACCAGATATCTTCTTGGCTTTGGTAAATTAGTAGTCACTTCATTAGGAAATGCAAGTCCCATGTGGTCAAACAGCAATAATGAGGATGAACACACTTGAGATTTATTAGTCACAGTGGACACAAGGAAATATGGCAAGTTCCAAACCCTTGTGGATAGAGCATGACAAGAAAAAATTCTAAAATTAAAGATGAAAAACAAGTTTACAGGAAACAAATACACAAATCATCTCATGGGGATGAAGGAAAGTATTAAATTTATTTTGTATATCTTTGAGATGCTCTGCTGCTTTAAGAACAGAGGCATGTGGAGAGATTGTAAACTGATACTAAATGTAATGAATAAAAATTGATGGAAGCACCATCTATTCTAAATATCTATAAATAAATGCACCATATTGTCTAATGAGGGCCCTATCAGTTTAATGTTTATGAAATCACTTGGACCAGAAAGAGACCACTGTTCACAATGGCCTAAATTTACAATTTGAGTCATGTAAACTGCTAAAAATCTGAAGCAACTCACAGTATTTTCTCTTATTCTGTAAATCAAGATGTTTGAGACAGCTCAGACATTTAGTTCTCTCCTGCAGAGATTCACTCTTCTACATAAAGATTTTTCCCCACACATCAACATTTCAGAACATCTAAGTCTATATTTCCACTAGGTGAACATAACTATCTCAGCCTCCCCGGTTTTCAGGATATCGACATTGAATATGCATGAGAAATCTGCATACAATGGAGGCAGTGCATGAACGTATACCTCATGCATATTCATTGTGTTTATCCTGAAAACCAAACCTGGTTTTGGTATTCCAGGACCAATGCTGGCATAGGGTCCAGCACAGATGTGCTATTTATAAAGGAGAGAACTTTTTCTACACTGGGTTAAAAGACTTCCAATAACTCTTTCCAACACATTCTGCCATTGGAAAATCATAGTATTCCTCCTTTAATACTGGAGGACAAAAAACCTCACACAAATCATGCCCGCTGCTTTAGCACCAATGCATTAGAAAAAACTCAATAGTATCTAATTTTTGTTTAAAATAATTTGCCAGCTCTTCCACAGTTTAAAAAAAAAAAAAAGGTTTTAACTGGTGATTCTTGTCAAACTCGAAAATTGGACTATTTTAAACAGCTGTCTTGGTTGTTGGTCTGTTTGATTTAAATGTTTAATAAGGTGCAAAGACAGCATGCACAAGCTAGATTTAAAAATAAGAAAAAAAATTGGTATAGCTAGATGAAAATAGTACCATAAAGATCATACAGTCACCATTTCAGAGTCAACATGCATTTCAGTTATTAAATACAATTACTAACAGAAACATTTATATTATACTTAGTGAATCAACACCACAACAGCATCCTAAGTAAAATCACCTTGACACTACTTTGTCATATGTCATCTGCTGCATGGAAACTTCATGAATTAATAAGAATGTTTCCTAAATGCAATGCTGGCAATACATATGTTAATTTCAGAGCATTTCATCAGTTCACTTTTTCCTCACAAAGAATCTCTTCTTCTGCATGGATGATGTGTTCAAGTTCCAGCAAGGCATCCATGTGCATCTCATATCTGCAAGCCACATGTATTAATGCAAACAATAAAACTATCCTCCAGATCAAACGCTGGCCAGGAAACAAAGACATTAAAAATAGAGCAGCTACCAGTCTGAGCTGTAACTATTTCACAAGCCAAACTAATTTCAGCATCCATATATAAAGAAGTTTATTTGAACAACGCTGTCTAGTAACTGCCAAGCTCAACAAATCCTATAATTCTCAAAATACACTAGGCTTAAAAACTGTAGCCATAAGTCTCACACATGGCATTCCAGATACATGCTCTCAAACTTTTGCTGCAAAAAATCACAAGTTCTTCTCAAATGAGCTGAGCTAGCATGTTGAGAAGTGGACTGCTGCCAAGCAAAGTAACTGCAGATGAACTTTACAGATACACTTGATAGAATGCAAGATAACTAATAATGCAGTCACAGGTTGGTTCCCAATTTCACTTTTTCAAATTTGATAGATATATTGAGTTCCTCTCAGCTGGACAAGTCTATTCTGATCTGGCTAAGTGGTACTAAATATAAACTCAATATAATGCGGGATCACATAATACAGACCAAATTTTTGGACCCCATCACCTGTGTTATATCAGGTCTACAGTGTATCACTAGCAAGAAGAGCACAAATTGATTTTCTCAATTTTGATTTCACAACTGCAGTTGCACTTTAAAGAGATCATTTTCAAAGCCACTTACATGCATAAAAACCATTTTTGTGTATATAAATGGCTGCTCTAAAATTGACCCAGGCTAAGCATAACTGTTTCGCATGCACTTTTATGCATGCCAAGGAGAGGTGCTTGGGGCTGGCAATGCTTAGGATTTTTTTTTTATTATAATCTTTCCTTGCTTTGAAAAACTAAGTTATCTTCATTTTCAAATGCTCAGACAGATGCTGCTTAGAGGAGACCATGGTTGTTGAAAGTAGATAGATCAATCATAACCTGAGAGATTAGAAGATTCAAACTGTGAAATTGTCTTCACCTAACTGAAGGCCTAACATGTTAAGTCAATCAACGTTTTGGGCCTAAAAAACTTAAAACAAAGAGTAGTAATAAACTGGAAAGGTTTTCAAACTTTTGCACATACTTTAACAGCTTTTCTATACCGACATTAAAGTACACATAATATCGGTTTACATAACAACAAAAGGTGGAAAGTACAAACAACAGGGGGAGGGGATGGGGAGAACTAAGAAACTGGGGGTCGGAAGGGGACCCCAACAATTAGAGGGAAGGAGCAAAACGAGAGGAACGGTAACACATGGTTAAATAAGGTGCAAGTGTACAAAATATATATGGTTAAATAAGGTGCAAGTGTACAAAATATACAAATGAGGTGCAAGAGTACAGAATATAAATGATACCGGGATCTGGTGGGTCGTGATAGCAATTATAGAATATGCAGGGGTTATGAAGATTACCGGGGGGTCATGAGTATAGCCGAAGTGTCATACCAGATTTACTGATATTTTCAATCTGATATAATCAGGAAATATAGTAATTTTGCATTAAAAATTGTAGAAAGATGTCATGTTTAACTCTTTACTATATACAGATTGTGTCAGCTTCTGTTCACTTAAAGAGTCATTGAAACAAAATTTGACAAGGAGTGCCTAAACATTTGCAAAGTAAGCTCTACACCAGCACACTACTTTTTGGAAGGAGAATGAATGGGGAGAAAAAAAAAAAGTGTCTCAGTCAGTCTGGGACCACTAAAGTAAGTTCTGCTTGATCCATACTGACCTAAAAACATCTGGAAATTAATAGGGGATAAACTAATGTGTTCATAACTGTAACAGAATCACAACAGTTGCATTGTTTTTTTTTGCTGTACACAGATGCGGTCCACAAAACCTGGAAATCATTCTGGAAATGGAAAAAGTTCCCATTTCCCTAGGAAATGTACTTTAACAAATTTGATTCGATTAATTAGATGTGTTACTGTGAGGGTCAAGAAAAGAATCTCTACCAACTCACAAAAAGTGAAAAGTTATTCTAGGAAAGTAGGATATTTTCCAGCCATATAAATATGCTAGAACTTCTGGTAGAATGTTTGACCCTATTCTTCCCCGCTTGGAATAGTTGTAAGCTGTAGTCCATTTGTGGACTGTGTCATTTGAAAGGTGGCAGGGTCCAGGTGAGGAACTGCTTCCACTGAAGCAGAACCTTGGCCAGAAGGAGCTGTTTCTGGTTCAGCCCAGGGAGAGAAGTCATTATGCCTGCTGCTGCCCACAGAAAAAGCAGTGGTGAAGAGGAAGTGGAAAGGGGTTAGAAGAACAGTTTGGAGTGAGACAAAACACAAAGTGAAATAAAAATAAAAAACAAAACCCCCAAAAAAAGAACAAGCAAAAAAACATGGCTAAATAAGAATCTAGTGAAAAAGCAAACTAAGAAAAGTAGGGCTTGCTGCCCAAGATCTTTTCTCTGGTACTTTCATATGGTTTTTCAGCATTTCAAAAACAGTAAATATAGTGGTTCACTATCTTTTTGCCCTTTAAGATTTAGAAAAACTCTAGATTATACATAGAAGACACCCCCATGAGGATAAACTGGGCCTTAAATACTTTATTTTCCTCACACATTCTCCTAGCATCAATTTCAAAACACAATGCTCTCTTTCCTACTCAGTTTTCTAAAAACTTGGGTGTCATTTCTAGCAATGCATAGTTGCAATATGATTTTGAAACAATCGCATCTTGGAGATTCTATCTACAAGATAAGAGAGATATGTCGTTAAAAAAACAGGATTCAGAATGTAGCTCTTTTTCTCTTCATTGAAGCTATCAGTAAAGTATCCTCAGCAGTCTCCTTGGCTGCATGAATTGTAAAAACTGTCCAGAACTCATTTTGTACTGCCTATTTTCAACTGATCAACTTTCTTCAAATGGAAAAATACCTCACTACCCAAAATTCAAAATGGATTTGAGCATGTTTAGTGCTCGTCACGTAATGCCCCCATAACACTCACGCAGGGTAACCCTGTGGCCATTCAGAGGATCTTGCCAAACACTGCATAGGCCCAATGGCACCTGCACACATGCTCAGATGCTGGCAACTCCCTACCCACCAACTGGGTTCCTGCTTGACTCTGGGCAAGTTCCCCACCTACAAGCTACCCCCTCATGGTTTCTAGGGTGCTCGAAACTCACAGAACCCAGGGGTCACAGAGTTCCTAGAAAGCACCCACAGTCCAAAAACAGACACTTATCAGGATCGCTAAATTTGTCTGAGACAGGCAGAGCTAACAAACTAAAGTTTAACAACCAAAGTTAGGAAGAGTGAACAGAAACGAGCATTAAATTTGCAATCAGGAAAGGGTAAAAGAACAAGGATTAAACAGTAGAAACTAACTAAATAGTTTTCACTACTTATTAGTGCCTGGGGAGGTCAGGAAATAGGCTGACCACAGAAGCTGAACAGGGGCCTCAGCATAGAGATCTGCTCCCTCTAGACAATTCCAGAACCCTCAGGGCTAATCTGTGCAAATAGTACTAAGAATAGCTTTATCACCAATGGTATTCTGACTAGTAATGGAGTTTTGGCCAATGGCATTGCAGGATATTTTGGTCTTACATATCCTCAGAGATGCTGGGATGTGTATGCCGTTCAAGCTTCCTGCTGAATCAAGGCAGCATCCAAAGCCTCTGAATCACAGTGCAGAAATCAACCACCATCTGCAGGCCAGAGGAATGAGCTTTCTGGGGGAAAACTGTCACAGGTAGAACAATAAAAACACAAAGCATGCAAACCTCCCCCCCCCCCCCCATTTCACCAGTGCTTAAAAATAGAGAGTACATAACCTTTGTGATGTACAAATACATTTAATACTCAACATATCCTAGGGTCACTCTTACCCATTCTCTCTTCTCTCACATTGCTGTCTGATTGATCCATAAGATCATCATTAATAATCAGTTTAGAGATTGATTTTTAGAGCGTTTTACACCCCCATTACTCCACTATCTGAAAAACTGCCCTCCCACAATGCAAACTTTGAAAGGAGTTCCAGGGAAGAGGGGAATGTTTAGGTTTGAGGGCTGAAAAATAAGATTTAGATGGCATTTTCAAATCTTTGCACATACTTTTACATCAATATCATACCTGCAGATAGGTGCAAATGTACTTTGTAAGTGCGGCAAGTTTCAAAGTGAAAGTATATGCATACTTTTGCTTTGACAATTTGTGCAAAGCTCATAGGCAAAAAGTCTTGAGCAGCTAGTTTGAAAACTGCCCCCTTAATGACTAAGCCATGTATAATGATGATGAAGGCCCAAAAAGTAACAAGGGTTATTCTGTAACCAACTGTACCTGTCCACCCTTCCTTCACATGACATTTTGTCTGTCATAATTAAAAATTATGACAGACAAAATGGAATAAAAGACTTTGCAGATTTCTAAAACTATTATTTAATCTCTGGCTCTTTGTAAGGTTCCCCTGCCAATTCCAACTCTGGCCGGCAGATGGCACTGTAAACTGCTTGGATTATCTATCCAGTTCTCCCAGCTCTATGTCCCTTACTCTCTCCCCCCCCCCCGGGAGCTATCTTGTTTCCTACCTAGATTTGTATTTATACTTAGGCTTTTCGTCAATCAAGTGGACAGCTTGGTCCTATTTCTGGTGCCATCCAAATAAAATGAAAAAAAAACATTGGAAATACATAACATTCAGGGAAAAATGACATCCCTTTGGTGTTGATCCTTTAGTTGAGCGAAAGCCTTGTTACTACTTCCTCTACTCTTCAGTTTACCATCTGTTTGTGAAAAAGGCCTTTCAAAACCGCACATATAGGAACTCACCAATGCTAGGCATGGTTGGCAATTTGTATACTACAACCACCTATTTCCTGCCTGAAGCAGCATTGCTTAAAAATGTGTCTAGGTCCAAACTGGCCATTAGCTCATGTTTTCTATATCTGCTTTGATGTGGCTGAAAAGCCAAATATAAATCTAAAATAAATAAAATACATTTTGAAATTACAATTCAAATAAGTGTTTTACTTAATGACAAAAAAACTAAACTGCTCTAGGTTTTTCAATCTAATTCATACCCATTTCATACTGTAGCTGCAAACTCATAATGAAGTAATGATTAGTAGCATTTTTGGAGCAAAGAAATGTTGGATATATAACTACAGCTTATTCATTTTATGATTTTCCCTTTTATATTTTCTACAAGCATAATATAACGCAGGGGGTTCGCAACCCCTGTGCCTTGGGAAAAACTGAGGTGAGCCTCAAAACTTTGACCCCCCTCTGCAACAAGAAATGGGCAGGTTGCAGCCATTGCTACAAGCAACAAAATCTTAATCTTTCTCCCATGTCACCTGTACTATCCACTCCTGCCTGCAGGAGGAAATCAGCAAGCAGTATTCTTTAAAGTCCTTATCTGTTGCTTCCTCCTCTGCTGACTTCTTTCTGAAGCCAAAACTGAACAGGGTCAGCCAGTCTCCTAAGACCAGTGATTCTGACTTCAGAAGGAAGCTTGTAAAGGTGATGGCAGCACCAAGTAAAGAGCACTGCATGTCAAATTCCTCTTGCCAGATGAAAGCAATCCTGAAAAGAGAAGAGAAGGAACTGTGGTGTTGCCAACAGGGATGACATGGGAGCTGGGAGGGAAGGGAAGATGGTAATGACAAGGAGAGGGTGGGAAAGAAGGAATAGTGGTGATGCCAGGGAGGAAGTGAAGGCAATATAATGGAGTACCACGATGAAGTGAACCCAGTGCCATGTGTGCTGTGACATAAGAATGGTTGATACAGATAGTTAAAAAGACAAGTACTACAAGTACAGACAAGTACTACAAATCCATATAAAGAAAGTAGTTCCAATGTGTAAAATGCCCACCACATAAGAAGGTATCAAAAGGACCTGCACTAGAGTATATAAAAATCACACAAATATAAATATACAACTAGACCTGGATCTTTGCATACAGTTTGGAGAATGTGTGCAAAACAAATTAGATTAACTAAAAAAATTCATCCATGAAGAATTTGATGCATGCTTTGTTAGAACATAAGCCTTTCTGAACAAGCTGGTCTTTCTACATATGACTAGGGGGAATGGGATGAATGCAGAGGATAAACAAAAAGAAAAGTTACCGGCTGTTACTTTAAAATTGATCATTGCATCTATTGGGCATACCCAGAGCTTTATACTACTCATCCATTCTCTTGTTTCTGAAATGCTGGAAATGTCAGAATCAGATGTGCAGCTACATCTGAGATAGATGATTTAATTTCCAGATCTGTCCTACTGGCCCCAGAGCCAATCGAGGCTCGGATTTTCAGGTTATCCACCATGAAAATACAGAGAGAGCTACATAGACTGAAGAACAGTATGGTTAAATTACACTTAACTGATCATTTTTTCTTCTCTTTGAGACTGCTAGACCAGTCCATTACACTAAGGATTGACACGTCTCTTAATGACTTCACTCTGGAGTATAAGGGGGGTGTGGTCCTGTCCAATACCATTAGTCTACTGCCAAAGCACTGAGACCACTAGAAATCTCCCTAACACCATTTTCTTAGAATACAGGACTGCTTCGAGTGAGTCCAGTGGTAAAATGAGCAAAGGGCAGAGAGAGAAGCAAGAGGATGCAACTTCACACACTACCAATAGTCCCAAACGATCATTCTCGCCCTTGTCTTCCTGGGTGGGATCTGGACTGGACTGGTCTAGTTGAGTTGTCTCAACAAAAGAAAAATTAACCTTTTTGATCTTACAGAACAATCCATTACACTAGGGAGCTACAAGAGCGATCCTTTAAACAGGTGGGAGGAAAACAGGGCTTTCTTACCAAGCTAGCCTCAAAGGCATCTGTCTTGGCCTATGACACCAGTCTACAATGTTCACTAAGAGGGTGCAAGGATGACCAGGTGGCTGCTTTGCAATTCCTTCCAGCAAGGCTGAGCTGCCTCTGCCCAGAATGAAGCTTGTGCCCTTACAGCATGAGTCTGGAACGCTATCGGGGGCTGAGCACTATTGGAGGCTATTAACTTGACACTATTACCTACTTGACTCATCTGACCTTAAAAGCAGCCTACCCTTTGCAGGTGCCACCAAGTACCACAAACAGCTTGTCTGTTTCCCTACAACATTAGTTACTTACAAGTATGTCAAGAGAATCTGAAATATGCCTAATAAATGCAGATTTTATTTTCTCCTAACAGCTACCACTGAAAGCTGGCAGGGACTCCAATACATACACCTGGAATGCCAATACTAGTTTGGGCATAAATGAAGGACCAGGTCGTTGTGAAATTCCTACATAAGGATCTCAAGCCAGACAGTCTGCCACTCAGATGCGTCTTAACTGAGCAAATTCTTTTGAGGAAGCTAGTTTTCCCCGATAAGCCCTTCATGGATTCCTGTCTTAATGGCTCGAGGGGCCATCTCCCAGAGACCTTTAGCCCCTAGATGAGATCCTTCAGGGACAACTGGGCAGAATAATGGCTTAATATACCTTGCTGCTGTCAGGAAATGCCCTATGTGTGGATACCCAGCTATTGAGGTGCCTTTAATGTGACCCCTTATAGCACACTATGGCTGCTACCTGGGCTTTCAAAGTCTGAAGTGCCTGCTGTTTTTCAAGGCTGGCTTGCAGGAGATCTAATCCTTGGGAGGATTGCTTTCCAAAGAGAAAAGGTGCTACTTAGTAATCTCAACTAGGTTAGAGGCATGAAGTGTTTCCAACACCCCTAGCCTCTGTTAGATTTGGAGAAATAAGGGGTACATCTCTAAGGCAGGATAAACTCTTTCCTCAGGTATACCCTTTCAAGGCCCAGACCATAAGAGTCGAGACCAGTCTTCCATGGGCTCTGTATTTTGCCAGAGAAGATGTCATTCCTTTGGTAGAACCAACAGGACTCCAACCAAAAGTCTCACCATGTTCATGTACCAGTACCTCCTCAACCACTCTGGGGCTACTAGGATGAACAGGCATGCACAGTTCTCTACCTTCTCTATTGTCCAGCCTAGAGGTGGCCATGGTGGAAAGCCTTGTGATGGGTTTGAGTCTTGGACACAAACACCTGAGAGCATTATGCCTCTGGACCCTGGCTCTACCCTTTGACTGCAAACTATATCTGTTTTGGTGTTTGTACTTGTTGCCATTAGGGCTGTACATAAGGGACTCCACTGAATCAGTATTTTCTGAAATGCTCTCAGACTTAGTGCTCATTTGTTTGAGTCTAGCCTTTTCCTGATGAAATTATCTTTCAGGTTCCTCTTCTTTGCTAGGAGGAGCTATTCTGCCTACTCAAGCAGCCAGACTACTTCCTGCCTTAACAGGGGACTGAGTGCCCTCTTGCCTGCTGGCATATGGCATCGCTGTGGCCATCACCCCACCAAAAGGGTTCTAGGATCATCCTTCTGAGGGTTTTTGTGGCTGAGCCCATCAAATTAGGCTATTTCTTACCCTTGTGAGTACATGAAGCTGCCACAGGTGGTCCTAGGAGGAAGCGAGTGAACAGTGTGGAAGCAGCACCTGAACACTAATACCTAGTCTATTAAATTGGACACATGGGCCAATATCACTAACTCCTGCCCCTGTCTAGCATCAAAGCAAGCTCCCAGGAAATCCATAACCTGTGAAGGGTCTAACCTGCTCTGACTGTTCACAACACTGCCTAACTATAGAAGGAGGTGGAGTATTGCTCCAGAGACCAGATGGCTCTTGAGTTGATTTGGCTCTTATAAGCTGGACATCTATATACAGGTACGCTATAATACCCTGTATATGCTGGGCTGTAGCTACCATCCCACATGACTTTGGTGAAGGGTCTCTGGAGTCTGACACTAGGTTGAAAGCCGTATTTGAAACTAGGCATGCTTGCCCAATACATACAGCCTTACTTGGTTCTGATGAGACACCCAGACAGAAATTTAAGAGTGAGCCTCCGCTGAGTCCAGGGACATCAGATAGCCTTTCAGTCTCACTGAAGATATCACCGAATGCAGCCCCTACATCCAGAGATGTGGCACATGCAGGTGTCTGTTCCCCATCCCACACAATGTATTGAGTAGGGCCACCCCCAGTTGCCCCCCTATTGTCTGCTCAGAATGCTAAAGTTAATTCCATCTAAGCCAATTCCGGGCTGTCTGAGAACGGTTGAACTCTTCGCTGAATGGCTCGAGCCACACAACTTTCGCAAACTGCTCTCATACTTATTTTACTATGGATATCCTGAAAAAACTTGAATGGCTAGGAGTCCCTGAGAACAGGTTTGGAAACCACTGCATTACACCATACATCTGAAAAATCAAATCTTATAATCTTTCTGCAAATAATATGTAGAACAAGTTTAAATTAATGTCAGAATTAAATATGAATCAAAACCAAATTTTCAGTTTTTAAATTTAAAAAAAGGGTGTCAAACATGCCAAAATACAAAAAAAAAAAAAATCAGTTTCTAAGCGGGTAATTATAGAATGGCAATCCAGCTTTCCTTTGTCATCTCAAAATACATGAAGATACTGTTAAAAAGTATATTACATGTTTATATCCTTTAGAATCAGGGTTTGAAAAATCCTCATGGGGTTCATGGATTTTTTTTAGGACAGATAAGGGAGAGGCATTTTCAGCCACCCTAGAGAAGCAGGGGGAATCTTTGGACCCGTTCAAGGACCCAGGGAGGAGGCTGTGTTTTAGGCACCAATCAGGGCCTGGGAAAATAGAAAGCCAGCAAATGGAGGGGGAAACAGACAAGAGTAAATGGAGAGGGGGGAGGGGGGAGGCAAATAGGAAGGGATTGTAGCAATGGGGTAGGAAATGAACTTGCCAGGAAAGAAATGCATGCAGTATGTACTTTGGTGGCCACTGAGGAGGGGGAAGGGGTGAAGACTTTGACACGAAGCCCTGAAGGAATTTTTCAAAACTTGTCCATAGCTAACTGAACAGTCAAGTCTGTTTTATTTTACAATAAAAAGTGCTGGCTGATGTTTCATTTCCCCTGACAGCCAAAGACTGAACAGACTATACATCACTCAAATATTGCATGCATTCACTGAAATCCTGATTTAGACAAAATTTCAAACTGCATACCAAACTCAGAGAAAAAAAAATGCACCCTTGTGAACTAAAAATGCTCTCTTCAGGATAGTAACAAAATTTGCAGAACTTGCAAAAACATAAAAAAATAAAAAGTAGCCCTTCAATGGAGGAATCATTCCAAATACCTCTACCTCAAAAAAAAAAAAACACCCCACATCAGAAACCACTCTGAGAAACAAAAAAGTCTCACTCATTTGATTCATAAATGTATACATACAAAAATGTGTGCAACCAAAACTTTGTATATGCACAACTGAGAACCACCAGTTACAAACTGCCAAATAAGATGCACAACTGAGAACTACCAGTTACAAACTGCCAAATAAGATACCCAACAATCTATACAGTAATAACTAAGCAGTGAGTTTAAATAAGGAGTTTCAGTAACAACCCAAAGAAAAAAAGAAAAACCAAGATTACTTAATTGAAAGTCATTTCCTTCGTTAAATTCCACCTCACCACATAAGTGGAAACACATTTAATGTAACTGGTTCATTTGTCGTTAGCAACAGACATGTTCTACAACTGCAACTAGGTTTTGGAAGAAAGGGAGTGCAGACCACAGTGAAGAAAGAACGATGCACGAATGGATATCTGCGCAACGCACACCAACAGCTTTTGCTATGTATATTCATGCTGTTTTAAGAATGTTTATTTTGCTAACAATGAACCACACGAGTTGAATTTGACTGCTGGATGTTTTTCAGCTGCTCTCCAGCCAGTTACTCTTCTCATTAACCACGTTCCCCAGTCAGATGATAATCCAAAGCATAAAGGGGAATAGTGCACACTACTAAAAGTATCGCTGGTTGTCTTGTACAAATTTTAGTTATTTTGTCTGCCAGCAAACGTTTCATTCAACAGGTGTATTTGAGATAGACCATGCAATACAAATCAACTTTCATGCCAATAAAATTTGTTTGTTCATTTCAAATGAAAAATTTTGTTTTTCATTTTATTTGTTCATTTGTTTACTATTGCATTCTATGGGGGAAACAGTGCAGGTTGTTTTGAGCTTTCAAATTGGGATTTTCTAATCACTTCTAATGAAACTAGTGGGTAGAGACATCAGAAGGGTGAAAGCATACCAACACATCAAGACTAGGTTAATGTGGAAAAAAATCAACTAAATAAGCCCAGAAAAGCCTCGAAAATCTGAGGAAATACCAATCAAATATGTACCAAAAAACCCCAGTAGTGTAATTTTTATCTTTTAACAGGTAATTTGTAGGATCTTCATGACCTCAGATTGCAAACCCATCACAAGCTGTATCGATCTCCAGTCCAACTTTATTACATTTTAATAGTCTTGCTCATTCAGAGTCAAGAAAATTTTACTATTTTATTTTTTTCTTTAAAAAGTCATGAAAAGTCCTTGGGGGAGAAAGATATTATACTGCAACTTTGTCCAAGTCCAGGAGCCAAACAAATAACCAGTACTTAACTTCAATGTCGAAAACTGTACATCACCCCGACATGGCCATGTTTCGATCACGTTCTGCTTCGGGGGGGGGGGGGGGGTCTTTTCATCCAATTTCCACATGCTCCTAGTCAATGCTCTTGAACTCTCAACATCTCAAAATGCTCCCTGATACTTTTACCTGTCTATCTTTTACAGTTATATAGAGAAACATACAAAATGGCATCAGTCTCTCATTCGTGACATCAACATGACATCAAGATATTCAAAGTTTTAAATCAGAGAATACCAATTAATGACCTCATTGAGACCTCTAGGCGCGATCACATCCAGCTTGAAAATCCAAAATTGTTCTTATTCAAGTATGCCCTCCCCGTGAGGAGACATTAACTTGTTCCAGGATAAGACATCGCAGATCACTAAATTGATGGTTCTTTTTGATCCAATGAGCTGCCATTGGAGCAGTCAATTTTTGTGTCTTAATACAACTCTTGTGTTCCACCAATCCTGTCCGAATCTTTCGCATCAAACTTACAGGACAGTCTGAGGTTTGGTGCCGCCACTTACAAACGATACCCCTCAGGAATTCAGGAACTTCACCTTGTGCATGTGATGTGCGTGCTCTCTGCTTTAAAGGATCAGTGTGGCGGGTCCCTGGTTCGAATCATGAGATAATTTTGCATCATATGTCAAATTGCAATTCATCGAATGTTATTTATGCTATACAGTGTCCTTGTGACAAAATTTATGTAGGTCGAACGAAGAAAAGATTCGGACAAGATTGGTGGAACACAAGAGTTGTAATTAAGACACACAAATTGACTGCTCCAATGGCAGCTCATTGGATCAAAAAGAACCATCAATTTAGTGATCTGCGATGTCTTATCCTGGAACAAGTTAATGTCTCCTCACGGGGAGGGCATACTTGAATAAGAACAATTTTGGATTTTCAAGCTGGATGTGATTGTGCCTAGAGGTCTCAATGAGGTCATTAATTGGTATTCTCTGATTTAAAACTTTGAATATCTTGATGTCATGTTGATGTCACGAATGAGAGACTGATGCCATTTTGTATGTTTCTC
Source organism: Rhinatrema bivittatum (assembly GCF_901001135.1). Taxonomy (NCBI): domain Eukaryota; kingdom Metazoa; phylum Chordata; class Amphibia; order Gymnophiona; family Rhinatrematidae; genus Rhinatrema; species Rhinatrema bivittatum. The sequence continues at coordinate 126,556,779 of NC_042616.1, read as the reverse complement.
TATATAACTGTAAAAGACAGACAGGTAAAAGTATCAGGGAGAATTTTGAGATGTTGAGAGTTCAAGAGCATTGACTAGGAGCATGTGAAAATTGGATGAAAAGACCCCCTGAAGCAGAACACGATCGAAACATGGCCATGTCGGGGTGATGTACAGTTTTCGACATTGAAGTTAAGTACTGGTTATTTGTTTGGCTCCTGGACTTGGGCAAAGTTGCAGTATAATATCTTTCTCCCCCGAGGACTTTTCATGACTTTTTAAAGAAAAAAATAAAAATAGTAAAATTTTCTTGACTCTGAATGAGCAAGACTATTAAAATATAATAAAGTTGGACCGGAGGTCGATACAGCTTGTGATGGTTTGCAAGCTGAGGTCATGAAGGTCCTACAAACTACCTGTTAAAAGATAACAATTATACTACTGGGGTTTTTTGGTACATATTTATATTAGGTTAATGGGGCACCAAAAGTGGCATGAAAAGCCCAAAAACCAGCAAAAGGGCAAAATGATATCAGCAGTGGCAGGAATTTTCTAAGAAACCATCAGAGCAGAAAAACAGCAGCAAGAGTTACCAAATCTACCCAAGACTGCAAAAGTGGTGCAAATGCACCAACAGAAGCATGAAACCCACCCTAAGGTTGTACAAGAGGGGCAAAGTGGTACCAAGCATGACATGAATAATTGTTCCCACTTCATGATGCCTTTAAAAAAAAAAAAAAAGAAAAACCAACTGTCCCCCTCAAGGCAGTGATAAGAGGCTCAAAGCAACTGAAAAAAAAAAAAAAGTGTGTCTTGAGAGGCATAGGGCACCAACCAAATTCTAGAGAATTTGCTCCCCTAGGCAGGGAGAAGCTAGAGAAAATCCTTGGAGCATCCCCTGAGATCATTTCTATATGGCATCATTAAGTGACTGAGCTAGCTGTTCAGCTTGAAGTTGGTCTTCACTGAAGGCTAAAATGCTATGGACTAGACGCACCAAATGCTCTTTAGCCACTGTTTTATATCCTGTGATTCAGAGAATCTGGGACACAATTTCTCTTCTGAATCAGTTTTTGCAAATACTGTCTTCATTAACGCAGAAACTGTAATCATGGAAAAGTGTGGTCCTGGTTCTAGATACTGCACTTCTGCAGCCCTTGGCCTTTTGTAGTGGTATAATGCATAGAAAGCTAAATATTGATTGAGACCAATAATTGCAAGAACCATAAGAGAATGGAGTTTGAAGAAAATGTCCAAGAGGGCATGAAACCATTAAAGATAACTAGGAGGATAAGGCCTGTGTAAAACAGCATAAGGTAAGGGCAAGCAGAGTAAGCACCTTAAGGTAATAAAACTGGTTTGGAACACTGGCAATAGCAGTGGCACTGGATGATCACCAAGAACAGAAACCGCAGGATTAGAGCAATTCAGTAAGAAGAAGAGTAGCCGAGGGCTAAAGCAGGAAGAGAAAGAATGGCATCAAAGCCCAGGTTCTGGTGCAGTAAGCATGCAAAACAGTCAGGACAAGACCAGAGGTCAGCAAGTACCATAGGAGAAAGGGATTTGAAACTAACTTTGAAGAAAGCCAGAGTGGGAGATGACTGTCTCAGTAGGAGGAATGTGGTTGAACTTAACATAGTAACGGAGGCAGAAAAGACCCATCCAGTCTGCCCAGCAAGCCTCTTATGGGAGTATCTACTTCTCGGTACAAGTTACTATCCCTGAGAGCAGCATGGGGGTAACTGACACCATGCAATTACCCCCAAGCCTTATGATAAGGGTAGTAATATTTACAATCAATCAATCAAAACCAAGCAACTGTCAAACCCATAAATTACTGCTAGCAATATATTTACTGCGTGAGGAACCTTCTTGATAATTCCGACATTGCTGCTCGATGTTCTTTGCTTTAAGACTAAGTTAAGAGCAAGCATATATTCCCTTTTGGCCTAATTTTTCTATATTCCTACTTCATTAGTAGTTAATTTTTTTTTTAGGAAGATCATGTAATCTCATTTTTCTCCCATTTCTCTTTGAATTCTGCTGACGTCTAGCAGAAGTTTTGATTTCCTCTGTCCAGCTGATTTCACTTTTTTTTTGTCTATGTTTCCTGCTACTTTTCGGTGAGATAAGAAAGAGGGTAAAGACTAGCTTTCTTAAGGTAGATGGTGGGTTAGATAGTAATCACAAGCTAAACTGTTAATTAGCTAAAAGCTGACAAACTCTGTATACATTAGTAGTCATCAACTCATCGAAGATGGACATCTGAAATTGCAAACTGCAAAAAAATAAGTATTAGTCTTACAAAGCGCTTAATGTGTGACTTTTGCAAGTGGACATTGTTTCAAATCCTGGAAATTGGAAACACCAGCTATCAGATGGCAAGTAATCTCTGCTGAATTGGGAAAAGTTTTCAATAACTTGCTGGTATGATTTACACAGATTGATTTGGAGAAGTATAAGCAACTAGGAGACAGTTGCTGAAAACTCACTGAGCACTTACTTATTCTTAAAAGAACTTCTTACTTACCATCTAATTCACTTACACAACCAGCTGTGCATAACGGCAGTAATAAGTTACTGTAATACCAGCACTAGTGAAAGACTAACAGTAATGCACACACAAATGCTACAGTATCTGGAATAGCAACCTCAGACACAGAGAGAGAGAGAGCCACATGAGAACTTCTAGACATCTGCAATGAGAGATTACCACTAGCAATTCCCAGTTTCCAGCTTGTGGATGAGAAATTTCCATGAAATGTGGGATTTGTAAATGTTTTCCTATTTTAAAACAGAGCTACATTTTAAAGGTATTCACAAGTATAAGGTAACAGAACACCTGGCAGATTAAAATCTCCAAGCAACACTTCTCCCTTTTCTTCGATCAGATCTCTGTTAAGTTCTTCTATTTGAGAAGGAGTCCTGTAGATCACATCAGTAAAAATGGATGCACCATTTTTTTTTATTTTAGGACGGTCCATAATGTTTCTTCTCTACCCCACGTCCTTTGCAATTCAGTTGTTTAGTTATTGTTTTTGACAAAGAGCCACTACTTCACCTTTTCAGTCCTCTCTATCTTTCCTATACAAGTTATAGTCCAGGATGGCTGTATCCCAATCATGAGAATCAATGAACCATGTCTCTGAAACAGCAACAATGTCCATGTCTGCCTCCAACATTAGGGCCTGCAGGTCCGGGAATTTATTGCCCAGACTACAGGCATTTGTGTTTATAGTTTTCCACTATTTTTGCTTTTCTTGACTTGATTGATTTTTACACATCTTCCCACCTCCTGTATTTCTTGGGAGTGATCTGCCAGTTTCCACTGGCCACCTTCTGCTACCCCCTACCCCCACTCTCTAGTTTAAATGCCTGATAACGTACAATCTAAATTTCTCACTTAGCATCCTCTTTCTTGCCACAGGCCATCTCTACCATATAATCTTTTACTGTTCTATACATGGTCCCAGCCTCCAATGTATCCAAAACTCTTTACACCAGCTTTTGAGCAAGAACTGATATTATCTATACGACATAGCCTTTCCTTTTCCACAAACAGGTAATACTTCTGAAAAAGAAATAGTTATTGCCATGTTCTAATCTCCCCCGCCCCCCCCTAGATTTTGGAAGACATTCTGTACTTTATGGATACCATTTCTAGCAAGATCATTGGTCCCCCAGATGGATAATAAGATTGATAGAGTCCCTAGTTTCTTCCATAATTGCTTTGGCTATCTGGTTGGTATTTCTACTGGCTGAGGATCCTAGAAGGCATTTAACTGGTGTGCTCCCCCAAAGCGAGTTTCCAAATTGGTTCCTCTGATGACTGAGTCTCCCAGCATAAGAAACTTTCTTTTATGACACTTGATCCCTTACATTAAAAATATTTAAATATTTAACATAAGATTTAAAAAAAAATCTAACTTCACACCAAAACACCTTGAGAATTAGAAGACAACCTGACTCGCATGCCCCACACTTGCACTCTTTCCCCCTACTGCTTTCTTTCCTCCCTCATTTCCCCCTATCCACTGCTGATTAGTGCCCCACTAGAAGCATGTGGAGCGCTACTCTGCTGAACAGAGCTGCAGAAAGGTGTACTGAACCACCGAACAGTCACAGTCCTCCTAGTTGCCCTGTTCTCCCACAGGTTTCCAACTTGAAGAGAAGATCAGTTAGGGCTACTCAGTTTACTCTTCTGTTGGTTCTATTCAGTAGCACAGCATCCTGCATAATTCATATTTCAAGAATACCCCTCACAATTTGCTACTGGTATACTTAAGGATTGATTATCAGATAATGCACGGTTACAAGAAGTTAGAGGGTCAACTGTATCTTCTGCTAAAACATATCAGTTAAGATCAACTGATGCACTAAATCTTTCAATCAATATTTATAGTCATTTGCTTTTGATTCATAAAGCAAAATTACTAATTATGTACAGTTCAAGTAGTCAATTTTCTTTTCCTTATATGACAATCACTGATCAGTCAGTTTGCCTTGCTGTGAAAATTCCTTTCACATTGCTTAACTGTATGATTTGGTCCTTCCAGTGGAGAAACAGACCATATTTTTGCAATGAAATAAGTGTGGATCACACTCATGGTAAAAATGACTTCAGTAGGTAAAGGAAGATGTCACTGCCCCAGCAGTAAAATTACCAGCAATCACAAATCCACGACATTTGGATACATGTTTCACAATTTCAATTGTTCATTTATTTTTCTCCTTCTCCATCTTTTACCTATTTTTTTCTACATCAAATGTACTCCTACAAGAGTGGAAAATTCCAGGGCACCAGGTCACCTAAAAAGTAGCACCTGTCACTGGCCTAGCCCAGCAAGAATGAATGAGTCCTAGGGCTACTCCCTGCCAGCACATGACACTGACAGGAAGAGAATAAAATAAAAAAACATATGCAAGCAAAACAAAGACAAAATAAAATTGTCCAAAATTCACAAAAGCAAGCAAAAACAATAGACAAGAGCAAACAAGTTAAAAATAGAGAAAAAAAGACACAAAAAGATATGGAAAAATAGATTTGTGCCCCCGACTCCTGAAAAATTTGACAGGCACCCACATATTCTAAATAATCTTTCTCCCCTTATACCAACTCTCCTACACTTTGCCAAGTCTGACATTTTCAGCATCTTCAACTGACTTGTCACCAATCCTCCCCTCTAGCTCTTTCCTCCCATCTGTATCATCATGACAGCACCTCTTTTCCCTCTCCAACCTAACCTGCCAGTAAAGACAAGAAAAAGGCAATGAATATGCTCCCACCCTTCCCATGTCTCCTTCATCCTCTCCTTTATAATTGTGTACAATTCTGGTTGCCACATTTCAGAAAATATATAATTGCACTAGAGAAGGTACAGAGAAGGGCGACCAAAATGATAAAGGGGATGGAATGGCTCCTTACGAGGAGAGGCTGAAGAGGTTAGGGCTATTCAGCTTGGAGAAAAGATGGCTGAGGGGGGATATGAGAGGTCTATAAAATCATGAGAGGTCTAAAATGGGTAAATGTGAATCTGTTATTTACTCTTTCGAATAATAGGACTAGGGGGCACGCCATATTGTTAGCAAGTAGCACATTTAAAAACTAATCAGAAATAATTCTCACCCAATGCATATTTAAGCTCTGGAATTTGTTGCCAGAGGATGTGGTTAGTGCAGTTAGTGCAGCTGGATTTAGAAAAGGTTTGGACAAGTTCTCGGAGAAGAAGTCCATTAACGACTATTAATCAAGCTGTCTTAGAGAATTACCTACTGCTATTACTGGCATTAGAAGCATGAGAATCTACTTAACATTTTGGATACTTGCCAGGTACTTGTAACCTGGATTGGCCACTGTTGGAAACAGAGTGCTGGGCTTGATGGACCCTTGTATGGCAACTTATGTTCTTATATACATCCTCTATTTAGGGCAGACACATACCCATAAAAAGTACAAAAACTGGGATGCCCTCTTGCTGCCCTCAAGTTATCACTATTTGCCCTATAGACCAATGTCTCCAGACAGGAGAACTGGCTGTAAGTACTAGAACTGGATGGAGATTAGCAAGAAGCGTATGCCCTGCACACCTCAACACAGAACCCATGAGATAATAGCTTTAAAAATGTGCTTCATGTCATCTAAAGTCTTCTACATAAACAGCACAAGAAACTCTCTCAAGCAGCTACTTACAGTCCATATAAGCTACGTTAAATATTGCAGTACCAATCAATTCATAATAGATTAGTGAGTGTCGCTTGCTCTCGTTGATTAAAGACACTCAAAGTTAATGATGAAAACTGAGTATAAGAAAATAACAGAACTCATTGGATCCCTTGTCAAATGTGAGCGAGTGCAAGCCTGGAACTTTGTGTTCTGGTTACAGACTAGGCTCAATAAAAACAGCTTACTAAACGGTTCATTTCTGTACAGCTGATCCCTGCTAAACAATAAGCATTATTGAAAAAAATTATAAAACGCATGGGAGTTGTTCCAGCGGGAAGACTGGCACTTGCAGAACAGTATCTGAATCATACAAACAGTGTTAGTGACATCATGGTTGCCACTACTTAACCCTTACGCCTACTCAAATGTCAAATGTTTCAATTGCCTCTAATACAACTATAATTATACAAATTGCACCACAGTTTTAAAAATAAAACATTAGTAATCTGCACTGTGTAAAACCTGGTGCAATAACAGAATCAACTAAACAGAAAATTATAAAAGCCCTTTTTTTTTTTTTTTTTAAGCAGAAACCCTGGGCATTAATTTGAAGATAATCAATGAATTTTTCCAGAAATGTGGTAGGGTTTTTTTGCTATGAAAAACTGGCAATTTCCAAGAACCGTTAGTTTATAACGATCAACACACTATATTAAAAAAAAAAAAAAAAGCAGCCTACTGGAAGCTTGACAGTTAGGATGAAAATGATTACGTTACTGGCTTCAAACCGCTCAAGACATAAAAAGAAGCCACAACCAAACAGCACAACTGTTCCTGCAAAGGAATAGCTACTACTTAATTAGTTCAGCTGAATCTATTCAGGGGTCAACATAATAAAATGGGAGTACAAAACAGTGTGCTAGATTTTAGCTCTCATTTTTACTCTCGCCGTAAAGATTGTTAACTCCCAATGCAGTGCGTTATGATATGCAAATATATCAGGAGTTTAAAATTGCAGGCCGACACAAATGTGCTCAGCCTTAGTTTCGATATGAGTACAGATAAAAAAAAACATGATTTGTGCGCATAAACCTGAAAAGAATGGCAATAACGACAGGAAGAGCCAGGAAAGGTAAAGCACAGGGATGCCTGTTGGGTAGGGAGAGTGAGTGGGTAGGTGATTGGGAACAGTCCAAGAGCAGAATCCCTCTAGCTTAAGAGTCTGGACAGTGCCAGGCAGCTGCCCAGGGCACCATACAACTGGATCCCCGAGCATCACCAGTATTACCCACCGGGCTGATCAGCATGTTACTGCTGCCCAGTGACATACTTAAAGTATTTGGAACACAGGGTAGATACTTCTATGCCTTCTCCCTCTCCCAACAAGGTTCACTTCTCTGTCCCCCTCTTGCTCAATTTGAACATACAACTGCATGTAGAGCTGAGCTAAGAATGCACATGTGGAAACAAGCTGCAGCTTTGGGATACATTGGGCTGCAAGGTTTGTGGCACCAGAGTAGGCCACATCGGAGGCAGAAACACCAACATACAGTTGACACAGCGAGCAGTGCAGAGGAAGGCAATGTCACCAAGATGTGGGCTGCACTAGTTGCAACTTCAGTACCAGTGGAGGACTTGATGCCATGGCACCAGTGGGGGCCACAACTGGTATGCCACAAGTGTGGTGGTAGACACCCTGGGAACTTCAGATGCATGTTCACACAGCAAAAAGGCAAAATCAGAGGGAACAAGAGAATGAATGAGTAACAATTGGGTATTGGCTAGTGAGTAGGGTGATAGGGATATGCTTGGGAGAAGGGGGTGATGTGAAAAAGAAGATTGGCTGATAAGGTTTTTTGGGAGAGGGAGAATTAGGCAAGGAGAGGATGAGAGGACTGTCTCAGTATGTGTATGAGGCACAAAGGAATTGGCAACAGGAATGGATGCATATTTCAGGGACAGGGTATGACAGGGCACCAGAAATGGGGGGGGGGCGAGATTAGAAGAAGGGAGATAAAAGAAAACTTGGGATTATGGTGGGGGAAAGAAAGAAAGAAAGACTGGCGCTGAGAGAAGTATACCTCACTCCCTTCCCAAACAGGATCCTCCCATGAACTTTTGATTCTGTAAAAGTCTTCAGTGAAAAAAATAACTACAAATATTTATGGGTTTCTGATAGTTTATTTAATAAAATCACATCACTGTGTGGTAATAGCTAAACTTCTCTCAAAAAGTTACTTCCAGAAGTAGGAACAGCAGCTAGCTATAAACATTTTTTAGCCCTGCAGTTCCCTTCCACTGAATGGTCTTCCAATTCAAACAGAATTGGCCTCCATTATACCTATAGCAACATGCCTTCATTTCTAAAAACTCAATAGGGTTTCCCCCCCAAAACTCTCTTCACTCTGCCATCTAAGTCAGCCACTACAGCAACAGTCGTTGAGAAGGGATCACAATCCACGGCTTCTTTCAGAATACGAATGTATCCAGAGTAACCGACAGTAACTGTCACTGTCGAACCAAGGCTGGGACTTCCTCTGCAGCATTCCTTGCCAACCAAGGAGCAGAAATCAGAATTGAAAATCAAACCCAGACCTCCCCTATGACAATGCAGAGCTTGGCCACTGAAATCAGATGTATACAATGGCTTTGAAAAATCTACACCCCTTTTTAACAATGTTCACCTTTTGTTGCCTTATAGCCTGGAAGTAAATGCACATTAAGCCGATATTTGTTCCATGTATCCACACATCCTATTCCATAACTGCCAAGTGAAAAATAATTTCAGAATTTCTTAGAAAATGATAAAAGAAATAAAAACATGGAATAGCTTTCTTAAATAAGTGTCCACCCTTCCTTGTACTTCTATAGCAAACCTAAATACTTAAAGCTCTGGTATAACCAATAGCCTTCAAAAGCACATACCAAGTGAATTGGCCTCCAGTTGTGTTAAATTGTACTTATCCACATGATAAAGTCACTAACCACAAGACTAAAAAACATCCTAAAGTGTATATCAATGATAAAACAAAAATTAGAACCCAGGAAAAACAAACAAATGTGTCACACCTAATTAATAATAGTCCAAGAGACTTTCATATGATAGAGACTTTAGCATTCACTAAAGCTGTTCCAATATTTTCGTGGAACACTTAGTATTTATTCAAATATCTATTTTAATCAGTTGGTCTCATAAAAAAAAATTTTTTTAATTTTTCTTTTAAACCATATTGTGAAGTTTAGGAACATTCATTAAGATTAAAATTGTGCACTTATCTTTAAAGATCTCAGAATGAAGTGTTCAAATTAAGTATGGGCGCATCAAGAAATGTTGCTTTATTTGAAACCTGAAAAAATGCCCAATTTGTATAAATTGTTCAAATCCATGTTGTAAATCATTTAGGAAGATGTATTCTCTTAGACAATACATAAATGGTTTTTAAATAAACACACTGTGCATTTTAAATCTTCATCGGGGCAACAGGTCAATACTGTGGAAAAGAAATATATAAGTCCAAAATCATGAAGTTATCAATTGTAGTTCATTTTATGTGATTTAGTCATTTGTAGTTGCCCTTTACTTTATATAGGCAGAACTTAATGACCTTTTAAAATAATGATGCAAAAACATAAGCCGTTTGAAAACAAAGAGGCACACATGGTTAAATATTGTTATGAATATCATTTTTTGAATTATCCTGGACTGTAATAGATTCCATTATCAAACCTCAGCGTAGAGGAGACATTTCTCACTTAAATCATTTAGAACACTGATGGCTTTACAATTTTTGATAGCACCAAAAGTTATGAATGAAGCCATAAATTGGTACTCCTGGATTTGAAGAACTTAATGGGGTCTGCATCTTTGCCTGGTTTTATTTCTCTGTGACACATAGGCACTTGTGGTCTTGGATTGGTTGATATTTGTATCCATTTTTTCAAACTGGGCTTCATTAATTTAAAAGATGGGAGCTATGACGTTAAGACGCTCTTTCATGTCTGATGGGATATGCCTTACTGTCTGGTTTGGTGTCTGAGAAGGAAGAAATGCTATATATATTGTGAGTTTTTTGGTTAAGATTGTTTTAGTGATAAGATGTTTATTCGTTTGAACTTATATATTTCTTTCCCACAGTACTGACCTGTCACTCCTGATGAAGATTCGAAATGCATAGTGTGCTGGGTGTTTTTTTGGGTTTCAAATAAAGCAATGTTTGACACTCCCATACTTTTTTGAATACTTCAGTCTAAGATCTTTAAAGATGAGTGCATACTTTTAATTTTAATGAATGTTCCTAAAAATTTCACAATAGATATCCTAATATAAAGAAGGAGCAAGACAGCACTCCAAAATGCAATATCCAATCCACAAGGAGTGCAAAGAAGCTGTAGATCCAACAATTGTTGGACCTACAGCCTAAAAATTTCACAACATGGTTTAAAAGAAAATTTTCAAAAAAAAATTTGTTATGAGACAGATGATTAAAATAGAAGAGGCATTTGAATAAACGCTAAGCATTCCATGAAAATATTGGAACAGCTTTTTAGCAAACACTAAAGTCTCTATCGTATGAAGGTATCTTGGACCAGCGATTCTCAACCATACTTCCCGGTCCCCCGCTGACCCAGCTGCTCCCCCACTGAACCAAGCAAAATAGGTCCTCCACCCGGGCGGAACACAGCGGGAAAGCTGGAGTCAGCAGCACCTGCATGGTCTCTTCTTCCCGCGCCCCGGAAGAGGAAGTGGTGAGCAGCAGGTGCGTGTGCTGGAAGAAGAGTGGGCAGCATTGGCCCGAAGAAAAGAAGAGAGGTGCAGCTCGGAGTAAAATGAGGAACAATGTCAACCCTCGCGGCCGATGGGATTCCTTTCTCCGCAAGGGCTGAAAAATGAAGGAGGTTGCTACTAGTTTGGGGGGGGGGGGGCGAGTGAATGAGCAAGCATGTGTGCGATACAGAATGTGTGTGTGTGATTGAGAACTGGTTTAGGTGAGAGAGCATGTTTGTAAGCATGTGAATGAGAGAGTGTGTGAGAAAAAAAAGACAGCATGTATGTGTGATTGAAAGCCTGTGCAAGCGTGAAAAGATTGTGTGTAAATGTGTAATTAAGAGTCTATAGAAGTGAGAGAGAAAAGGCATATGTATGAGGGAGAGCAAGAGATGCAAGTAAACCATCCCTCCTCCTGCTAATTGAAAAACAATCTCAGGGCACCTGGATATCAATCGCTCCCAGGTATGCAGAGCCAAACATTTTTTGTATCCTTATTTTTCATTACTGGGTCTTTGTGTCTATTTTGAAATATTTTATTGGTATCTAGAAATTTTTGATACGAGTTTTTAATTATTGGATATTCCATTCATCCACCATTTTGAAATAATCTGTCCTTTTTGTTAGCATGGTTTTACTGCTACTGATTTTATAAGGATGGGTGATGTTTCTTTTTTACCTTTGTTACACTGCATAGAGACTGTGGCTTGTTGTGGTTTCCAATTCAGTTTTTGTCTGCATGCGTATGTGTGTTTTGGTCTCTTTATTCTTTGTTAGGTGAGGGTCAGCACATGTGATTCAGGTGAGGTTTTCTGCTGGCGAGTAGTTTCTGTGTAGGGCTCTATAGCAGCCTGATTTGGTCAGATTTCCTAATAGGAGATGTATTGGTGCCTTAAGGCCTAGTGTAATAAATCTCATTTAAAAGTGTGCAAGTCCAACACAGCAAAATGTAAAAAAATGTCCAAGGAGGTTTACACTTTCTTTGGTCACTGTATTTCATCCTAATTATAGTATTAATTTATTTATTTGGCACTTTTATATACCGATATTCTTGTAAACAAGTTACAAATCACCTCGGTTTACATTCTAACAATAACCTTTACACAAGGATGCATTACATAGAACAGGGATAACAAAACTTGGAACCAACAAATGGGGATATAATATAAACTCATTGACTATCAGTATCCTAAGATTCAGACAAAAGGTGCTACAAAGCAACTCTAATTTTAGTATTATGAAATTTTTTTTATGTATAATTGGGCAAATTTCTGTCTTATGGAGTATGATCTTTGTAACACCATCAATGCATGGTAAGATCCTGTGTAAATTCAGTTACTTTCTAGGCTAAGGCTATCGCATATCAGAATAGAATATTTCCACATTACAAACATTAAAATGGATGCATCTGGCCTACTAGGAACAAAATGGCTAGATTAAAGAGGACACTAGATGAGCTCTCCCAGAACTACAAGTTTTATAGAACTGAACAACAGAAAAAGGGGAAAAAAAAAAAACCTAACAAATTGACGTTTAACTTTTTACACATTATCTTTGACCAGCCTGTGACATTTAAAGATGGCAAAAATAAATCAGAGACCCAGCATTGATATTCTCACTGAAATGTACTTGCACCAGCAGTGATTTTAGGAGATGGAAATTTACAGCAAGACTATCTTAGAAGAAGATCTTCATAAGGTAGAGGTTGTGAAACCCAGAGTATCAGTTATAAGCCCCATTGTTACTGAAATAATTCCACAAGTAAGAGTAACCATCAAGGGTCCTATTGATTACTACAGAGAAAACCATATCATTTTAATTCTACTGCTTCTAATAAAGCCAGGGAAATTTGGAAAAGATAGTCTCTGGTGGTACAAAACATTAGGGCAAAGGTGACATCAGTGTAAGTAAAATGGAATACGAAATTAAAGAATAGATAAAGACCCATTGCACACTGCGACACAGCAGATTTTGGTATGAGCCTTTGTAATGGCAGGGCTTAGACACATCAAGGTAATGATGACCTTGAGGGAAAGTGACTGCCACTACTAGAATGACTGGTGCTGGTAGACATGTGGCACCAGAGTTCAGTCTCAGAGACTTCTCCAGCCTTCAGTCAGCAAGGGAACAAGTCACCCTGATCAGGTTATCTGTGGCCTTGAAGGGGAAAGAGCATATAAATCAAAAACTTCCAACATTCTCAGCAACCTGTATTGGAAGAAAATGAAAGACTATAAAGATGAAATGAAAATTGTCGGACTGGCAGGCTGGAGTCGAGGGTCACTCCCACAGAGGCAATATAGGGTTGGAGTGTCTTCTACCCACTTATGCAACCCCCTCCCCCACAGGCTGAGTCCTTGGGTTCTGGGGGCCGGTAGGACTTGTCTTCTGTGGAACATCATGGAGCAGACATGGACTAGGAGCTTCTGTGCAGGCTGGAAGTGGAGGTCAGGTGCAGGCTGGATGAGGCAGGGCTGCGTGGACAAGGCAAGGCAGGCTGGAAGCTGGACACAGAGGGCACATGTTGGGGACTAAACCAAGGACAAAGGCAAGGCCGAGCAAGGACTGAAAGAACAGGTAACAAGGAAGACCCAAACAGAGCACAAGGCAGGACAAGGACAAGACAAAACAGAAAACACAAAGAGCTCAGAGGCCGCAAGGCAGAGGGCCCAGAGACAGTTAGGTAGCAGACTGGAGGCCACTAGGCAAGGCAGAAGGCAAAGACACCACAAGGATAGGCAAGGATAGCAAAGTAGAAGCGGCCAGGTCAGAGAGCCAAGGTGACTCAATACAGAGTAAGTGAGGCATTGAGCAGGCTGGGTTAAGTAAGACTGAGGCTTGGACATAGTAGGATCAGTGAGGAGGTAGTGGCAAGTTGGTGAGCAAGGCTCGCTGAGGAATCCTAGTAGAGTAAAGACTGCACAGCAGACTGAACCTTGGCATGGGAAAACTCCACAACAGACAAAGCCATGACAAAAAAAACAAAACAATGGAAAGCAAGAAACTTAAGGATCCAGAACTTGGTAAAAAGAAGCTGAAGGGTCAGTGAGGAAAATTTGCAAGTCTTCTTTCAGAGATAATAAATTATGAGTTTAAACATTCTTTAAAACATAGGCGCAGACCCAGTCAGCCTATCAAACACAACAATGAAAAAGCAAACACTGCAATCTAAAACTGAAAATAAAACTGGTTCGACTCTAGCAGTTTGTGAATAACAGAGTGAAAGACTTATGTACACAATAAGTAAAATATGGATGCTGTAGGGCCAAAGTCAAAATCTTTCAATATATTGCTACAATACAGGCAAAAATAAGATTTTTCACTTTGAATAAAGACTGTCAAAGTAAAACATACTGTATCATGCTAACATGACTAATCTAGAACATAATGTTTTTATTTTCTTTTGGATAAAGACCAAATTAAATGAAAAGATAAAAAATTTTTCTGGGAGTCTGAGATTATCAAAAGAGGTGTTGCTAGGCTTTATTCAATGAAGTATTTTGCATACACATAAAATTCCCTTCATTTTTTTTTTTTTGCTTTGTTTTTAATAAGTCCATATGTTTCTAACAAATATTATAACTGACTTACATTTTTTGTCATCTATATGTAATCTTTTGAGATGTTATTGGTATTTCATTTAGATATGCAAACAAAAATTTAGTACCATTATTAGACTAAAAAACATTTTGCAAAAGTTAAATCTTAAATATTCAAGCCATGCAACAAATACTGTTCAGTATATGCCTGGAAAGCATTTAGAATATATATAAAACTGTTAATCTTTAAAGTCAGGAATGGCTTTCATTTATTTGATTAAAATGTTCAATCTATTCTCTCTCTGCACTGCAAGTCATGTTTTCATATTCAAAAGAAAGTTTTTGTAATGGAAATTAATTATGTTGCCAATGTATATTGATTAAATCCTTTTGCTATGTAAACTTATTTTGAAAAATGGAAGGTTTTTCAAAAGTACAGACCAATGGCTGGATGGCAATGACCAGAGGTGGACCTGACTATCGGGGCTTCAGACATGGGCCAGCTGGGCCAATCATGTGGTTTTGTATTGGTCGCAGTGGACTCATGCCTGCAGAGCTGCCGTGACCCAACACCTAGCTCTGCAGCATCTCTTCTTATAGAGTGGGAGGCTCCCCCCAAGGCTGTTTCCTTATTTTCTTACAGCAAAGGCAATGGCAGCAGCTCTGGCTCCCAACTCCTGGTCTTGGTCCCATCGCTGCTCTCTCAGACTCCCCACCCACCTTCAGCCACAGAGGGAAATGTTCCCATGGTCTCTGCTCTGCCTCGAAAAGGTAATTACAGACCACATGCTGGTGCATAAAGAGCTCAACCCCCTCAAAACCTGTTCTTCTGGGACCCTTCTCTGAGAGGGAGACAGAAGTCTATGCATACCCCCACACCTGACTAATCTTCAACTATATCAGGGTGACTGGAATCAAAAGTTCCCAGCTATGCCTGCAGAGCTGCCGTGACCAACACCAAGCTCCGCAGCATTTTCTTTCTACTAGTTTTAACTATTTGATATGTCTGCTGTTTTGAAATATTTTATTGGCATTTGAGAACTTATACATTTTTATATGAATTTTTAATGTTTGTATATTATTCTATTTGTCATTGAAATATTTATTCTTTTTATTAGTATGCTTTTACTATTATATTAGAGGTTTTGTCATTTTTCTATTGTTGCACTACACACAGTGTCTGGCTTGTTGCCGGTTTGTGTTTAGTTTCATCTGCATATTTTTATCTGTACTCTGTGGTCTTGTTATTCTGTATTTGGCGAGTCTGCCTGTGTTCTGCAAATGTTACAGATGTGAGGTATTTTGCTAGCGTTAGTATATTAAGGATCTGTCACAGTCCTCCTTGTTCTCTTTTCCCAGTAGGTGTATTCGTGTTCTACAGTCTGGAGTAATATTTGTAGTGTTGCCTATTCATAAGCAAGGTTTACACTATGAGTGCTGGCAGTTTAGTTCTGTTTGTGGTATGGAAGGATTATTATATTGTAATAATTCAGTTTACCCATGGCTTTCTGAGGGCCTGCCCACACTCAACACATGCTATGTGGTACAGGTGGCTAGTTCCAGTCCTCGAGCTAGAAACAGGTCTGGTTTTCAGGTTATCCACAATGAAAATGCATGACACATTTGCATTTACTGCCTCCACTGTATTCAAATATGGATATTCTGAAAACAAGACCCGTCTGTGGCTCCTAAGGACCAGAGATGGACACCCTGCCATATGAATTCCAAGTGTCTTTTTTTTTTTTTTTTTTTACAGCAGTGCAAGTTTATTTAAAATTGTTTGTATTGCCCTAGATCACGACAGGACATACACAGTCTTAAGCACAAAGTACAGACAGATATAAATAAAGTAGGATTCCATCTGGAGCTGTGCTGCTTTGGGCCAGTGGCTCTCCCAAGCCCTGGCTGCAGCAGTGATGCATGCAGTCTCAGCTAGGGCTTAAATCCTTTTTTTTTTTTTTAAAAAGCCCCAGAGATATCTGGTAGCATGAATCACTTCTGGTCCATTCTCCTCTCCAGCAGGTAAGCAGAGCCTGGGGAACCATAAAAACAGCGGACTGTTTAGCACACAGTCAATGGGAATGCACTGGAGTCTGGAATGGTTGGGGGAGAGAGGAAGAGGGGAGGCAAGCTAAAGTCACAGAAAGTTAGGGAGTGAGCCAGGAGGAAACAACTGTCTGTGTTAGGGGCCAATGTAATAAAGCAAGTAAAGCTATGCATACAATGTAGCACGTGTTTGTGTGGGCCCATTTCTGTATGTAATGCTTGCCTCCCAATGCAGCAAAGATTTCTACACAAAATCTGTGCACATAGATTACCGCACTCGTATGCAAAATCCATGGTAATTAAAGCAAATGCAGGGAAGTGCACAGAAGTCCTGAACTCTTGATTCAGCTGAATTTCAAATCCTAGAGCCAGCCCTGTTTCTACACTTGGCCCCTTCAGCAGCGTGAGCTGCAGTCCAGGCCAGAGAGAGACAGAGGAAGAGGGCACTAGAGGTGGTACTGCTGCTACCACACCTAAGGCCAATGCCTTGCTGCTGTTCCCAGCTTCCAAATCCGCTAAGCATGGCAGGGCTCAGCATGACTAACTACCAGCAGCAGATGTACTCCTCTGGCAGGAATGCATGGGGGAATCCAGGCAAACAAAATTACCCAGGCCATCAAGAGCAAGGGGTTTTAGGGTGGGATCTTCAGCCTTAAATGCATCCACAGAAGAATATGTTTGCGTGCAGAGAACAAGCACCCCCTTATCCATTTTCCACTTCAGAAATAAGACTTTCCCTGAGTGAAAATATGCAGACAATTCAAAAAGCTGAACACACTGCAACTCAAGTTTGTGTGCACATTTTAAAGTCAGTGTGGGAGGGTTTTTTTGTTTTTTTAACCCTGGTCCATTAGTATACCATTTACTTCATGCATTGGGAATTAATTCTTTTTTGCGTGTGCGTTAAACTGCACACAGTTTCCCCACTCAGTTTTGAACACATAGCTTTTCACATCTGCTTCTTAGTAAGGCTTCTGTCTGAGGTGGCTGGACTGAGGTATGACAGCAGCAATTGGCTGTTGAACCAGCAAGTCTCAAGAAGAGTTGGAAGAGTGAGAGGGCTGCTGCAGGCTGGGGAAGAGCTGACAACTAGCAACAACGTTACATAATGATGCAGCAACGCCAGGGCAGAGGACATTCACTGAGTGAGCACTTGAATAGCAGCAGCATAACAGCAGAGTGCACATGCAGGTATCACTGGCTGGCGGTGTGGTTATTTTGATTGACAACTGGCTCAACAGCTGATTGGTTGGCAAATAATAACGTGAAAATTATGTTGGAGATATTTTGGCTCAATTTGTCCAGGCTCCAGGTCACATGATGTACCTCTCAAAGTTCTCCTTGGCCTTTATTTGGGAGCTGTTGAAACATGCTGCACAGAAAGTGCACAAGGGAGTCAGACAGCACCTCATGGGCTATTTTCCTACAATCCACCCCAATGACTGTGATCCAAGAGATTGCACAATATATCCAAACTTAAAAACCACTCTGACCCAAAATATAGGTATATGATTGCCTTCTGAGGTTTCTTATTTTTAACTTTTTTTTTTTAGAATAAAACCTGAAACCATACCACAATCCAGAAATAAGAAGAGAGCCTTGAATACCAAGACTATGCCATCCACCCTGCACTGCAATGTTCATGATTCAAAATTCAGCACATCTCTAAAATGAAACATTAACCTAAGAGGAAACTGCATCTCTCAACCTACTATATGATTTTTAATTAGAACACTGCATACTCTGCTTTGTCATACTCTGAATGCTAATGACAATATTAAAGTAACTGGATTTTTTGGGCAGCTTCAGCTCTTGAAAGTTCCTTTTACATCCATCACTCCACTAACATATTTCAGAAAAAACATTACATACCTTTTCAACAAGCTACAACTAATCCTAACAGCCTACTGCAGCTGAGAAGTGACTAAAGAGAGCAGTTCAGCTCACTGAAGTTTGCATTAAATTACATAGCTACAAAACAGCATCATTAGAATTCATATTACATTAACTTTTAAGGTTCCCAATCAAATCAGAATCATGTTCTGTGAGCTCTACAACTACACAAAGATCAACCTTCAGCAACTACCAAAGAATCCTGACATGACTGGACAGTTACTTCAAAGAGGATTACAGTTAGATTAGGAAAACTACTGGCAGCAAATTACAAAGATGCATTTAAAGGTGAATTACAATAGAGTTAGTGCTGAATTAACTCTATTGTAGACATTAAAGGCTGAATATTTATGCAAGTTGTTGGGGTACATTCAACAATATATATATTTAACATGTTCTTACCTGCACATGTTCTGTAGAACTGCTGCTCAATTCATCTCCAGATTCTGAATCCTGATGAATTCTTTCAGAGCTTTCTCCAGCTGAGTCACAAGATTGTTCGTTAGAAAAGCTTGTCTTCTCTGTTTCTAGGAATTCTGGAAGAGGAAAATGAGCCACCAAAGGGCTCCGGTTCTGGCTAGAGGCTTTAGGAGAATGCAAATCACTATTAATCTTCCCATTATTTTGGGCCAGGTCAAGGCTCAGGCCTCTTGTTTGACCCGGACTAGAGTCAGGTCCAATATTCTGATTGACATCACGAGCTAAACCAGATACTTGACCAGAAGAGGATTTCCCAAAACTAGAAAGCTCCATTGATTTGTTTATGTTTTCTGTTGACCTCTGTAGCCCATGCAGCAGTTTCAGAGAGCTAGTCGACAATAAGCCAGGTGGTTTAACAGGAGGCATTAGTGCTTTGCGTGCTACTTCTCTAACATACTGTGCTGGTACATAGAAGGGTTTTGAACTTTCATCCTTTCTGACTTGCCACCAATCTTCATTGGTCTTTTTCACCAGGATATATTTCTCACCCTGTTTTATCACAATTTTTTTCTCTTTTGCTTCATACTCATAATCATATTCCACTTCAATATATATTGGCCCTGGAACAGTCCTCCCACCTTTGTCAGCCATTTTCATTCAAAAAATGTATTCACCTCTTCAGAAGAAAAGCCAGTAGCATTATGACTCAGTTTTCTGTTTATCTCAGCATAACTAAAAAAGAAAAAAGTGTTACTGGTTAATTGCATTACAAACTTTTTTCTTTCTTGATAAGAAACAAAGGCCAAAGTGGCTATTCATAACTCTTGTTAAGAGAATGAGAAAATGTCTGCTTTGCCTCAATTATATGAAAAAGTTAGGAGGTAGATAAATATTCATATAATTCAAAGTGCTTATTTTCACTTCAAGCACATTTAATCTATCCTAAAAATCACTTTTTTACTTCTATTAATTCTGGCCAAAAATAGCATTTTTTTGACTGGCATGAAGTTGGATTGAAATAATGCAGAGAATATGATATTGCACATTAAAAGTAAGATTCATTTGAACAAGTCCCTTTGTTTTCTTAATCTTTCACCATACTGTACCTGTCTTTTTTGCATTTTGATACAGATTATTAATAGAGAATAATCAACATCTTGTTATATATCACCAGTTAAAAACATTGTTTGAATCCTTTCAAAATATTACTGAACAGACAGCAAAGCTTCCAAAGTTTCATTCATTTTATAAATGTGATTTTCATGCAAGTGTGGTTGAGCAATGCAACAAATTAAATGTATAAATTCAGTTACTTTAATATAGTGTATATAATTTATTAACTAGGGCAAACTACAGCTTCCTTTCAGAATATCTGTACTTTACAACGTATAAATAAATACCACTAACAAAGTTAATGCTTGTAATAGGCACTTAAGACCTACCATACTCTAATTTACAGCAACGTTATATAATCAAGTTTGAATGCATGCATAGAAACTACACATAAATCACACTTATCCACAAAGAAAATGTCCATATTGGTCCAAATTGTTTCACGGAGTGTACATAAACGGTCAATAACCCCTTTCTAGGAGGGAACTGAAGCAAGATGAGCAGGAGAAAGCCTGGGCCACTGGTTTTCTGGGACAAGAGATGCCAGCAGAAGATTCAGCCGTGACAGACAAGAAACGACAGCACAAACTGTAATCCCCTCTCCAGTCTCTATCCCCCAATCCCTATCTACCCCAGCTCGCCCCTGCTATCTCGTGCCACCCTCCCCGAGTCAAGCTGAAGGCAAGGCGTCGGGCGGCAGGCAGCGCGGAGCTCGCGCCGCACTTCCCAGAGGCGCCCATTCCTGGCCTCTCGCACTCTTCTCCGGTGACCGGCGCCAACCCATCGGCCGCCCGTCAGCGCCAAACTTCCCGGTGCCCTCCCACCGGAAACTCCATTCGCGGCGGCGGCACCGCCGCCCTCTTACCGGGAACTCTATTTGCCCCGCCGCCGCCGCCGAAGGCTCTCAGAACAGGCAGGCGACCGCCAGCTACACCACAGCCCTATCAAGGAAATAAACACAGACGCGCGTGAGGGAACGAACGAGCGAGCGCGAGCAGGCAGGCGGACGCTACCCACCCACGAACCTCGCACTCAGCCACCGAGGGAGGCGCTTACGGCCGAACCGCGGCCTACGTGCTGACGTTTAGCGGGAGGGGGTTCGGCCCGTCACGTGACAGAGGGACGTCACCTTGCGGACGGAGGAGAGGGAGGCCTGCAGTTGCCAAGAGAACGGGCGAAGGGAGGGCACGTGGCAGCCCTTCCTGCAAATGCTTTCTAGGCTCGTTTAGCGGTTTGCCTGCTCTATGCTACTAGAAGAAAATATTCTCCGCGGACCTGTCAACTTTCCTTAGCTAGAAGAGAGAGGCCAGCTTTTTTTTTTTGTTCTAAAAAATAACTTTCACCTTTCATTTCAATGAGAGATTTGAGAGTCACCTGTATCTTTGTAAGCGCTTTCTTGTTGCTTTGCCTGCCCTAAAAGGCTCCGGATTTTCCAGCCCCAGGTAGAGCATGTATATGATTGTATGTAACTTGAATCAACAAATCTGAAAGGTGCCGGGGTTAGGTTGACAGCCATCCAGGATAGTCCTAGAGTCTCCAGGAAATTAAAGGTCAACCTTCACGACACTGCCGCAGGCAGTGCTGGAGAAAAGTCAGGGAAAAGAATGCCACAGGGTGAATTGGGCAGCGCTTATTAGACAGAGTTTCACTTATTATAAATATAGAGTAAACCAGAAGCTTAAGATATTGTTCTTGCGCTGACTAGCAAAGGTGAATTAAATTGCAAAGGGGCAAGAACCCCTGTTCATTTGTTTGAAGTAAAGGCAATTAGTGACACGTGAATTACTTTGTTGGTCGAGACAGAGAGGGGCTAAGGCAAATGCTTTCCTTTGAAGCCTACAGACATCCTTCTCACTTATGCAAATGTTAAATGATCCTCTGGCTCCCCGGGGGAAAAGGGAGCCAGTGAGATTAGCCCCTGACCTGCAATGACACCAAGTGGACCTGGCTACAATTGCTAGGATTAAATGGATATTTCCACAGAAGGAAATTTTTTAGTTGAATGGACCTATGGCAGAAGGACATTTTTGAGTGGAATGGACCTATGGCAGTGCTTGGAATCAGAACTCAGAGTGTAACCCCAGACCAGAGCCAATGAGTAGCAGAGGATCGATTGCTAATGATCTTTATGTCAGGCCAATACAATACAGTACGCTCTCGTGGAGCGCACTATTAGCCCAGGTTTGGACGCGCGTTTTCGATGTCAAGTTCCTCGTCTATGATGCCGATGCATCAACACAGCTGTTGTCAAGTGTCTTGTCTGCGATGCCGTCGCATCGACCATAGTCCTGTCTATGTGTCAAGGCCTCCGTCTGCCCTCAACCTCAGGCCAGGCCTGCTGCTCCATGCTGTTCACAGCAGGTCCAAAAGGGCTCGGAATGGTCGGAGGACCATTCAACTTCCAACATCCTTGGATGTTGGCAGGCTTGGCAGAGGGTCAGCCCGTCAGCCATGCGGAGCCACTGTCAACCCTCGGCTCGGCCCTGAAGGTCAAGGCCCAAGGGCACACGAAAAAACCCCGTTCTCAACAGAATGCAAGGCCATGTGCCCGACGGTGGTGCCCTGCCAATGGATCCGCCTTGTTTTGAGTCTTGTTTGTTCCTAGACTGTTTATGGGACCGGAAAAAAATTTTTTCAGGTTTTTTTGTATACGACCTGCTGGAGGCGCCAGCTGTCTGGATAATACGACCTGCAGGAGGCGCCTGCACCCCACTTGGTTAGCTGGTTTTCTTTGCCCGCCCTGGGTTCCCTCCCCCAGGTCTTCTTGGTGTTTCTTGTGGTTCTTGTCTCGTTTGTGCTGTGTGTTGGTTGGTTGTTTGCTCATTTGTGCTGTGCTGTATGGTTTTTGTGTTTTGTTTGTTTGTGCTGTGTTGGTTGGTTGCTCGTTTGTGCTGTGTGTTTTGTTGTTGCTCGTTTGTGTTGTTGCGCTGTTTGTTGGTGCGCTGTTCGCTTGGTTGTGCTGTGTGTTGGTTTGTTGTGCGCTCGTTTGTGCTGTTTGTGGTTGCACTTGTTTGTGTTTGGTTGCGCTTGTTTGTGCTGTTTGGTTGCGGTCATTTGTGCTGTGTGTTATTGGTTGGTTGTTCGCTTGGTTGTGCGCTCGTTTGTGCTGCATGTTGCTGCGCTCGTTTGTGCTGTATGTTTTGTTGTTTGTGCTGTGTATTTTTGTTTTCTGCTGTTGTTGTGGTTCTTGCTATCTTCTATGCTCTGTGCTGCTTTGTTCCTGGCCCTCCTAAAAGGAGAGGGGGACCCCTTTGTGGGGGGTACTGTTATGAACCCTCCTGTAGCTGGGCTACGGGAGGCTCCTTACCTCTTCCTGGAGGCTGCTCCAAGCCAGGGCCTCGCCGGCGAACTGTCCAGGATTTGCTCCAGGGCCTGGGAGGCCTCGATGTCCGTGGGGCCTGCCTGAGGCTGCTTGTGTTTGCATGGACTTCCTGGTTTGAGCCACGCCCTTCCCTAGGGGCCGGCCCGCAGCACTTTCCCGTAGTTATAGGGCCAGCTAGGTGTGGGCCTGCCAAACTCCTCCCAGGGAGTCGCCGGTCTGCAGCCCTATAAAAGGACTTCAGCTTCAGTCTGTCTTTGCCTTGCATCATGGTGACTTCCCTCTGGAGGCTCCTGCCTGCCAGAGCCTTGTAAGGTTGTCTGTTCTTCGTGGAGCTCCTTGTCGCGTCTGCTTTTATACCATGTCTTGGTGTCTTGATGTTTTGCCTGAGGTCCCTGACCATGTCCTGATGTTTCGCCATGATTCTCCTTATCCTGATGTGTCTGCCTTCCAGGATGTTCTTCCCTGCGTCTTCATCTGGTACTCTCGAGCCTTCTGTTCCTGTAAGCCGGTGCTCTCTGATGGTGTATGCCCGAGAATGAGGTGGCTTGCAGGTGGGAAGTGTCCCTGTGCTCCTGAGCCTCCGTTCCTGCCAGCATTGGGGGAAGCTTCGGGTGACACCAGCTTCGTCATTGGAGTTCCTTCTTGCCTGGATCTTCCCTGCGCTGCTCCGCTCTCCTCGTGGTCCGTGACCAGCCTGCAAGGGCTGTGTAGGGCGCGCAGTGGGACAGGGTGGTCCACGACTCAGTCCCGCGGGTGGCCTGAGTAGGGCGCCCTGAGAGACAGTGCCAATGCCCATGCCTTATGTGTGCTTGTTTGGGTGTCAAGTTCCTCGTCCGTGATGCCGATGCATCAACCCTGCTGGTGTCAATTTCCTCGTCCGTGATGCCGATGCATCAACCCTGCTGGTGTCAATTTCCTCGTCCGTGATGCCGATGCATCAACCCTGCTGGTGTCGAGTTCCTCAACTGCGATTCCGCCGCATCGACCATAGTCCTGTCTTTTTGTCAAGGCCTTTGTCTGCCCTCAACCTCAGGCCAGGCCTGCTGCTCCATGCTGTTCGCAGCAGGTCCGAAAGGGCTCGGAATGGTCGGAGGACCATTCAATTTCCAACATCCTTGGATGTTGTCCATGGGAGCTTGCAGGCCTGGCAGAGGGTAAGACTGTGTTCAGCCATGCGGAGCCACCGTCAACCCTCGGCTTGGCCCTGAAGGTCTGGGCCCGGGCTGAGGCCCAAGGGCACACCAATCACCCCCATTCTCAACACTTTCACTTTTCGCCATCCTTTTGCAATATCCCAACCTGGATATTCAGCTGATGTGTTTACATTTGAAGAAACTTCTCTTTTGTTGAACAAAAAACAAGGAGCACAATTCAAAGAAATATTTTCTTTACTCCAACACAGCCAATCTCTTTTATATTTTTCCCCATTCTTAAGGGTCACTGTAAAAAATCTAACTGGAAAAGAATGATTATCCTTATCATTAGGAACATTGGTTAGTATTTCAAAAGCTGGAACTTTCAGAAAACTTTCAGTGTGAAACTTGTTCCTCTTATCAATCAATCCAATGTCATGTTGTGATAAGCAACTTTTGCATTGAGTCTTTTGCATCGAGTGTCACATATATGATTTTTTACCCACCGGTGAGACGTTGTAGATGTGCATGCGATGCAAAGAGCTCCTGGCTCTCAGAGAACGAGTCCGATCTCTGGAGGCTAGAGTGGCAGACCTGGAGGAGCTGAGGCAGACAGAGAGGTATATAGATGAGACCTTCAGGGACATAGTAGTCAAGTCCCAACTTCAGACTGGCAGCCCTGGTGCTGCCTTGGAGGAAGAAGGTCTCATAATGGGAGAGCACCAACCAGGTGTAGCAGGAAAGGATCCTGTAGCAAGGACCTGCTCTCTAGGTGATGCATTGTCCTTTCGCACTGAGGATATCTCCCCAAGGCCTACTGCCCAGGAGGGAAGGGTTAGGTCGGCCGTCATAGTTGGTGATTCGATTATTAGGAATGTAGATAACTGGGTGGCTGGTGGGCGTGAGGATTGCCTGGTAACATGCCTACCTGGTGCGAAGGTGGCGGACCTCACGCGTCACCTAGATAGGATTTTAGACAGTGCTGGGGAGGAGCCGGCTGTCGTGGTACATGTGGGCACCAACGACATAGGAAAATGTGGGAGGGAGGTTCTGGAAGCCAAATTTAGGCTCTTAGGTAGAAAGATTAAATCCAGAACCTCCAGGGTAGCATTCTCTGAAATGCTCCCTGTTCCACGCGCAGGTCACCAGAGGCAGGCAGAGCTCCGGAGTCTCAATGCGTGGATGAGACGATGGTGCAAGGAAGAGGGATTCAGTTTTGTTAGGAACTGGGGAACCTTTTGGGGAAGGGGAAGTCTCTTCCGAAGGGATGGGCTCCACCTTAACCAGGGTGGAACCAGACTGCTGGCGCTAACCTTTAAAAAGGAGATAGAGCAGCTTTTAAACTAGAACAAAGGGGAAAGCCGACAGTCGCTCAGCAGCGCATGGTTCGGAGAGAGGTATCTTTAAAGGATACTAATGATGCATTAGAATTAGGGCATCCCGACAGTGAGGTTCCAATAATTAGAAAAGTAGTCCAAGTGCCTGTAACTCACCTGAGCTAAAAAATTCTAACTTATCCCTATCAATTAAAAAGCAGAATAAAAATACAAACAAAAAACAAACTTTGAAATGTTTATATGCTAATGCCAGAAGTCTAAGAAGTAAGATGGGAGAATTAGAATGTATAGCAGTGAATGATGACATAGACTTAATTGGCATCTCAGAGACATGGTGGAAAGAGGATAACCAATGGGACAGTGCTATACCGGGGTACAAATTATATAGCAATGACAGAGAGGAGCACTCGGGAGGAGGTGTGGCGCTTTATGTCCGGGATGGCATAGAGTCCAACAGGATAAACATCCTGCATGAGACTAAATACAAAATTGAATCTTTATGGGTAGAAATCCCTTGTGTGTCGGGGAAGACTACAGTGATAAGGGTATACTACCGTCCACCTGGTCAAGATGGTGAGATGGACAGTGAAATGCTAAGAGAAATTAGGAAAGCTAACCAAATTGGTAGTGCAGTAATAATGGGAGACTTCAATTACCCCAATATAGACTAGGTAAATGTATCATCGGGTCATGCTAGAGAGATAACGTTCCTGGATGGAATAAATGATAGCTTTATGGAGCAATTGGTTCAGGAACCGATGAGAAAGGGAGCAATTTTAGATCTAATTCTCAGTGGAGCACAGGACTTGGTGAGAGAGGTAACGGTGGTGGGGCCGGTTGGCAATAGTGATCATAATATGATCAAATTTGATTTAATGACTGGAAAAGGAACAGTGTGCAAATCCAAGGCTCTCGTGCTAAACTTTCAAAAAGGGAAACTTTGATAAAATGAGAAAAATTGTTAGAAAAAAACTGAAAGGAGCAGCTACAAAAGTAAAAAATGTCCAAGAGGCGTGGTTCATTGTTTAGAAATACCATCCTAGAAGCACAGTCCAGATGTATTCCACACATTAAAAAAGGTGGTAAGAAGGCAAAATGATTACCAGCATAGTTAAAATGGGAGGTGAAAGAAGCTATTTTAGCCAAAAGATCTTCATTCAAAAATTGGAAGAAGGATCCAACAGAAGAAAATAGGATAAAGCATAAACATTGGCAAGTTAAATGTAAGACATTGATAAGACAGGCTAAGAGAGAATTTGAAAAGAAGTTGGCTGTAGAGGCAAAAACTCACAGTAAAAATTTTTAAATATATCCGAAGCAGAAAGCCTGTGAGGGAGTCAGTTGGACCGTTAGATGATCGAGGGGTTAAAAGGGGCACTTAGAGAAGATAAGGCCATCGCGGAAAGATTAAATGATTTCTTTGCTTCAGTGTTTACTGAAGAGGATGTTGGGGAGGTACCCGTAATGGAGAAGGTTTTCATGGGTAATGATTCAGATGGACTGAATCAAATCACGGTGAATCTAGAAGATGTGGTAGGGCTGATTGACAAACTGAAGAGTAGTAAATCACCTGGACCGGATGGTATACACCCCAGAGTTCTGAAGAAACTAAAAAATGAAATTTCAGACCTATTAGTAAAAATTTGTAACTTATCATTAAAATTATCCATTGTACCTGAAGACTGGAGGATAGCAAATGTAACCCTAATATTTAAAAAGGGCTCCAGGGGCGATCCGGGAAACTACAGACCGGTTAGCCTGACTTCAGTGCCAGGAAAAATAGTGGAAAGTGTTCTAAACATCAAAATCACAGAACATATAGAAAGACATGGTTTAATGGAACAAAGTCAGCATGGCTTTACCCAGGGCAAGTCTTGCCTCACAAATCTGCTTCACTTTTTTGAAGGAGTTAATAAACATGTGGATAAAGGTGAACCGGTAGATATAGTATACTTGGATTTTCAGAAGGCGTTTGACAAAGTTCCTCATGAGAGGCTTCTAGGAAAAGTAAAAAGTCATGGGATAGGTGGCAATGTCCTTTCGTGGATTGCAAACTGGCTAAAAGACAGGAAACAGAGAGTAGGATTAAATGGGCAATTTTCTCAGTGGAAGGGAGTGGACAGTGGAGTGCCTCAGGGATCTGTATTGGGACCCTTACTGTTCAATATATTTATAAATGATCTGGAAAGAAATACGACGAGTGAGATAATCAAATTTGCAGATGACACAAAATTGTTCAGAGTAGTTAAATCACAAGCAGATTGTGATAAATTGCAGGAAGACCTTGTGAGACTGGAAAATTGGGCATCCAAATGGCAGATGAAATTTAATGTGGATAAGTGCAAGGTGATGCATATAGGGAAAAATAACCCATGCTATAATTACACAATGTTGGGTTCCATATTAGGTGCTACAACCCAAGAAAGAGATCTAGGTGTCATAGTGGATAACACATTGAAATCTTCGGTGCAATGTGCTGTGGCAGTCAAAAAAGCAAACAGAATGTTGGGAATTATTAGAAAGGGAATGGTGAATAAAACGGAAAATGTCATAATGCCTCTGTATCGCTCCATGGTGAGACCGCACCTTGAATACTGTGTACAATTCTGGTCGCCGCATCTCAAAAAAGATATAATTGCGATGGAGAAGGTACAGAGAAGGGCTACCAAAATGATAAGGGGAATGGAACAACTCCCCTATAAGGAAAGACTAAAGAGGTTAGGACTTTTCAGCTAGGAGAAGAGATGGCTGAGGGGGGATATGATAGAGGTGTTTAAAATCATGAGAGGTCTAGAACGGGTAGATGTGAATCGGTTATTTACTCTTTCGGATAGTAGAAAGACTAGGGGGCACTCCATGAAGTTAGCATGGGGCACATTTAAAACTAATCGGAGAAAGTTCTTTTTTACTCAACGCACAATTAAACTCTGGAATTTGTTGCCAGAGAATGTGGTTAGTGCAGTTAGTATAGCTGTGTTTAAAAAAGGATTGGATAAGTTCTTGGAGGAGAAGTCCATTACCTGTTATTAAGTTCACTTAGAGAATAGCCACTGCCATTAGCAATGGTTACATGGAATAGACTTAGTTTTTGGGTACTTTCCAGGTTCTTATGGCCTAGATTGGCCACTGTTGGAAACAGGATGCTGGGCTTGATGGACCCTTGGTCTGACCCAGTATGGCATGTTCTTATGTTCTTAACTTTCAGACTCTGTTTCATTATTTTCTTCCCCTGTAGAAGGCCAATTCAATTGTTTGATTTATTTCTTTATCGAATGCTTGTGAGGAACAGTCATTGTCTGGTGCGAAAGGTAATACAACCACTTGATTGTCTCTACTAATCTGATCATTCCCAGCTTCCTGTGTTTTTTGGTTTTTGTAATCAATTTCGACCTTTTGACTGCTTCTTCCTGTAATTTGGCTCATTTTCTTTTTGCAGCGCCACTTTCAAAATTTTTCATTGTCACCCAAAACTAAACGGAAAAAGAGAATTGGTACAAAATTATGTAAGAGAATATTTTAACTTCTAAATTAAAAATTAGTATTACCTGATTCTTTTATTAATAATAATAATAATAATAATAAAAGACGTTAAAAATAAGATCTCTTCTAAATAACGTTGTGATAAATTTGTCAACAACAAATGTCTAAAACATATGACAAACATTACAGTTGCATGCAGGGTTGTTACAATGTAGAGGTGTTCATCAACAAATTGCTCAGGTAATTTAAATATGATGATTTTATTTTATAGAAGTTCTATAAAATAAGTCATATTTACATTTAAAGAACAAAACTACTGAATCCTCTCTTGCATAAAGTTAGTTCAGTAAGTTGAATACATTTTTTATTTATACATGTTAGAAATAGATATATTTAGCTTTTTTTTTAAATTTTTCCCAACAAAAGTAGGCCCCTTGCACATTGTAGGCCCTAGCCAAATGGCCATGCTGGCACCCCCTCTCTCCTGGAGTGCGTGGACGGCATGGTGGCGTCCCCTCGCCACGGCTGGAGGGTAGCCCGTGAGGAGGTTGGAGCGGTGGCACTCCCCTGCCGTGGAGGAGAGAGAAAGAGGAGCAGTCCAGGAGCGAACCGGAGAGTTGGGAGGTGGCAGGGCCGCAGCGGCAACAGCCACCCGGCATGGTCGAGGAGAGAACGGCTGCAGCCCGGGCCCAGTGCTGGAAGGTAGGAGCAGGCACCTTGTGACCGGGAATTATAACAGTACCCCCTCTCCCCCCCCCGGAAGGTCTTGGCTTACCGGGACGAGCTGTGTGGAACTGTCTCAGTTCTTTGTCCAGGATATAAGAAACTGGCTCCCATGAATTCTCTTCGGGGCCATAATCCTCCCTGGAAAGAAGGTACTCCCATCTTCATCCTCTCTTCCAGATGTCGAGGACTTCTTGAACCTGGTAGGTAGGGTCTGGGTCTGAGGACAGTGGAAGAGGTTCGGGAGGTTTGCGAGATGGCCCCGATAGGACCAGTGGCTTGAGTAAGGAGATGTGGAATGTGTTGTGGATCCATAAGAAGTGTGGGAGACGGAGTTGGTAGGATACTGGTCCTACGCGACTGGCGACCGAGAAGGGGCTGATGTACTTCTGGGCCAACTGTTAAGAAGGCAGTTTCAGATGCATGTGGCATGTGCTCAGCCACAATATCTCCCAGGTGGAACACTGGTGCTGGCCTGCGGTGGGCGTCTGTAGTTTCTTGGCACAGTTGGCAGCCTCCTGGAGCATCTTGGCCATATGGATCCACACCGCATGTAAGGCTTTAGTGGTAGCTTGGGCCGCAGGAGACGAGACGGACAGTCGTACAGGCAGAGGAGGCTGTGGCTGTCGGCCGTAGATGATAGAGAATGGTGAGGTTCCAGTGGATTCACATACGTGGGAATTATGTGAAAATTCCACCCAGGGTAGAAGTTGCGACTAATTGTCCTGCTACTCGTTGGAGTATGCCCTCAGGAAGGTTTTCAAGGAGCGGTTGGTACGCTCTCCCTGACCATTCGCTTGAGGATGGTATATGGTCGTGAGGCATAGCTTCACACCGAACATTTGGCAAAGGGCCCGCCAATACTGAGCTACGATCTGAGGCCTGCAGTCAGAGGTGATATATTTGGGCAGGCCAGGTAACCAAAAGACATGGATGAAGAAAAGGCGGGCCAGTTCGAGAGCAGATGGCAGAGCGGGAAGAGGGATGAAATGGGCCATCTTAGAAAAGCGGTCCTTGATTACCCAAATCGTGGTATAGATTTGGGGAGGTCCACCATGAAGTCCATGGAGACATGAATCCACGGAGCCTTTGGAATGGGTAAGGGCTGGAGGAGGCCCCATGGCCAGCCCACAGGAACTTTCTGTTGGGCACATGTGGCGCAGAAATCCACATAGGCTCAGGCATCCTGGATCATGTTTGGCCACCAGTAGTAACACTGGAGTAAACTTAAGGTGCGGGCCCGCCCGGGGTGTCTGGCAAGTTGGGAGTCGTGGGCCCAGTGCAAGACTTTTTTGCGAAGTCTGCGGAGAACTACCATCTTCCCGACGGGCACCGGTGTGGAGACAAGCAGGTGAATGCGAGCAGGGTCAATGATGTGTTGAGTGTCAGATACATCTTCGGGTTCAAATGAGCGTGAAAGCGCATCTGCCTGTAGGTTCTTCTCTCCCGGGCGGTACTTGAGGTCAAAATCGAATCGAGAAAAGAAGAGTGGCAATGGGCTTGCCTGGCATTGAGACACTGGGCTTGTTTCAGGTGCTCGAGATTTTTATGGTCAGTGTAGATAGCAAACCGGTGTTCAGCTCCCTCGTGCCAGGGGTACCACTCTTCCAGAGCCAACGTGATGGCGAGCAATTTGCGGTCGCCGACTCCATAGTGACTCTCCATGGGCAAAAACTTGTGGGAGTAAAACGAACACAGATGGAGCTTGCCCTTGGGAGAGCATTGGCTGAGAACAGCCCCAGCTCCCACGGAGGAGGCATCCACAAAGACGATGAACTTCTGTTTGGGGTCTGGGTGTTGCAGGCACGGCTTCTTAAGGAAGGCCTCCTTGAGGGCCCGAAAGACCAAGATAGTTTGAGGTGCCCGATTCTTCGCTCCGCGCCTTTCTTGGTGAGGGCTGTGAGGGGTGCTGCAATGACGAAGTAGTTGGCGATGAACTAGCGATAATAGTTGGCGAAGCAGTGCAGCACATGTAGGCTGGATGGTTGAGGCCAATCTCAGATTGATTGAAGCTTGCTGGAGTCCATGGTGAAGCCATTTTTGGATACAATGTAGCCGAGGGAGGGTAGGCTCAGCTTCTTGAATACACACTTGTCCAATTTGGCGTACAAGTGATGATCCCGGAGGTGCTGAAGGACTTGGCACACATCCTGGTGGTGTGTCTGTAGGTCCCGGGAATAGATCAGGATGTCATCCAGATAAATGAGTACTTTGGTGTAGAGGAGGTCCCGGAATATCTTGTTCATCATTGGCTGGAAGACCGCCGGGGTGTTGCAAAGGCTGAAGGGCATCATGTTTATAAAATGTTTATATCTTCTGTATTAGTGTGATAGTATGGATTTAAGATTATGTAACAATATATATTTGTTTAGTAATATATATTGATTATATAAAAATTTTGTATTGAAAACATAGTAATATATAATTAATAAAAAAAAGTATTTAAGGAATAATTTGATATTAAATAATTAGTCTGAATGTTAAAAAATATTTTTAGAAATTAGATGATAGTAATTTTGATAATATTGATCTACCCCTATATGTATGTATTTGGATGTTGATATCACATGGGGGGTATAGTACACTCTCTTGTAGTTTAACTGATATGTTTTCCAGATTTTCAAGGACAGGCTGATCTAGTCATGTTTTTATTCCATTGCAATTGGGACTTGTAGTCTTGCTTTTCTTAGGGACTGTATAGAAAAATCAGAACTACAAATTCCTGCATGCAATGGAGTAAAAGCAAGACTGGATCAAACTGTCCTAAAAATCTGGAGCCAGTAAGCAACCCTACATGTGGTAGATCTAGGTCCAGTTCCTGAGCCCAACTTCTGCTGGTCTGATAGGTTGAAGTAAAGGATAGAATCTGAGCCAGTGAAACCTACTGGCCACACTCAAGGTGCATGCATACAATCTCTGGCATGACTTCTGTCTGACGACTGTTTCTATTACAGTTGGCTAGATAGAAGGCAGGCAGCAGTGGTTAAAAATATGAAGAAATTGTGGGTAGCAATGAATGAAAGTTGATGGCATTCTAGCACAAGTAGGGCCATTTCTGAGAGAGCTGGAAACTCAAAAGAGCAGGAGGAAACTGTTGAGCCAAAAAATAGCTGGGGGGACATTGGCTGTTTCATTAATTGTAATTTGGAAGGAGGGTGTTTGACTAGATAGATTGAGACTGTGAGCACTACTTTTCTCATTTCCTCATGTAACAAATTAATTGGTGCAGCTAAAATGGAGCCTGAAAGAGAATTATGTAATGTGAATTCTCAAGATTCTAGAAATGTTATATATCCAGCAGTAAAAATTCCCCTGTTGGCACTAGAAACTCAACAATTGATCCTGGATTGAGTTGCAGAAATCCACTTCTTATCCCTGGGATAAGCATCATGGAATTTATCTACCTCTTGGGATCCTGCCAGGTACTTGTGACCTGGATTGGCCACTGATGGAAACAGGATACCGGGCTTGATGGACTTTTGGTCTGACCCAGTATGGAAAATCTTATGTAAAAGTCAACAAAACAGTTCACAATTCAGAAAAAATAAAATACAGCTTCTCTGACAGTCAAAAAAATTCCAAATAGTTACTCACTTTCTCATTTCACTTAAGTATAGTCCAAATGAAGATTTTTTTTTCCTTCTCAGGTCCCCAATAAGGCCTTTTCCCTCTCTTTTAGGCCCCATCAAAGAACTGAAAACTTCTCTAACAATACTGCTGGCTTCAGACTTCCCTCACCTGGATTGTGTTACCCTAAATTATGGATTCCACTCTTCTCAGCTGGTCTTTAGCTCTTGCCAGAGAAAGGTACTTCCATTCTCCACAGTGGATCAGAATATCTCCAGATATACCAGCTCTGAACTCTTCAGGACCAGATGCTGACTAAATACTCCAGAATTTAAACTCAGACTCAAAAACGCCTCCCTGTGACTCATTGAGCCATATTATATATCACCCTTATAACACATCCCCTTTGGGGGAAGGACCTTCCTTTCACTCATTATCAACTTCAGACCCCCTTGAAGCTCCCATTGCTGGAAAGTTCCCAATAATAAAGTAAAGCATATATGGTGAAACCTAACAGGTGTCACATTGTTAGGGTGCTTTGAAAAGGTTTTCTTGTGAAGCTATAATTACTGCATTGTGAATTTACACTGATCAGACTCGTAAAACTATCAAGGTTGCTGACATGCCAAATTATGCAGAATGTTGCGGAGGTGGACCCTTGGCCCGAGGTGGAGTTGTCCCCAACGTCGGGAGGTGAGGTCAGATGGGAAGCAGAGGCCAGCCCACATTCCCCGCAGGTTGAGCCCTTGGGTGCCAGGGCCGGCTGGTCTTAGGTGGGTCTCTGCATGGTTGATCCCAGAGATGGCCAGGCGAGGAATGCAGAACAGCTATGATCCAAGGTGGGAACCAAGGCAGGCTGAGGTCCTGTAGTCTAGTCTGGTCCAGGGGTCAGAAGCCAGCAGCAATCTCGTAGTCAGGTCCGGTCCAGAGGTCACAGGCAGGCGGCAATCTCATAGTCAGGAACAGTCCAGGACAAGGGCCAAGGTCAGTTCAAAGGGACAAGGAGAAGGAACTGGAGCAGGGATGGATACTGGAGCACAGGAGCTGGAGTTGAAGGCTGAGGCGGGTACTGGAACTCAGGAGCAGAAACAAACTGGAACAGACACTGGAAATCAGGAACAGGAGAAGCAACACAGAAACAACACCAGGAATGAGCGAGGAGACCTGTTGCCAGGGTAGGCTCTGTCTTAAATAGTCCCGGACTGATGACATCATCAGGAAGGGCCAGCAGCCCTTTTCTGCTGCAGCCCCTTTAAAAAACTAGGGAGGTACGTGCGCACCTATGGGACCGAGATGCAAGGAGCACCAGCAGCAAGCAGGACCGCGAAAATGGAGAGCTGCATCAGGAGCATTTCCCTTTCATCGCAGTAGAGACGGGCCTGCTCCCACTACAGCGGTGCAAAGTTGGATGAGGAAGGCTTTTTGCGGGCTTCGCAGCCAGCTGACGTAACACTGAAATGCTAGAATGTAGGCCAGAAGTCAAAAAGTATGTCAAAATTCAGTCTTAAGTTTTATTCCTGCCTTCTGGGCTCAATTTACAAGAAATCACATGACTTACAAGAACCCCAGCTTTATTAACATACACAAGATAAAATTATAATACTACCCTATTAAGAGGATGTTGTGTTAATGTCAACCAATTAGAAAAATGTTATGCAAACATATAAATTAGCTCATTGGTGTATAAATTGATTTAATCTATTGTGTAAACAGTACTCTCTGAGACTGCTTCTGAATTGCTTTGCACTCTCCTGGAGTATTCCAATATTCCAATTCTTTAACTAAATAAAGATCTTTTTTAAGCTGCCAGTATGAAGTGTATTTTGGTTAACCCACAACAGCATCTACAATGAGCTAGGTCTTTCTGAAGATGAGATGTGGCTGCATACATTCAATTTGCCTTGCACAATTGGAGTGATGCCTCACAGAAACTTTGGGTCCAGACATCATTGGCGACATTGTGGAGTCCTTGGAGATAGTATCAACAATATATCCAGGGTAAGCATCTGAGTTACCTGTATTGCAAAAACACCAATTAGGAATATACAGCAAGAGTCCACTAACATTCCTTGCAGGATTGTCTTATAAACCCCAGCTTGTTTATCAAAGCTTTAGAAAGTTACAGGCCTAGCAGATGGAAGAGCTTTAGGCTAGACAGGGGGCAACCTTGACTCAGGTTTTTTCTGGACCATTGGTGATTTGCTGTACATGAATCAGCATTCACAGATTTCAGGATAGAGAATTGGCGTGTGGCAGCCTTGAACCAGACTTTTCTAATTAAAGGGATGCATGTGCGTCAACAAGAAAACTCACTCATTTCTGTTTCTTTTCCCAACTCCAGGGGGTTTGTGAAGATCGCCTCGAACAATCATATGTACAGGATCTGTGCCTGTTGACTCCACAGCTGCCACAGAAGAAAACAAATCGACTCTGGGAAGTGATTGGTGGAAGCTTTTTCCCTCAATGCTGAGGATGACAAACCCATGTTCTACAATGACATCCAGTCAGACTGCAGGGAGGAGAGGGCAAGGGCATCAGATTGGAGGGTGCCTCGGTCAGTCCCAGCACAGGAATCCCTTGGACACTTAACTGGAATTTGCCAGATCTGCATCAAGAGGGCAGTCGCTTTAAACCATCACCTCTCTAAAAAGATCCTGTAATATTGGGCCAGCAACACCTGGATCTGGTCCCTTACTGTAATGTTGTGAAGAATACAGTAGGAGAGCACAATCATAACCACTATGGAGAGTAATGTAAGGCTCCACTTGAGTGAGCCAAACATTTCAAATGTACACTCTGTTTTGAGTAAGTAGTCACATAGCCTTGTTGTACCTCCTGTTCACTGGACTCCTTGGAAACATCACCAGAGTGAGCAGTCATGGATGACACCCTTAATCTACATCATTTAGGACAGTAGTTCCCAACCTGTGATCCACAAGCCATCACAGATGGTCTGCTGGAAAGTACACAAACAAACTGGGGTGAAATAGCAGACTGCTTCTACCTGTGATTAGTTGAGCTGCTGCCACAAGCCAAAAAAGTGAGAGTAAGGCCCACTACTGCCCCTGGAAGCTTCAACCCATAATACTACAGGTAGAGTGGAGAAATGAAAGAGAGGGGCCAGTCACAGCCATTAGGAAGCTCAAATAAATAAATAAATAAATCACGCTGCCAAATGTTCGGCAGAAATGAGGAACAGATGGGTCAATTGCAGCCCTCAAGAGCCAAAAATCATGCTGCTGCACATTGGAAGGATGTTGGGAAGAGAAGGGCCAATTGCAGCTGTCAGACCTTTCAACAGCCACTACTGCACACTGAGGAAAGCAGGATGATCACTGCCACTGCCACTGCCACACACTCTGCCACTGCATGGGCCGGAGCAAGGGTACTAGGTACCCTAGGAGAGCCTTCTGCTTTGCGCCTGCCACCCACCCATCCCCGTCGTGCTGCCCCTCCCAGCTCCTACCACATTTGCCCCCGCTGAGTGTATGCTTCTCTTGGCCATGAGCAGGATGGGCACTGTTCGCGGCCCGCCGAATCTCTACTCCTCTGCCGCGAGCGGGATAGGCTCTGCTCACGACATCACATGGCTGCTCATCAGTGCTCCCTAAGGGCCAGCTTTTATTACATGCGCACGGGCGTAGATTTCATCGCGCAACCCGGAATGAACAAATCTACGCCCAATTTTATAACATGCGTGCGCAGGTTTTGTGGCAGCCAGCAGCAATGAAAATAAAGTCGGAGTCCTGATTATATTAAAACATAACGGGAGGGCCCCTAGCGAGCACTCAACACATCCATGCTCCTTCATGACATCATGTGTCCATGCGCTAGGATTTAATTTTGAAATTCTTGCGCATGCTTTCACGCATGCACTTTGCAGGTACAAAGTACCCATTTTTCCCCACCAGCCTGAGTTTTCAAGAGAACCTCCATGAGTAGTTTCCCTTTGAAAATTAGCTTTCAGGCTGGCAGGTACCAGTACTGATTTTCTGCCAGGTTACACTGGGTTGCTGACCTGTAACATAAGAACATAAGAAATTGCCATGCCGGGTCAGACCAAGGGTCCATCAAGCCCAGCATCCTGTTTCCAACAGAGGCCAAACCAGGCCACAAGAACCTGGCAATTACCCAAACACTAAGAACCCCCCCATGCTACTGATGCAATTAATAGCA
This sequence comes from Rhinatrema bivittatum, assembly GCF_901001135.1. Lineage (NCBI taxonomy): Eukaryota > Metazoa > Chordata > Amphibia > Gymnophiona > Rhinatrematidae > Rhinatrema > Rhinatrema bivittatum. The sequence goes on along the minus strand of NC_042616.1, from coordinate 126,519,123 downwards.
GTGGCTATTCACTAAGGGCCGGATTTTAAAAGGGTTACGCGCTTAAGTTAAGCGCGTAACCCTTAAAAAGAACCCCTGCGCGTGCCGAGCCTATTTTGCATAGGCTCGGCGGCGCACACAAGCCCCTGGACGCGCGTCGGGGGGACGCACGTTGGGGGGCGGCGCGACGTTTGGGGCATTCCGGGGGCCGTTGTGCTGGCCTGGGGGCGTTCCAGGGGGCGTGACCGAGGTCTCTGGACCAGCCCCCGGGTCGGGTGATGGTGCGGCAGCAGGCCATTGGTGCAGGCGTAACTTCTGCGATAAAAATAGGGGGGGGGGGGTAGATAGGGCCAGGGGGGTGGAAGGAAAGTTCCCTCCGAGAATGTGTAGAGGGTTGGTGTATGGGGTTGATATTAAAGAGATTTTATTGAGGGGGGTTTTAACATTGTATTTTGGGTTGTGTAATGTTGTATATGTAATGATTAGGGAGGAGGAATAGCCTAGTGGTTAGAGCAGTGGACTATAAACCAGGAGATGAGGGTTTGAGTCCTGCTGTCACTCCTTGTGACCTTGTGCAAGTTACTTTACCCTCCATTGCCTCAGGTACAAAAACTTAGATTGTAAGCCCTCTGGGGATAGAGAAATACCTACAGTACCTGAATGTAAACCAGTGTGATATCTCAATTAAGATCGAATATCAGTATATAAAAATAATAAATTCATAAATAATGAGATGGACTTTGTAAACTGAGTTTTGTTAGGGATGGGCATGTAAAGAAATTGAACTAAATAAATAATTCAATCTCTTCCTCTCCACCTCTGTACCCATGATGGTGGCAGCAAGTGATGAATATGAATATATTTGTGTGTGTACATGTGTGTTCTAGTTTGATTTCAAACTAATTTTTATATTTTGCAGGGCTATGCTGGCTGAAATGTGACAAGGTATGATTCGAAATTGTGGAAGAGGCAGCGTGCAGGGTTTAGGGGTAGATAGATAAAGGAGTTCTTATCTAGTAGGCATCCTCTGCCCTAACAGGACGGGCTTCAGCGCAATCGGCGCTGAAGCCTGTCGGGGTAAGGCCTCTTGTTCCGCTCACCCCAATCGGGCTCCGTCGCCGATCGCCGGTTCTTAAAGGCCCATTCCTTTTATGAGGTCACAAAAGTGATACATGTGCAATCTATTACATCTATTATGATAGGTAAGCCGGTGATGTTATAGAAAATAAATTCCTTTTGAGGTTCTTGTCTCCATTGCTGCCTCTGATTGGGATATTGACTAATACATCCAGATTCATTTGTGCAGGGCTTGTCATACATGGTGAAATATCTGAAGAACATTCTAAGCTCCATCCCACTGTGACAATGTAGTCTGCCAGAGGTACGACCTCAAAGTCAAGAATAGGCATGCACAGACAAAGCAAGACTGGCAAGTTCAAATTAGAACAGAGACAGGTATCTTCTGCCTGCAACAGCCACCCTCAGGTTGAAACCTCAACTACTGGAAACAACAGGAAACAAGGCCCACACTAAGGCAATGCAAAACCCTAAGCTGAAGACTTGAATGTGCCCACAGAAGCAATGAAGGACCACTGCAGGATACTTGGATACACAAAGTAAAGAAGACTAAACAGGAACACTGGATTCACAAAGCAATCTAGGAGCAAACAGAATACTGGATACACAAAACAATCTAGGAGTAAACAGGAACATGAAATGTTGGACCAAGTCTAAGATCAAATGTAGGACCATGAAGACCAAATTCTGGCAAAGTGTAGACTGTGAGCCTAGAGTATAACTGTGTCCAAAAAGGAACAAGATGACCATTGACAGGAAGTATGAGCCATAGAGCTGGGAGAACTAGCCAGAGTGTCTAAGAAGTCCATCAAGGCCCTCTGATGACTGGAGGCAAGAAAGCCCTATAAGACCTCACATCCACCAACTGCAGTCACTGTTTGAAAACATCCAGAGCTCAGATAATGAAATGAGCTTAACAAGTCGACAAGCCCATGTAAGGTGTGAGACCTGGCTGTCTGAGAACGTTTGTCAGCTATTAATTTTTCATTCAGGGTCCTAATGGTCACGCAGCTTATAAGGTACATGCGGAAAAAACTTTCACAACAGAAATAAGGAAAAGAAATAGGAACTTAACAAAATGCTTCTGCCTTCTCCAAAATGAAACTAAAATCCACATTCTGATTACTGCAGGCTCAGCTATTTATAACAGGGAGTCGTTACCTTGGCTACAAGGAGGAGCTGAGCACCAGCTGGCTTGTTCTTAACACTAGCACTCTGCCTATATGAATAGATCCAGTAAAGTGATCCTGGACCTAAATATGCTTGGTCACTGTTGTCTGCTTTTTGTCCTCCACTGGTTCTAACCTCCTTCTGGGCTGGGCCTCTCTGGCCTCCTCTGCTTCTGCCCCATCAGATCTCCTCCCACCTCCTTCTTCTTCTATCTCTCACTGTCTCTTCTACCTCCTCTTCCCTCTATCTCTCTTCTCTTGCCTCCTCCTCTCTCTCACTTTCTCCTTCTCTCTCCTATCCTTTACTCCACATTCACCACTGCTTCTCCTTTTCAAAAACCACAGTACCTTCATCTTGAAACTCACAATACATGCTGGCAACCATGCCCTTTAAATAGTATATATGCTAAAAAGTTAACACCTGGTTCTAGGTAGGTGTTAAATGTTAGGCCTCTCCCCCCTAAAACAATGTAGGAAAAGCCACCAGGGTCTTTTATTAAACCCTCTGCCACCATGGGGCCACTATTTGATGCGGCCCCACAAACATTAAAAAAAAAAAGATAATATTCACTGCATGGTAATGCCCTGCCCTCCTGCCCAAACCCCTCCCCATTAAATCCACAACCCCACCCCCCAGATCCCACTTCCATTAAGTAGAAACCCAGGTAGAAAAATGGCGGCACATGGCCCGGTGCTAGGGATGCCCTGGGCCCTCCACAGACCACCAATACCTTTTAAAAGGCAGGGGTGCCGGGCGAGGGCTGGGTGGATGCACTACACCAGGTTATTTTTTGGGGGGACCCTACCTGGGTTTCTATTTAATGGAAATGCAGGGCTTGGAGGTAGGGGGGCAGTTTTTGGAGGTGGGCGAGTTAATTAAAGGGTGGGATTGTATTGGACCGGGGGTTTGGATTTAATGATGAGGTATTTGGACAAGGTGTGAGGCATCATCGTGTGGTACTTTTTACCTATTTTTAAACTTTATTTTGTGGGGCTACCTTGGATGGTAGCCTGGGATGGGTGGAGTGGTCTAGAAAGACCACTGGTGGCTTTTTAACTTTTTTTTTTTGTGGGGGGTTCATGTTGAGCTGAAGGTCCTTTAATTCTAGTGCAGGAGTTATCAGGACCCTCATTAGGGTTCCGGTGTACCCTTGCTCAAATAACATTTTCTGAAAGGTATAGCTAAAATAACATGGCTGAAAAGTTTCTAACTCAGCCGCATTATATTATTTGCACATTAGCTGATTTGCAGGCATTATTCAATTCCATGCATGCAAATGCCTGCAAAGCAGCTAATTGTAATGGGGCAGATTTTATGCATAAACACACAATATCGCAAATATTGTGCAATATTTCTGTGGTATGGCTAGTTTATACATATTATATATATATATATATATCCACAAAAAATCCCCTAAAAAGGGGAAGAAAAAAGCACCTAAGTATTTCTAAAGTATCTGATAACACCAAATTTTAAAATTAAAAATTCATATTTATTGAAAATATTAAAAAAATATTAACCTACAAACCACAATTTTAATATTTTAATCTATATAAAAGATCGCAATCAGTCAAGAACCTAACACAACCCTAACCTATAACTAATTGCAAGCTATTGCTAATTTGATCATCCTATATCCTTCAGCATAACAATTATCCAATTGACTATATTTTGTTCATGTATAATTCATTTACAACATGTAATACAGCAAAACCTTTTTTAACAATGCATGATAATACAGTATTTATTCTGAAAACACCCTTATCTCCAACTGAATTTTTCAATATCTATTGTTCTCCCACTGTTTCCTTTTGATGGCGTGTTGACATTACTTGCTTGTCCCTATGTATTTCCCACTATGTCATTTCATATATTTCATACATCCCAACAAGGCCTTGTTTTGCCCGTACGGCTTCTTCAGGGGAACTTGTACTCTCAAATGGGACCATCAACCATATTCGAAACATTTCAAAATCAGCTGTAACTGTGTAACACTATCAGGTCAGCTTCAAATATCCATCTAGTTATCTTTCATTCAACCTCGAGTCGGTTTTAAATGGCCATCAAACAACAATATCACTATTGAAGGAACCCAAAAAAACTTTGTTAATTATCTTTTCTTTTTATTATATATAACACAATATTCAAGCGTAATAAGAACACATATCTTTCCATAAAAAATACATTAAAAGATTTTTTCAAATTTTTAAATACCCATTTTCTATGGATTAATATCCGAGAAGTAATCCACTCTTCTGCTTACAATATTTTTGAAACAAATAACTCTTTTACTAATGTATAAATTCTCCAGATGAGTTCGATCACAGAGGCTAATAATATCAAAGCTTCTTCAGATATATAGTATCTCAAAGTCTCATAACACCAACATTTTTCGAAGTTTTCAAAAAACACAGTCTTCTAAGGCTGACTTCTACCTCACTGTTGTCATTAGGTAGATCTTCTACTACAATGATGTGTAGTGGGTGGGGACTGGTTGTTTAAAATATTTTTTCTGTTTATTTTGGATTTATATATTTATTTATTTATTTGACTATTTTCTATACTACCGGCTTTCACGACCAGGGGTCGCATCAAACCGGTTTACATTGAACAGTTTGTGCATTAAACATAGAACTGGAACAACTAAACTGGTGCAGGAAATACAGTTACAATGAACAAGGAATTATACAAAACTGGGGGAGTGGGAAGAAGAAGAAGAAGAGGAGTATAAAAACAATTAAAAAATACATTTACAAAGGCTCTTTACATACCTCTATAATATATATATATATATATATATATATATATATATAGGTTACTTTCAAACGTAAGTGTGCACATGGTGTGTATGTTTGTCGGCACTCGCACATGGACACGCAGATTTTATAGCGGGCATGTTATAAAATCAACTACGCACTTATACGTGTGCGTGATTATATATCGATGCGTGCATGTGTGAGCGAATGCCGTCTCGAGCACATAAAGGAGTAAAATTTAATAGGCAGTGCATTAGGCCTTTTTTCCCAGTTTCCCTCCCAGTTCACCCCAGTAAAGGAGTGGACTTCCTAAACCCTCTACCTAACTTGCATCCCTTTACCCTTCTAGCCCCGACCCCTAAAACTCCCGCTGACTACCTTATTTTTTTTTATTGCACTACTTACAGGCAGTCCATAGCAGAAGCAAGTTACATGGTTATGGGATCCCGGCACACACTTGTGCGTGTAACTGTCCTTCATGGTGGCAGTCCTGGCCCGTCCATGCCCCACCTTGATCACACCCACATCCCGCCCCTTTCCCCCAAAACATTTTTAATATGCATTCCAGGAGATACAAGCTTGGTCGCGGGGCTTTTATAATCCGCGCAGTCCGTGCACTTCCGAGTCATGTGGGTTTCTCCCGGCTTGGCCACACAGAGTTTTTAAAATATATTGCACGATATGCAGCATTTACAGCATGACAAATGCTGTTTAATGCACGTTATAGCCCTATTGCAGCTTGATAAATCTCCCCCAATATTTGCAGGAATTATGGTAGTTCAGGCCTCCATCATTCAATTATAATGCAAATTTCACATTGCAATCAAAACATCCGTTGATGAAATACATGAAACCATTCAACAAAAATGCGTATCAGATTATGTCAGAAATACAAATTTACCTTTTTATCCGTGAAAAATGATTGTTAGGCAAACAGCATTATCATGGAGAATATCTTCATGAAGAATAGTTTTGCCAGCTTGGAGGGATGCAAAATAATTCTGAGTGGTGACTTATTCAAATGTATAAGGTGAAATTATAAAGAAGATGGTGACGCGTTCTCCATCTCCACTGAAGTAAGACAAGCATAGTCAAATTACAGCAAGGAAGATTTAGAATAGATGTCAGGAAGAACGTTTTTAACTGTAAGGATAACTAAGCACTAAAACAAGTTATCTGTCACTGGAGGATTTTCAGAGCAGATTAGACATGTCCCTAGAAAAGCAGTAGAAGGTTCAGTGGATCCTGCCTAGAGGGAGGGGAAGGAACTTCATGTATCTTTCTTTCTATGATGTTACTTTGGAAGCAAGTGGAAATGTATTTCATTTTATGAGGGCAAAAGAGGAATTCTTGGAGGCACAGGATAGTTAACAAGTAGCTTGCGGTATCAGTGGTGCAGTTTTGGAAGGGCTGCCCTACTCCTGGGGGAATTCTGCGCTACTGCGGAATGCAGAATTTGCACAGAATTCCTCCTTGGCGCAGATTTCCTCCCTCACCTCACAGATTTCTTACCTCATCGCGGTTCCCGCGGATTTCATCGCTGCCGCACAGATTTCGTCTCAGTTCGCACAGATTTCATCACCGCCACGCAGATTTCCTCCCGCGCTGGAAAAGGATTTAAAAAACCCAGAAGCATGCTGCGCACGGACAGCGGCCAATCCAGGACAGCAACGTCAGGTGGCGCACGGAGAGTGGGGGCATCACATCTCAGCACGGCACTGGCAGCTCAAGTAGCAAGCAGCAAGGAGGAGGAGAGAGAGAAGGGAGGGGGAAAGAGGGGAGGGGAAAGAGAAAGAGAGAAGGGGGAAAGAGGGGAGGGGGAAGAGAAAGAGAGAAGGGGAAAGAAAAGGGGGAAAAAGAGGAGAAGAGGTAAAGAGGTAAAGAGAGAAGGGAGGGGAACAGAGGGGAGGGGGGGAGGGGGAAGGGAGAAAGAGAAGGGGGAAAGGAGAAGAGGGGGAAAAAGAGGAGGAGAAGAGAGAGAGAAGGGAGGGGAAGTCAGGTGGCGCACGGAGAGTGGGGGCATCGCAGCACAGCACCAGCGGTTCGAGGTAAGCAAGCAAGAAGGAGAAGGAGAGTGAGAAGGGAGGGGAACAAAGGGGAAGGGGGACAGAGAAAGAGAGAAGGGGAAATTAGGGATGTGAATCGTTTTAGGACGATTAAAATTATCGTCCGATAATTTTAATATCGTCTTAAACCGTTATGGAACACAATACAATAGAGATTCTAACGATTTATCGTTATAAATCGTTAGAATCGTGAGCCGGCACACTAAAACCCCCTAAAACCCACCCCCGACCCTTTAAATTAAATCCCCCACCCTCCCGAACCCCCCCCAAATAACTTAAATAACCTGCGGGTCCAGCGGCGGTCCGGAACGGCAGCGGTCCGGAACGGGCTCCTGCTCCTGAATCTTGTTGTCTTCAGCCGGCGCCATTTTCCAAAATGGCGCCGAAAAATGGCGGCGGCCATAGACGAACACGATTGGACGGCAGGAGGTCCTTCCGGACCCCCGCTGGACTTTTGGCAAGTCTCGTGGGGGTCAGGAGGCCCCCCACAAGCTGGCCAAAAGTTCCTGGAGGTCCAGCGGGGGTCAGGGAGCGATTTCCCGCCGCGAATCGTTTTCGTACGGAAAATGGCGCCGGCAGGAGATCGACTGCAGGAGGTCGTTCAGCGAGGGTTCCGGCGCCTCGCTGAACAACCTCCTGCAGTCGA